>NC_137459.1:288739211-289215949 GCF_964235325.1 Thermobia domestica | reverse complement strand
AAACTGAGGTGTTATATTTATGTTTAACCATACATAGCATTTTCTATGTTATCAACAGTCAAGTAGGAAATTTCGTGTGTAATCAGTGGCGGATCTAAGCCAAGTCCGGGGAACCTAGGCCTCCTACCTTTTTTTCAGTGAAAAAGTAATTTAAGCTATTATTTATATATTTTTGAAAGTTTATATATACCTATCATAGTGTAGGTACTGGCTGCCCCCCTGTTTTTACCTTCTACATCCGCCGCTGTGTGTAATATGTATTTTACATTGAATTTAATGTGTCACGTTAGTAGTTGTTCAGTTTCAGTTCTCAAGATATTTTCTTTCAACTTACAAAGCACTTGCACCTGACTTAAGCATGTATAGCATTTAACATTTCTCCCATACACTTTCCTTAACGTACAAGTCCTTTCGGCTAAAGGAGACGGATGATTAATTAAATTAAATTCTGGTTAAAGTAAAATTTTAATTATTTCTTAACGGGAATCGAACACGATACTACAAGAGCCAAAAACGCACGGGCTGGACACTATACACGCAGAAGCCGTACTAACATGTTTTACTAACAGGTCATACAAATTCGTCGTGCGTATAACGACGTTTTGTCGTCTCCAGGTCTGTTCCGGTCATAATGGAACACGAGTGTTTGCTTCCAGGTCACGAAATTCGTAACCAGTTATCACTGCTTCCAAATACTAGTACAGTGAAACCTGTCTTCAGCGTAATCGAGCGGGACTCGCAAAAATTTCCGTTAAAGACAGGTTTCCGCTTAATGGAGATAGACCTATCCTTTAAAAAATATATATATGCTTATAACGTACATAATGAGAAAATATATTGATGTACGCAACTTGTTCAATTACAGTACTTTTTCCTTCTACGGATTAATACCCCAAAAAAACTTATAAAACAAACACAAAATATGTTGTGCACACTTTCCTTTCTTTTTTCCAATAGTCAAGCAGGATTTTTTGCATACATTGCTACTACTTGGATGCGGTATACTTCAGGACACAGAGAAGCTTTTTCTGGAATTTTGAAAGTCCTCTGAACTCTTTCCTCCTAGTTTTCACGACACGTGATGGAGATATATAACTTCTGCTTTACCTCAATTCCTTTTTTCCAGAACTTTGTTTTGTCAGTTTTCTTCTCATTTTTGTTGGCTGTCGCTAGTTGCTACACAAGCGGAACAGAAGTACGCCTACAAAGAAGACTGACAGCTGACATGCTACGTAGGACTAGCGAAAAATTGTGGGAGCTGAATATGAGTAGTGATTGAGGAAGGTCAACACTGCCCATAAAGATTAAACAAAAGAACGAAGTATTTATCGCAGACAGTATATGTTTACCCTCTCACAAGATGTTTAAAAATTTTCTAAACGATGTAGTCTGAAACTCAGAATTTTCCGTTAAAGGTTTATTTTGCTTTCCGTTGTCCGCATAACACAGATTCCGCTTAATGAAGGGACTTCTATATGTCTTTTACTCCAAAATCCATGGGACCATGAAATATTTCCCTTTAAGACAGTTTTCCGTTTAATAAAGGGTCCGTTGAAGGCAGTTTTTACTGTATAATAATAGGGTATGTTCTAACCCCAACGGGTAAGAACTGACTGTGGTCAGATATTTTTTTTTCTAAAAACGGAGTTCGATTCTTGATAGAAGCCTATGGTTTAGGATCCAACGTTAAGCTGTAAATCCATGTCTCATATAGCCTCGCTGCTGAATGGGGCGCTAAGATCAAATCAACTACTACAACTAATAACAGACATTCTAGAAAGAGCTCTGCAGACCATTTTCTTCATAATAAACATTTTTTTTTTGTTTCAAACAGGACAAACATAAATGCATAATAGCAAGCATTCTGTTAAAATATTCCGAAGTGTTCAGAAACCTAAGAAACCAAAAAAGAAAGAAACAAAAATAAAAAAAAAAGATTTGATATATGAACTTCTACCAAACATAGGTTCTAGCAAGCAAAGTAGGTTATTTTTAGCATTATTCAATTTGATCAGTTGCTACATTTGCTAATAAAAAGTTGACGTTGCATGTTCTCTTTAAAATATACACAAAGGAGAAAATATATTTTGATCAAAAATCCGGCTTTAGATTGGTTGATTAATATAAAAAGGTTGAGAAGCAGGAATTCTTCCAATGAACCACTATCGCTAGTGAGTTTGTAACAATATTATGACCATTGTATTCAAACTTGTGTTGCGTCCTTCAAGGCTTAAAGTTCTTAACATATTTCAGATTCTATCGAGAATCAAATTCAAGGTGTATATTTCAAAGTAAAGTGTCCCTATCTGTTCATGAAACTTGTATTTCAGCATCTACTGGCAATATTTTCGCTAATTTCAAATATCCTGTATTTCATTACAGTTTATTATAAATCATTCCTTAGTTCTATTATGAATTGTTCATAATATTTGTCATATTATCTTCGACATATTATAGTACATATATATGTATGTATGTATACAAGGGTGGTAGGCAACTCCACGGACAAACTTTGGGAGGCGATTCCTTATACGAAATGAAAGAACAAAGTTCTAATAAACATGGGTCGAAAAATGTCTCCTTTCAGAGTTATGATCTACATAAAATTCGAAATATCACGGTTCAAAACATCCTGGCTTAGAAACTATAGGGCCTATCCCAAGCGGTTTAAGGAATTGAAGAGGAACTTGTATACGCTCGATCTAAATATCCATGTTTCAGAATTCACCACCGAAACGAACGCACCATTAGTACTTAAAGGAGTATACCTATACTTCAACTTCCTTGTCACAGTTCCTTTCACCGATAACGGAAGATGGTAAAACATGGAAATTTAGACAGAGAACATACTAGTGCCTGTGTAATTCCTTAAAGCGCTTGGGATAGGTCCTATAGTTTCTAAGTTAGGGAATTTTTAAAAAATTGTTTTCGAATTTTCAGTGGATCATAGCTCTGAAAGGAGGCAATTACCGGCCCATGTTTGTTAGAACTTTTCTCTTTCATTTTGTATAAGGAATCGCCTCCCAAAGTTTATCGTTGGAGTTACCTACTACCCTGCATATAATAATAGTTTTATTTTGTTAAGGAATAAAAGATGAGAATTTTATATATAAACAATAAATAAACAAAATTAGTGATATTTAGTTCCAGAAATAGGGATGATGCAACTCAATGTGCTGATCAGACACAAAACAGCTGAAATCGATTTCCTTGACCACAGCTAATTATGGACTACAATTGGAGATAATTCACTTTATTTTTGAGCTGTAAACTTATTCATAGTTTTTATTAACAGTCAAATCTAGAACAATTTTACGCTTGTAAAATTCTACTTCATTTTTTCGCTTGACAATAAACAAACAAATAAATAATTGCAGATTATCAATCACACTGTAGCCATGTTTCTTTCTACTGGAGTCCTACCTGATATATGATAAAATAACAATAAAACTGTAGGGACACGAAGATCCGAACACGGGTCGCTGGAACAGGAATGCTGCACGGATCGAATGAGCTACGGAATAATTTATGCAAGACATCTACGTTATAAATATATTGCAATAACCGTTAGCTTCACGCTGTGAAAGAACATTTTTTTTTATTTTTATTAAGTTTTACGATATTTCTATAGTGTCTTGTGTAAACTGCGAAGAGATAGATCATGTAGTTATCGATTTGGTTAAGGATTGAGCTTTAACATATTTTAAAACATTTAATTAAATCTTGATGTGGTAGTAAGGAATGCGTATCGATTTCATTCTCATAGTAAGGAGAAAAAGATAGTATCCGCGGAAAACATGCATTTTCTTATGTGACAGAGAATGCATCACTTGGTAGCAGAGGCGTACATGAGAAGATTTGATTTCATGGGGCCACTGGCTAAATGTTCATTTGGGGGTGTCCGCGGGTCCACCCTGGGAAAAAAGTTCGAATAAAACCGCAATCTTAGGCCTTATATGAACAACTTTTACAAATGTCGGGGGTTCCAGACCTCCTGGTTACACAACTGCTTGGTTGCATCCATTGTTACTGATCATAATCAGTCTGTTCACTTCAACCTTCAGACATAATTATATTCTTCCAAGCCAAAAAGGATGCATTCGTTCTACGCATTTGGAGCTCTTGAAATAAAATTAGGGTGCAATTAAACGTATGATTTTGCCATTTGAATGTAAATTTATGTACGCAACCAACGAAACAAATCTTATGTACGCAATCTGCTCCCTAAGGCCCGCGTGTGTGCTTCCCCCTGTTCCAAATAGAAAAATTTGTTTGGGTATTATCTGCAAAACTATAATCGAGATATAGAATTTCATACTCAGTACTCTGTTTACTTGGTACGGGAATTCATAGAATTGGAATTAATTGTTTTGTGTAAGTAGAATCATGCAGAACAGCCATGAATAAATATTTTCTGTTGCTAAAAGTGCATGAAAATTGTTAGGAAATTTTCTAGAGAGGTGGAAAATATTCTTCTCAGACTGGGACAGCAGTAATTAAGTTAGTTCCAGGGAAAGAAGAACTAGAGACGGGGAATTTCCCTAGCTTCCCCCTACAAATAAATCACTGGTCGTAACGAACGCTTTATGACTGACGTATGACTATCGTTCTGTGTGGCTCCGCGGATGAGCGAGCAAAGGCGTTACTTGATAATTGTAAGGTTTGTGCATCGAATCCGGTCCAGGGAAGTTGATTTTTTTTAATTCTTCGTTCCCCATATATTAAGATGTTTCTCTCCCTCCGTAATCATCTGATGCTCTCAACTGAGTTCTCCACTTGAATTCAACAATTGATTGTGGGATGCTCTCAGGTTCGGGTGAGCTTTTACATGTCTACTTACAAAATCAAAATTTGCGACAAAATATGGATGCTATCCGATCATTTTGTCTCCAATTCTATATTTGCACATTTGGGTGTATTTCTCCTTCATCATATTTGCATCTCCCGTACTCTTATGTCGTTAGCTATGACATAAGATGACATGGGAGCAAAATCCCCAATCAAAAAAAGCGCTATACCAATGGGTTCACTCTCGCTAAGCATTTGATTAAAAGTATATGTTTTCATACTGAAAAAGGGGAGCATTCTCTCTTCCAACCCCCCCCCCCCCTGAAGTGGCAGAATATTTGTTCAGGTTCTGCAAAGTCGTTTCAGATCAAACGAGTGAAAGAGTTCATCCCAGGACCAACAATATTGGACTTTCATTTTTTGTTGCACTTTATCTTCACGAATAGGACGAATATCAAGTAGTATGTTTGGCATAAGAACTATGCGTCTAAGATTCATCTCATTTTGCAGAAATGATGCTGTAGACGGTAGTGGGAATTTCACCCAAGTGTACGGGAATTTTCAGTGCCTGGTGATTATGCCACCCACTTACGTTTACTTCCCGGCAAATGCTTTGGTCTCAACTGGTGGAGCACTCTTGCCGTAAATCTCTATATGGCTGTACCTTCCAGAAGTGTCCCTTACTGTACACGATTATCTCGAGAAACGTTTGTCATATTTCAATGTGGTTTCCGCTTTTCGAATAAGCTATTCCCAAGAAAGGTTTATACATATAAAAATAATTATTGACTATTTTGTTTTCTTTTTCATTTTTAGTCAAATAGGCCCTAGTTCCTGCAACATCTAATGAAGAAAAAAACTGTCCTAAAATATGCGGTAACCAAAAATTCAACAAAGTAAGACAGATTGCATACAACCAAGGGGTAGTGTAACTTTTTACCGATCTTTCTACTAATGATTTAACACTGGTGATGAAAATTAGGTAATTGGTGATGTCCTGCCTATTTACGTTCCGGTATTGCACAAATTTTGCCAGAACATCGTGCGCTTTTTCTGTGATTAGTCGTCCTCTGCAAAAAGTGTCCTGGAGATCGAAATTTCCAAAACGAAAGCGAATGGCTTGCTGACTTTAGTGTCTACCTATGTTTCATGTTTGAAATTCCTGAATATTTGCAGCCTACTAAAAGCAAGCCTGTTGGTCATCGGTAGAAGTTTACTTCTGATTTCAAGAGTCGGACGTTTGATCTCATGCCACGTGATTTCGTGAAGAACGACATTAGGAGCGTGTGAGAGAGGGAGAGAGAGAGAGAGAGAGATAAATGAGGGAGAGATATGTAAATATGCGGGTAGAGATGGATATGGTCACATATGCAGGGTTAGAAGTGCAGAAACAAACGTTCGAACAGCGTCCATAATTTAAGGAAAATTGTATACTCTATTTTCTGAACCATAATTAGAATAAAAGTTTTTTTTTTGTTTTTTTTTAGTAAAACATGAGGATATGACACCTGTAATTATCGAATTAAGGTTGATTTTTTTTTTCTTTTTTTAAGCATCAGATAATTGCGCAGTCAGATAAATATTTCAACATATGGAGACTGAAGAATTGGAAGATTTGCAGCTTTAGAACCGAAAACATTCTGGTTATGAAGACACGACATTAACCCTACTTGATAAACCATATTTTTTTCTTGCATATCTCGAGAATAACAACACTTTCGAGGTATGAAAATTGGAAATCTACTGCTACTGAGCTTAAGTTTCCTATTGGATGTGCCTAGATATTCAAAGCCTACTAACATCTAAGCTATAGGGAGTCATGACGGTAAGTTGATACAGCGATTACATCTGGCTTCAAGAGTCAGAGGTTTGATCAAATGTCTTGATAGTTCATGATGGACGACATTGAGAAAGATAAAAGGGGGATAAATTTATACATGGTTACAGAGAGGAACACAATCACATATAAAAGGTTAGAATTGGAGAAACACATGAACAGACACCATCTATATTCTAAGGAAAACGGTGGTTTTGTGAAGCATAATAATCAAAGTTCCTCAGATAAACGTGCTAGCATCACACCTGCCGTTGTCAAATTAAGGTGGAGAACATTTCTCGAATCATCACACGACTGCACAAGGAAAGAAAGATCTTAACATTTGCAGAATGATAAACTAATAAAATTACAGTGTTCGAAGATAGGTTTCGAACTTCTCAGTTATGAAGCTGTGACGTTAACTGCACACCGACGAAGAATGATACTTGACGAACCAGGGACCCCAAACACCGGAGGTGAACGCTCTACCACTGAGCCATCGCGCTCCCCTCTATATTATAAAATCACCAGAACCGGAAATCGAAAAGTTACAAAAAATCTGCTCTAAATTGCTTGATTCCATTCTTTACAACATAAACATGATCACAACACTTGTTCAGGGAAGCTTCTCCTATCACAAAATAATGTATCCATGCTTTCTAGTGGCACAAATTTGAACAAAGTGGTGCCAATAAATAGGCAGAGGGATACACTGTGATAGCATAAAAAAAGAAATGTAAACCAAATGGGCGAGCAATGATATTCGTTCAGCCTACTGAACATTAGTTCAAGTACGAACATAGCTGTCGATTGTCCAGAAAGTGTTAACCATTACTTCGTGAAATACCTAATGCTGATTCCCTTTTCGTAACTACCGTCTGGTTCACTTGCATCACAACTTTCATCCATGTCTAGGTATAGCTTATCAGGACTTGCCTGACCGGGCCAGATCTAATGACCAGAAGAGCTGAAATATCAGCTCTGCAGCATCACTTCAGAATGTTATATTGTTGATTAATGGTGTTCACTACTGGAGCTCGAATATTCATTTATTTGATTTCCGGGTTAACATTTGTTAATCAAGATAGCATGTCTTGAATATTACAACTATATTATTTCATGTTTATTTGTCCTCGTATACTGAAAAACAAATGCACTGGCTTTTAAACATAGGCACAGAAAAAAAAGAAAAAAAACTTTTTTGGGGCTCAGTGACATATATTATATTCTAAACTATAAGTTTTACAGACCCACTCGATGAAACTTTGGTGGTAACTTTTAAGAAAACTCTGAAGTTTATCTTTTATGTGAGTTTCGCGCGTTTATAATCTGATAAATCCTGTAGTTATATTTCAGTGCAATGGTTAGGCACACATAGACCCAAACATCAAGGGAGAGAGTGTTTTGAACATTTGGTGAGAAGATAGAGCGAGAAACAAGGGAGTCGTGTTTGTTAGAATTTCATTAGCACCCTTATTTATATTTCACGCTTTATATATTAAACGCTTTATTGCCAGATGCAGTATAATGCTAAATCACACAATGTATCTTTGTCACCAATTTTGTGGCCAGTTTCCAGAAATAAGTTGTGCAGTCAATAATAAATTGGTTTGTATTATTGGGAACTAAAATTCAACTAAATGGGAAAGACTAGGCCATCGACCGAGGGAATATTTATCACTGAACATTTATTAGCATATGTAACGGAAGGACGTCCATTCTGTCTTGAAGCGAAGAGGTTATAATGCATTTGTTGAAAAAGTAACCCACTCCAGTAATAAACTCAGATCATAAGTGTATCGCATGATGTGACGCAATTTTTAAGAATGGCACTGTACCTCGTAAACTGTTACATTTACATTTGCGTAAGTCATATTTTGTTATTATTATTATTATTATTATTATTATTATTATTATTATTATTATTATTATTATTATTATTATTATTATTATTATTATTATTATCTTTCAGAAATCTAAGCAAAAGTTCATGTAATAAATTCGACAGGTAGAAAACAAAAGCAAGTTTCCTATATCATTAGAACTTCTGCTACTGCCATATTTTGGCAGTTGAAGGAACCTTTGATATTTGTTTTAAGTTAATATTGACTTACTCAGATCCAGTTTATGTGTCTGTCTGTTTTCTTTCTAATTACTTAGACGGCTGCAACTTTAAGTTGTCCATATATTACAACTATATATATATATATATATATATATATATATGGTCTAGGAATTAATTCGTGCGGGTGGACAAGAGATGGCGCAACGAAAGGAGCGTCCCACAGTTCCGTGTATCCACACATGTGTTGCAAACCCCTGTCATCGCGTATCGTTCGTAGTATAGGGCAGTGGATTAAAGCGTCAACAACACCAGTTTGTAGTTAAGTGAACATGGCGCAATTTGTGCCTGATAAAGTGTTTTTGCGGGGTGTCCTGCTGCATTACTTTAACATGCAGAAAAGTGCGACTGAAACCATCGTATTTTGGTGGAAGTGTATGGTGACCATGCTTTAGCTGAGCGAACGTGTCAGAAGTGGTTTGCACGGTTTAGAAGTGGTGATTTCGGCTTGGCAGACCAAGAGCGAGCTGAACAGCCAAAAAAAATTCAAGACGAATAAATGACAGCATTGCTCGAGCAGGATTCGTGTCAAACGCAGGAACAACTTGCAGCAGTATTAGGCGTTGATCAAACAACAGTCTCCAAACGCTTGAAAGCCATGGGAATGATTCAAAAGATGTCACATTGGGTTCCACATGAATTGAAAGACAGAGACGTTGAAAGACGAAAAACCATTTGCGAATTGCTGCTTCAACGACAGCGCAGAAAGGGGTTTCTGCATCGAATTATTACGGGTGATGAGAAGTGGATCCATTACGAGAACCCTAAACGAAAAAAGGCCTGGGTGAAACCAGGTGAACCAGGTCCATCACAACCAAAACGAGATATTCACTGTGCAAAGGTTATGCTGTGCATATGGTGGGATATGAAAGGTGTGGTGTACTATTAGCTGCTGCAACCGGATGAAACTATGAATGGAGAACGTTATCGACGACAATTAATGCGTTTGAAGCAAGCTCTGGCCAGAACACGACCAGAATGGGAGAACAGACATGATAAACTTATTGTTCAACATGATAACGCTCGCCCACATGTCGCAAAACCGGTCAAAACCTATTTAGAAAATGTCGGATGGGAAGTTTTACCCCACCCGCCGTATTCACCAGACGTTGCTCCTTCGGACTACTACTTGTTCGATTGCATGAACAACGATTTGATTGGACAGCGGTTTACTTCTTCAGAAGATATCGAAACATGGGTCTCTGACTGGATCGCTTCCAAGGATGAGGACTTCTTTCGCCACGGAATCCGTACATTGCCTGACAGATGGGCGAAAGTGGTGGCTAGCGATGGACAATATTTTTCTTAAGGTATTTATGTATTTTGTGTTTGTACTACAGCTTCAATGTGTGCATACCAACCGCACGAATTAATTCCTAGACCAAATATATATTTAACAGTGATTATTGCTTCTACGTTTTGCAACATTATACAATAGCGAATTAATTAGTTTATTGTTATGATATTAATTGGTGGTTGTGTTGGAATTTAAGTTTGATATGCAACACCTATTCAAGAATAAGACTATGTAAAGTTTAGTATGAAATCCGATCTATAGGAACTCGAACACTTATCAACAGCTACTACTAACGATAATAATAATAATAATAATAATAATAATAATAATAATAATAATAATAATAATAATAATAATAATAATAATAATAATAATTCATTTATTTGACAGCAAACAACATATACGGCCACAAGTGCCTCCGGACACCTGGTATGTAACACACGCAAGACATATTCAGCAAGTGCAACCAAATTCGTACAAAAATGTCACATAATAGATTTGTCAACAAGCAAATGGCATTTGCAACACATAAGCTGCACTTGCAGTCGAAATCGTAAAAATATAGTATACAGTAAACCTAGAAACGATTACATATTCGGATAATGTATGACATAAACGAAATGATTGCAATAAAAGTAATTCATATAATTAAACAAAACTCATATTAAGTAATATGTAGTATCTGCTCATGCAATTAAAGAAAATATCAAATCTTAAGATAGAACGAAAAACAAATACGAAATAGAAAAAAAAAAGTGATAGTTAAAATCCGCAAATGACAACTATACAAAATAAACTCTGAAATGACACCACTTTAAATTAAGTAGATAACACTAAAGGCTATTAAATAAATGACAACTGAATAACAACCACAATAATAATAATAATAATAATAATAATAATAATAATAATAATAATAATAATAATAATAATAATAATAATAATAATAATAATAATACTTGTTTGTTTCCATACAAACATGGCTTAGAGATATAAAAGCAATGCATTACATCCAGCATCCATCTTATTACATCCATAGTTTTCTGTTTGAATAAATGAGACAAGAGAATAGGGAAAGGTAGACAGAAAAAAAAATAGAAAGAAATATGGCCTCCTATCTTTCACATCATTTTCCCTGTGATTTCTAGTCCGAATTTACGACCTATCGTTTTCCTGGACAAGTTTTACAATACCCCCATCTATCGGAGCACACATGTGCTGGGGTTTCTACTGAAAATGCTAAACGAGAGTACCTCACAAAACCCAAGGGTACATTTCAAACATAATCAAAATATTGAACGTAGAGCAGTCCATTTCAACAATGTTTCCAATTTCTTTCTGCTGCCAGTGTAGAAGATAAAGTACAATTGTCTGCGATACAAAACCCAGAGCTGCGTTCCATTCACTTCGCAAGTGAAGTGAGCACATATAAATCTTTCTCCGTGCTTTCTCTGCTTTTCGGATCCTTTTGAAACAAGAAAGAGGAATAAAAAAAAGTTGTGGGAATTGTATCGCTGTTGCTCTAGTCAAGTAGTTATTCTTTTATTCTTTTAATAAAGGAAGAACAATATCAAACGCTTCTTCTGTACTGAAAATCTAATACACGATCTCTTTAACAATGGCCAGAAAGCATTGCTTTACTCAGGAAGAAGATAGAATAGAAAAAAAAATAATCAGGCGAAAAAAAAAATGCGCTGGAGAAGACGTCTCAGCGAAGTTCATCACTTATTCAAAGAACAGCTCCTGTGGGTGAAGTTGTGGCGTTGATGAAAGTAGTGTTGTACATTATTGCGATTGGACATATACCACTAAATAAATCGTGTTAGTTGAAACGCAAAGCAGGTCTCATTTTCGCTCTTTCTAAATCTTTCTAAAAATTAAAGGAAAGAAACAGGAGGCAAAAAGATATGAATTTCTTCTGCAGTCTTGATAAGTTATGAGTTAGTTCCTTAGGAAAGGGGTTCCAATAAAACTTCAAGTTGAGAGAGAACCGTGACAACTACTGTCTCAAATCATAACAATGTTGTGCGATCCCCCCCTCATGTTAATAAACGAAGGCACTATTACATTCTTTATGAAGGTGGCCTCCTCTTCCCAAGATCACAAGAATATAAAGCCATCTGCGGAGGAGATTAATGTAAAACATTTAACATCTCTGAGGACGCAAGAGAAAAATCGTTGTCTTTGTTGTGCTTTGCAACTTAATAAGACACTTTACGTGTTTTGTATGGCAACGAAAAAAAATCTCCATATTACTTCCTGCACAGAAGTATGCAATATGTGTGAATTTTATTAGAACCTTCCTGAGGTACACTACACTAATTTGCAATATGTTACAGATTATAATTATGTGTAACACTTTTTTTCAAGAAGTTGTTTCCTTTTTATAATATATCAATTGTATCAGTTTTTCTCAACAAAACTATGCATACTGGATCTGAAGCTTCTAGATTTTGCAGTTAGAAAACAGACTCAAATTTTAACTGCGAAATCGGGGAACTTATGTGATAAGGCCGAAAAATGGGTCAGCTCTTCTCCTGCAAATATCAAATAAATATCAAATATATATATATATATATATATATATATATATATATATATATATATATATATATATTAGGGTGTCCCTTATTTTGGGTAATTTCATGTTGCAATACGCACACACCCCAAATGTATTCTATATGACCATAAACACACATTAGTGAAATAGCAGCTCTCTATGAGAACGTTAACCAGTGCCGACTTGACGACAAAATCATGAAATGGCGTTTCAACATTATAATATAATTTAGAATTTCCAACTGTGAAAATGGAGAAACTAAAAGAGACAAAGAAACGAAACTTCGCACGAAGGAACAAGAGAAAGGACGACATCTGCCTGTGTACGGACGAACATATGGGTGAACAGTGTTGCCAACACAAGAGAAAGTCCGCAGAAAATGAGAAAAGGTGATATCAAAATGTATTAATTAAATTGCAAAAGGAATAGAGGCGTTATTGTGTGAACAATAATACAATGTTATATTATGTACAAAAGTGCTATAGAAAAATAAATTAAATAATATGAATCATAAACACATATTGTTGCAAACATAAGTGCGAGAGTGTGTAGTTGTGTGGCATATATTAAAATGCAATGTTTGGATCAATAAGCAAAAATAGTATCTTCAGCTTAAAAAAAAAAAAAAAAAAAGCGAAAGCCGGTACGCCTTATATACTGTATATCACACAGTTACGATCGGTTAATAATTGTAGAAAATATAAATGTTTAAACTGTTCGGACGGCCATCATTTTTTTACATTTTTCATTCTATTTGACTGATGATACATTCATTCGATTAAGCGTACCAAGAAACCTGAACATAGATACCTGAAACGAATATTTCAGGCAACAATGGAATTTCGGTATTTTCGCCTTCCCAGTCCAAAGCATTCTTCCCTCCCCCTTTTTTTATGGACTCTTCGGTTATGTAACCCTCATGTCTAAGGCGACGTATTACTAGTTTCCTGGATGAAGAAGTTATTCATTTTTAAAGACTCTTTTACTTGTACTAACGCTACATATTCAAAAATTCACAACATATCGGAGCACCGGCCTTCCCCTTATTCCTCTAAATCTCCGGAACGGTTGAGATCGAGTTTTTTTTTTTCATCTAATGGGTTTAATTGTACGTGAGATCACTTCGTTTGGGCATAAACTCGTCCACAATTTCATGCCACCCTTGAATCAGTTTCCTCGAAAGTCTAGAAGGATCCGCTGAACAGTGTTGCCATCAGCAGAAGGGATAATTTGAGTTTTGGAAGATATACAATAACTCGGAAAAGGTCACTAGTACTGTATGGTTGAAAACCTATAATTGCAAGGCGGAAGAGCATGAGGAGTATTCCCGTGGTTATGCGAGATTGATAACACACGTATTGACAGATATATTAGGTATCTTATTAAAGCAGGAAACTAAGAGTTGTAAAAGGTGGCAACGCTGTACAGCTGCGGCTTTTTTACTATTGATGTCATCACGGTTAACAGCGTCCTCAAAAGCCCATAAGTACATATACTTATGAAAATCGAACGCTGTTTTCATATCTTAAGCAGGTTGTTGGGATTCTAATCCGCTGTGCAGCGTTGCCATCTTTCACCAATTTTACTTGTCAGCTTTTACAAGATATCGAATATCTCGGCCTGTTATCGATCTCACATAACCACGGTTCTACTCCTCATGCTCTACCGCATTGCATTATAGGTTTTAAGGCATACAGCAATAGTGATATTTTCCGATTTATTGTATGTTTTCCAAACTCAATTGTTCTCTTCTGTTGATGGCAAAACTGTTCAGTGGATCTTTCTAGACTTAGAGTCAATGCAAACAGTTCTTGTCAATACCTGATTTAAAGTGTAAACAACGTTAGTACTTCACTCCCTGGGTGCGCCAACATATATTACATGATATTCCTCGAAAAGTGTGATCTACATTTATCTACATTTATCTACACTGATCTACATTTACCACCTCCTTTGGCTTTATTTTCATTGTTGCTTCCAGTGGTGATATTCAATTTAGGTCATTCCATTTGCAAAAACACAACTTTGTTTTGTCAATACACGAACAGATGTCGCCCTTTCTCTAGTTACTTCGTGCAAAGTTTCGTTTCTCTGTCTCTTTTAGTTTCTCCGTTATCACAATTGAAAATTCTATATTATATTATAATGTGGAAACGTCATTTCATGATTTTGTCAAGTTGGCATGGGTTAACGTTCTCGTAGGGAGCTGCTATTTCACTAATGCGTGTTTATGGTCATAAAGAATACATTTGGGGTGTGTGCGTATTGCAACACGAAATTACCCAGAATAAGGGACATCCTAATATACTGTATATATATATACAGAGCTGTCGAGGTAAATCCGGAATATGTTTCAAGGCCGCCCTCTAACGGGTTTAACGTGCTAACTTGAGGATTCCAGTTTCCTAGTGTATAGTGCCTGCCCATAGGAGTCAGTGAGCCACAAGCACGTGGCAAGCTGTGCAAACATGCTGCGATACTTGGGTCGCTTCGCGCCGGAAAATCACCCAAGGAGATAATCGAGTGGTTCGCATACAAGAAAACGCAAATGTTTGCACTGGCCAAGGTGACAGGCGGCTTTGTCAGGATCCTTCAGAAGTGCCTACCGCCTTGCAGCCGCACAACACGAAGGACGCACTGCGAGGCCGTATTACGGAAGCGATGTCCAACCTGGACAAGGAGGAGGTAAAACGTGCGTGTAGCCTGTTGCAAGGCAGACAAGCGAGTTGTACAGCGGGGGACACTTCTAAATGGTACACCTTAGCCGTAAATCTCCATATGGCTGTACCATTTAGAAGTGTCCCCCGCTGTACAAGCTGACGGCAGTTACATCAATTAGATTTCTTTCTGAACAAATGTCTTACAGTTTTGTGCCACGTTCTGCAAAAATAAATTATTATTTTCTCAGTTATAAGGGTTTTCGTACTTGCGTTTCATTTTGCAGATTTATCTCGACAGCCCTGTATATATACACACAAGTCTTTGGCTAGATGGGGGTTCCGCCTCCCGACCGCCAAGTTTGCTTGGCCTACGGCCTCGAATTTTTATGTGTCGGCCTTTGCATCCACAGTGAATTTCGTGAACTTGCTCTTCATATTTCCTGAATTTGCCCATCCGGGCGCTTACCTTCGTAACACTTGAATTTCCAACGTAGCCAGGCAAGGACAAGATTTCGAATTAGAGTAATAGAGAATAAGGCAAGTCTTGACAAAATTAAAGTCTTTGAACATCCATTTCAGAATGCCAAGATTCCTTCTTGGTTTATAGATTATATTCTCAACATGTCGTTTGAAAAGGAATTCACTCTCAAGAACAATGCCTAAATCTCTAATAGTGTCTACAGTTCTGATTGGAGTATAATAACAATAATAATAATAATCATAATAATAGTAGTAATAACATAATGTATATGCCTGTCTGTCATCAGCATTTTTCATAGGAATAAGTGATCTAGAGCCACTAATCTTAATACATGCATAGATCAACATTAAATCTAGTTCCTTACGAAGCCTTTTTTTTTAATTGCAGCGCATGGGGAAATTACGAGAGGTCAAAATATATGCATAAAGGCTGATATAAATAAACAGAACACCGGATGTTAATGTCAAATTCATAGTTTTAATAGTTGTTAAGATGAATCGTAACAGTTCCACTGCTCATCATGCCCAACTTTAGTCATCATCGTCGTGGATGGTTCGAAGCATGAAAAATCAATATGCACACGGCATTGCATGGTAGCCAAATTCCGTGAAGAAAAAAAAATCGTCCTCGTTTTTCAACTTCTCAATATTCAACATAGTGCTACCCACTTTTATTTTACCTACATTTTTCGGTTGATTATCCACTTCTTCCAGCAGAAGGTTGTGATAAAAAGAATGTTGGCCGCGGAAAGAGTCTTCACGCTCTCCGAGTTGTTCCTGTACCTGTCCTGAATCATAACATAGTCTATCTGACATCCTTTTACATCTATTGAGGATTCCCACGTTAATCTTTTATCGCGTTGATTCAACCAAGTGTTCCGAATTACTAGTGAAATTTGTTTACGGAAATTGACCAATTCCCCCTCCTTTCATTTGTTTTACGAGGGTTATTTAACTCGAAGTGGCAACATAGTTGTGAAATGGAATGTGGTGAATCTCTTACCTCAAGAAGCTTATAGTCCTTCAATGTAGTCTCCGCCAGGCTGTTGAACCCTTCGGCAGATGTCTGGTAACCGTTGAATACCTGTCAAAGCCCCACTTTGTGAGAGGGCGTTGACAGTGCGCCCTAAGGCACGAACAATGCTGGGAATGTCTCTGAAACGTTTGCCCCTGAGAGGTTCTTTCATTTTTTGAGAAAATATCAAAATAGCAGGGGTTCATATCAGGGAGTATGGCGGGTGCTCCAGTACCTCCCCACCCCATCATCGTAACAGAGTATGTACTGGATTGGCTGTATATGATCATCACTTTCACGTTTGTTGGCTCCTGACTAAGCTTTTTCGGTCGTGGTAAATTCAGTCTCGTAGGATCTTCCCCACGTTTCTTCACTTGCAATAATGCGGTGCAAGAGGTCATCACCTTCGTCATTGTAACGTTGGAGGTATCGGCGCGCACATTCCTACCTATGTCACTTTTGAAACTCTGTCAGAACATGGGGTACTCATCTGGCTGCGTGCCAAGATCTTGTGTTGGCTGCGGAACACTGATCCGGAAGAAATGTTCACCTCCTGCGTCAATTCACTACAAATCCAGCACCGATCACCGTCAAGCAGTGTCCGTAGTCTTGCAAGATGGATTTTGTCCGTAGCCGTTCGCATATGCCCTCCACCGTGCATTTTGTTTATTGACTGTCGTCCCGCCTGAAATGCTGCAGCCCATTTCGCCACTGTTTGATATGGTAGATCATCTTCACCACAGACATCTACTAATCCTCTCTGAATCGTCCTAGCACTTTGTCCTCGCGCCACCTGGAATTTCACAAACACACGGCGCTCTGCACGCGTAAACATTGCGTTAGGGCAGTATTTCACACAACAATCATTTTCACAATTTCTACTCGCCACACACACACAGTACTACGGACCGCAGCAGCGTTAAACTGACTCGTACACATCTACTAGACCAAGGGCTAAGGGGGTGATAAGCCCCCCCTAGGGAACTTTTGCCACTATATTAGAAATGTTCCTTGGGGTCCTTAGAATAAAAAAATAGTTGTTGTTCAACATATAAGTGCAACACCTGGGTCCTGGGCCCTTAACCCTTTAGCACCCGTGTATATTTACATACATCGATGGGATATCTTTAAATGATCGTAGATCAGACTGTTAGTGCAACACTGGAACAAGTTATACACCGATCGATTTGTAAGACTGTAGGCTTTCAGTTTACGTTATAAACGAGACATTTCTGTGTACAAATGGAAACTAATTGAGGGATATTTTCTTAAATATCCCAAAATTATTTTTCCTTTATACGCAGAAATGTTTCGTTCGCTACGTAAACTGAAAGCCCACACTCTTCCAAATCGAACGAGGTATAACTTGTTCCAGTGCTGCACTGACGGTCGGAACATTGACATAAAGTCATACTCGTACTTTCATGAAAATCTATTATTATGAACTCTGTGAAAACTATAAAAACAAATTTCCTTTGCTGCTATTTGATGGACCAAGATGAAATTTTCAATGTAAGTTGAACATGAAATGGGACACATAAATGCATTTTATTGTTCACGTAGTTCGCAGTGTTGCCACATAAAAACTAAATTCCGTAAAGACTAGCATAACGTCCCATGTCTCTATTCTAAACATTTTGCTCTTGCATGTCTTTGTTTCCCTATGTATCTTCCCTACCTTGTTAGTTTCTCATCCAATGGTCCTTCCCAAGATACCCCTCTGTTGGAGACCCGACTGGGGGGATATTTTAATTCCGGAACTAGATTATATTTGAGCTGAGAAAGACCATTGCCTATATGTTCTCTTCCTGCTTTCAGCAAACTAGAGAAAATAAAGTGGTGGTTGTCCAGTGCCTTCCACCCAGCAGTATCCGTTAAAATTACTATGAACACTCCTCGGACTAATATCCGAGATGCCATATCAATCACTATGATTTCCGCCAACTTAGCTACTGGTGAACGACTGCTTTTTTTCAGAACGCTCTTCGTCTAGCTACGCAATTTAGACCAATTTGATAGAGGTGGTCCTTCTGGTAGTGAACTGCCACCGCCGTAGCTTTAATTTTCACTGTAGCAGTCAATCGTCCCTATCCGACACATACGTTCTTCGTAAAGGTGGTGTTTATTGGACAGATAATCCATAGTATTATATTAAATTGGAAAAAGGGAGTGGTTCATCACGCAGGTCATTCGAATGTAAGTAGAGACGAGAATTTGGGCACAATACTACTGTTTCGTGATAACAATGGATAAAAAGGCATTCTTCGAAGAATGCATCCTAAGGATGATATTTTGTTATTTTCAAGAATAATATATTTCACGAGTCTCTGAAGTTACAGAGATGAAACCCACCATATAAACTTTCCATTAAAAATAAGGAGATATGTGTTGCAACGTTCTTGAAAATTCCGAATGTATGACGGAAAACGGGGTCATTTCTGAAATATTTAAATTTCCCTTTATTTAACCAGAATGTAAGCATTTATTTAAGTTGGAGATCTCAAATTTGGTGTATATATTTTTAAACAAACACAAGAGAAATATGCATTTCAGCTTTTCTGTAAATTCCACTTGTTTTAAAATATACACACGGTCATTGTATGTATGCTGGAAATTTGAGTTTATCCATAATGATTACATAGTAGCTTTTTATTATATCTACATATACAATAGGTAGTTTAATTATTTACAGATCATTTATTTTGTCAGACTAATAACATTGCTAACTACGTTCAATGAAACATCGTGTAATAATTATCTACAAAAAGCGAGATGATGATAAGACAATTTGCAGAGAGAAGCAGGAATAAAGGGAAAATGTGCTTTTTTTTTAAAGCATGATAAATATTGGGTAAGCAGAATCAGTCTCTATGTGAAAACACACACTTACACACGTGCAGAACGCATTTTCAACCACTCACTAAACTATGGTCGTTGTTGAGGGACTCGCTTCACCAGTTCTAGGCAAGCCTCCAAGCCCCTTATCAATTATTCCTGACGTTAATGAAGCTATCTAATCCCAGTGGAACTTCTCTTTCCATTGATTTTTAGACAGGTTCCTATTAGGCCTTTTAGTTTCTAGCTTAATGACTTTTGTTTTCTCTCGAATTCGCCTACCCCTTTGATGAAAACGACGCTAATTTCACTACTAATGCTTGTTCTTTTGGATCTGCTTGCCAATATAGTCATACGGGTTTGTTAATGTTGCTTCGAGCTACTGTCTTTGTAATGTTAATGGAAACTGGTTTTCATTAAATATATTCGGATTTGACCGGTAGTTTCGGTGCTTTACCTAAATATTATCAATCTAATATTCAACTTGAAACATGGTAGTATTTCTGTCTTCCTGAACAATATTATTTCTAAGTTATTCTAAATTATTTGTAAAACCTCATTTCAAACTTGATACTTGAGATACCTAGACATATTTCTTAAAATATAGCTTTCCCAGGGTAGGAATATTAAGAGAGTGTGTTATTCAGTTATGCACACTGACCAGCCAAAACACTACGAGTACCTACTTCATATTTGATATGTTCACCTTTGTCCCGCAGGACAACAGCAATGCAGTTTGACATGGAAATAATCAGGACTTGGTAGGTGATTGAAGGCATGCCACATCACATCTGCACACACAAATCACTTAAGTCCTGCAAATTGCACGGATGGGAGGGGAATGAACTCATAGATGACATTCCATGACATAACAAATATGCTCAATTTTGTTAAGATTGGGTGAGTTTAGAGACTGTTCAGCAATTACAATTCAGAACTGTGCTCCTCGAGCCATTGCAGTACAACGTTGGTCTTGCAACAAGAACTGTTTTTTTTTCTGCTGAAAGAAGCCATTGTCACTGGAAATGTGTCCGACATGAATAGGTATGCATGATCAGTAATGGCTTGTGAATAACGATTAACCATTATACTGTGCTCCGCACGTACTACCGGATCCATGGATGACCATGTGGAGGTTTTTCAAATAATAATGGAGCTGCCACCAGCATGTCATCGTCTTGCTGTGCAAGTTTAGAGCAGTTGTTCCTCTTGAAGACTGACGCATTCTGATCCGATCATGGATGCGATGAATTCAATATCTCAATCGTTAGCGTCTTGCCACTGCTCAGCGTTCCAATGACGATAGGCACGCATCCATGCCAGTCATAATCGAAAATGAAATGAAAGCTGTAAGTTTTACGTCCCACAGTTATGCCGGTTAGGATAAAGGAGACGGTGATGATGAAAGATGAGTGAAATGGTGTTATGAAGAAAGTGGGGGGAAACGGGAGGATCCTAAGAAAACCTACGAGCACGGTGTTTGTCCACCACAAAGTCCACACGGCGCGAGCTGGGATCGAACCAGGGACCCCGAGCACCGAAGGTGAACGCTCTACCACTGAGCCACCGCCCCCCCAGTCATAATCGATTATATCATGCGGTTAGCAGTGACACACGTATGGAAGACCAATATCTAACAGTGTACGGTGAACTGTGTTCTCAGACACACCCATTCTTTCTACTTTGTTCACTATTATAATTTGCTGTTAATTGTGACACATTTCGAGACTTATCATGTACCAACGTAGACAGTCTGTGACGTCCTAAATTTTTAATGAGGTGTGGCTGCCCCATGACTTGTGGTTTGGTGTTTGTTTCACCAACCTTTTCTCACATTTGGAATACAGTAGCCACGACATCTCGCGAACACTCGACAAGTTACGCCGTATCCAAGGTGCTCGTTTTCAGCTATCTGCCTATTAGTGATGAGCGCAAGAGTCTTGGTCTTGCAGTTTTTGCAAGAGTCTTGCATGCAAGACCAAGACCAAGACCAGAAGACGAAGGGGTGCAAGACCAAGACTAAGAACAAGACCATACCTGCAAGACCAAGACCAAGACCAAGACCAAGACTCTTGCGCAAGAGTCTTGCACGAGTACCGGTACTACATGATTTTTTTTATATGAAATGTAAAAAAGAAGGGGAAAATCATTACATCTTTCACTTGAATTTCTTGGCTTCAGTAAAAATGCCCCTGGAGTGAATGCGTTCTTAGTAGTTTATGCAATCCGTGTGAGTCAATCTGCCTCTGTAGCATATAGCTACAGTATGTCGTTTTCTGAGTTGTTTTTTAGTGTTTTCAGTACATTTCTCGTTTTCAAGAGACGCAGGTGTCATCTTGCGCTATGTGGGCTATTTTGGTGGACGAACACCATGTGTGTGGGTTTTCTCAGTTTTTTTTTTTTCGTTTTCTCAAACTTTATTCATTCCACCATTTTAGTCATTTCTCATCATCACTGTCTCTCTTAGCCTTTGTGCATAAACATGGGATGTTAAACAAGGCACTTCATTTCATTTCAAAGCATATTAGTGGTGTTCTTTTTCCAAAACTAAAGTGAAATGTTGTATTGAACATCCGTAATCGGTAATTCCGATTGCGACAACATGGGTATGGCCTTGGCTCCGAGACTCAAGCATCCGTTGGAAATTTTTAATGTGAGCTCATAAAATTAAAATCGAAATAACATTTTCATGACATTGAAAAAAAAAAAGTGCATGTGAACGCAAGTTTCGTTTCATGAGCGGATGCTTATACGTTGAATAATTGTTTATCAATATAACTTTTAGCCTCCTTAGGTATAAAGCACATTGAGGATTGGGCGATATAACATTATACTATAACAGTAAATCTATATTATAAAATTGAAAGCGGCTATGTTTGTAACTCCAAATCTCTTGTACCACAGGCTCGATTTCGATCAAATTTTCAACATAGATGAGGTTCGGGCCTGGGAGTGTTTTCATTATTTCACTTTGAAGATAAAACTTAGGGGAGGGAGAGAAGGGGAGTTATAAAATAATAAATAAAACTTAATATCTCTTGAACTAAACGACCAATCTCGGTCAAATTTTTAACATGGATGAGGTTCAAACCTGGAATGTTATTTGTCAATTCAGTTTGACGGAGCAACGTATAGGAGGAGGAGGAGGAGATAACAACAATCAATATAAATACAAATAAAAGTGACTATATTTGTGACTTATATATACGAAGGATATATATAAAATTATATAAATGACCATTATTATCAATGTTGAATGCATGGTTTTCGAGGTCATTGAGATGAACAGTGACACTTCCGATGCCGTGCCTTGTAACATGGGGAGGAGGAGATATATAAATTTATTGAAAATGACCGATATTAGTGCCAATTCCATAGTTTTCGGGGCTCTGTGATAAACAGTGACACTTGTGATGGCGTTTAAATCCAAATTCAGCCCTGCAACTTGCGAGATAAATATAAAAACCGTCAAAAATAACAGTTATCAGAGAACGCTTTAGCAATAGTAAAAAGTGACTGACTAACGAAACATATTATTATTTAAAAATAATAACCCAACGAAGCGAGTAATTGATGCTAGTAATCAATATTCACAAATGAGACTGATTTTGTACAGTTATTTCTAATAACTTGGGGTTTGATGCCGTTATCTTGTATTTTTAATATAGGTCAAATATATATATATATATATATATATATATATATATATATATATATATATATATATATATATATATATATATATATATATATTTAAACATTGAGTTTACAGAAAAGATATAGACAGTTGAGTCGTTTGCAGTTTTTACTCAAATTATTCTAAAATATTAAGAGTTTTGATTATAATAATTATTTTTTTCTCATTTTCGGTGAATATTGCTAAACATATCATCATAATAGCTATTCTGTCATTATTGGCAGGTTACTTGCTGTAACTGAGAAACTTTGATCTACTGTGGTCCTCAGCTAGCCTCTTCCTCTTAACGTAACAATCTTCTGTCTTCTGTTTTAATACCTTCCTTCAACTACAGTCTCCTTCGCTCCTTTCCTCTCTTTCCTTCCACCATACCCTCTAGCACGTCCTCCTCAGCCAATATCCCATCCAGTTCATATTTCTCCTCTTAACAATATCTAAAATTCTTCTTTTTTACCTATTGCTAATATTTCTAACACCTTCCATTCGTTTCCGTTCAACACAGCTAATTCTCTCTCTCTCTTTTTTTTACTTCATCTCACGTTTCGAAAGCCTGCATTTTTTTTCATCGCCTTTGCGTAATGCCCGTGTTTCTGTGCCATACAGTACATATTCGAATCAGTAAAACAAAATCTCAATATTTAATTGGAAGTTTGTTTAATACAAGAATTAGCTAATCGTGGTTGAAATGAAAACTCTGACACCTTTAGAGTGTAAAAATAATTTTGCAGTTCATGCTTTCTCAATAATCTGTGCCGTCTTCATTTACTTCCATGTGTCTCAGGGGTAGCCCCACAGTTTGGGAACCAGTGGAGTGTTGGATTTGTTAAAAATGTAAAAAGATTACGAAACGTTGTGATTCATCTTATAAATAGTGAAGCGTGAACGCCCATTAAAAATAATAAAAGTAGTCGTCTATGTTGTACACTATCATCATACTTACAAGAAAGTAAAGTATGTTACATTCAGAAATATACATTGTATTCATGTTATTATTGGCACATTGTAGAATTTATTATCCTTTATGTCCAGAGTAAAATTTACCTATGAAAAGTATAACATCTTTTAAAAGTAAGAATTGCAAGAGACTTGCAAGCAAGACCAAGACCAAAACCAAGACCAAGACTGGGTGTGCAAGATCAAGACCAAGACCAAGACAGTGTCCCAATGCAAAACCAAGAACAAGACTGGATGTACAAGACCAAGACCTGATCTTGGTCTTGGTCCTGCATTTGCTCATCACTACTGCCTATCACAATCTTGCTTCAATCAAACTTTGACATATCACAGACGTTTCCCATTCTATGAATAAGACTCAAGCTGACTGATCGAGTACTATCCATGCAACTGTCTGATAAGTGGTTCTGCTGGGTCCTGTGCTTCTCCTGTCAACCCAACCACTTTGTTCGAAAAATAGGAGGTGGTCACAAGACAGAATAACTCACAGTGTGGGTAGGTTATATACAAAAACTCTAAATTCTAAAGTACTAATTTAAATACTGTTCCATGCGGATTAATCGAACAACATTCTTTATTTTATCATGCATTTTTTATTATGCCTTTACTTTACAGTATTTTTTTTTCATTCAAACGCTATGTTATATGTATACTTATCTGATATGTTTGTTGCATGAAATTAATCATTTCTAATGATTTATAATACTGAGTTTCTCGTTAACTCGTTTAATTAAATGATTTGACATATATGTCACTCACAAATATCGTAGACATTCCTTTGAGTTCATAGTCATTAAATCACTCAGACAAGAGATGCAATCATGACATGATTTGTGGAACAGTTCAGTAATATCATTCTTGTTTTGAAAATAGCTCACAAATTCTCAATAGGGTTAATGTCTGGTGAGTTATCTGGCCACAAATATTGTTTTCAAGCAACAAATTCTTTATCTTTCTTGAAGTCTGACAAGAAGCCTAATCTTGTTGGAATAGGTATCAGGACATTTGCGGTACAATGATAAAACCAGTTTTTCTGGGACATTTGCGTTACTGTACAAAACTTTCCCTTAGCCAGTGGGACATTTGCGGTACACACCGTGGAACGTGTGTATATTCTGAATATAAATAATGAGACAAACTTCCTGCTTGCAGATGACACCACAAAGAAAGGGAAAATGTTAATATTTTGAACTGGAAAGGGAAGACAGTGTGCAACTAAGCACACCTTTTATTTATTTATTTGTTATTTTTAATGTACGGAACATTTAAGTGTTGTAGTCGGCAGTTTGCTCATTTATATACAACACACGCAGACATCAAAAGTAATCTGAAGGAAACAAACATTACCCCATTGATCTTCGGCCTCTTACCGGCAAGAGATAGTAAGACCTATCAGACTTTTTTCAGTTTGGTGAAGGCTGACATTAATCACTGGAATTCGAAATTAGGGTCTAATCAAATTGTATTTCGAGCAAGCTGTGATTCACAGGCGTTTTCTATAAAAGAAAGAAATGACATCATAGGAAGTATTGTAAGAGTGTATAGTAATGGGGAATTTCCCTCCATCTATGACAAATAACTGTTGACATTATAGTGTGTATGTTTATGGATGGGTAATGAAATAGAAAGCCAATAAAGAAAAGTATTGTGGTGTCTACTGATATGTAGGTTGAATTTAAATAGTTCATATAAATATTTAAGAAAAACGAAAGAATGAAGAAAACGATATTAAAAAAAGTCAACTTAAAAAAAATGATACTTTACACTTGCAAGCACTAACTTCAAAAATATGTGAAGTTTTAAGAAGAACAAGTATATTTATTTCATGGTGTATGGAAGTCTACGATCAGTAATTACAAATAAAGTCCACTCTGCATCCTTAAGCTCACTAAATATGACACCATGCATTTCATGAGACATTACATTCATTTTTCACCTGATTCGTCGTCAGAAAATTTCCAGAGCAGTAGATAGACCGATTATCATTATTTGCAATTTGGACATTATAACTTTCGTCACAGTCATCGTGTTCTTCAAACTTAAATGAATATGGGACATTTCAGTATTCGGATGTAGAAAAAAAAAACAGTTAACTTTAAACGATCATAGAGTAAGGTGAAGTCTCGTATTCAAATTATTTATAAATGAATTAATCCTAAACGAATTTGTCACTACTGCAGGTGATTTGAATCTACCTCGAGTTGACACCGCTATATCCACCCTCTGCCATTGTACCCCCCATTTTCAACTGATTGGAAGAATCCTCATCAAATATTAATTATTCCTTATGTCACGGTTTCCATACTTACAACAATAATTATTACGTACACACATACACAAGAAAATACACTGCAGAAGTGAAATACACACACTTCGAAAGTTTATTATTCCTCACATATGCTTCTTGCAATAACACAATTACGCAAGCAGCCAGATCAAACGTCCATGGCAGCTTTTGCTGCCCTTGGCTTTGCAGTTCAGAACATTTCGACTAGACGTCACAAAGTGCAAGTGTTGGAACACCCGAGGCATTACACAATACCCAACATTCCACTACTAGGTTTTCTTGCCTGTTTGCAATTTTATAGGTTGTATATGTAACGCTAAAACGCGTTACCTGCGGGCCCTCGTCGATTATTTACTTGCTATTCTGTGCATCTTTGATGTATGAAGTACCGTGTTCCTTTGCTGGTGGAATAGCTAATAAATTTGAACGATCACATATTCAGATTCTACCCTTTGGAGACCTCTCGTGTCGTGGATGGATTTTGATAACTTCTATCTAGGTGATAAGTTATAGGGACAATACAGGAAATGCATGTTGTACAGAAACTTACGAAACGACACGAAAAGCTTGGAGACGGGATGAGAAAAGCTTTCCGATTATCGAAACGAGAAGGAAAATAATTCTTTTAGAGTCGAGACTTCTACAAAATTACAATACGAGAATATAAAATAGGATTTCTCGTCTTACCACGCCTTGTGAAAGAGTCTAAATTTACCTAATATCTTAATCGAATACAAGAATTAAATCGTTAGAAATGTATTATGTCCCGTAGATACTGCAGTCTCACAAAGCTCATAAGATCAGGTACTGCAGAGAGACTCTAACTTCAACGAATAACAACAAACAGTTACTTACGAGTGCGAGTATAAATTATATACATAAATATTATTTTTGGTGTGATTGTACATAAACTCTCATTTAAAAGTAACTAATTTATAGAAATTATTGTTATTTTACTTCGAGTCGTAGTTCTATGTACTTTGCTGACACCCCTTTCTGGATTATAAAAAAATAAGGTGATTTATTATATCAGTCCTTCTTACTTATAATTATGATGATTTCTTTACGACTTGCTGTTTTGTTACGCTTATTTACATGTATCTCACAAAATGAACAGTGACGTTTCATGAGGGAACTCTCATCGATATACAAACATGCATATATATATATATATATATATATATATATATATATATATATATATATATATATATATATATATATATATATATATATCAGCAGAATATCCGTTCTTCATACGGAGAGAATACGTTTCATTTTGGACATAAATGACTAAATTTGGATTTAACTGCATCGGAAGTGCCACTATTCCTCTCAGTGACCCCGGAAACTATAGATTCGACACAAATATCATACATTTTTTTTACCGTTATTTTTAAATATCTTAAGTTGCATCATGAAGGTGAAATTATAAAACCCATCCCAGGCCCGGAGCTCATGTGACACTTGCCTCGTATTCATTTTTATTTAATTTTAAATACATTCTTTTAATTCAAATATGCATATGAATAAAACAACTTTAGCGAATGTAGTTTTAAATTTTGTATGCTTAAAAAACAAACGGAAATGAAATAGTATTCTTTATTTTCTTTCCCTATCCAAATGTAAGATGCTTTTCATTATGTATACCTGTCATTGCGGCAAGGACATTTAAACTACTCTTCTTTTGTCCCAATAACAATACTCGCTGAACGTCTGGAGCCACACGAGACCACACATACAGAGGACCTTTCGTGAACCCAAGGAAAGAAACAGGAGAGCTTTTAGCATCTCCATGTGAAAGACGAGAACAATATCGGAGTATGGTCAAACTGAAAAGAATCACAGTGGAAAATAATCCCTGTGAATTTGTTAAACTCACATTTCCGCCAGAATGTCTACAAGTAGAACTTAGATAAAATTTTGGCACAGGTTGGTAAATTGATCCAAGAGCACGAACCAGACAAGAAGTCTCCAAATGAACTTCCATTTTAGACACAACTTGAAATTTAAAGAAATCACGTACTTTGGAGAGACGGAGATAGGGCACCGTAAATGGACGGATACGAATAAAATAGAATTCAGGACGCAAAATAATTTGACGAATGAGAGAAAATTAGGGAGAGCAAAAACGCAGTTAGAGGCGTGTCCTAAAAGATTGGCGAGTTGAGAATTCAACATTCCAGGTCAGTAGTTAGTTGGAGACCGGGAACAAGTGCGTTACAAAAAAGAATTCGGTCATACACAAAAATTACACACACTACACTCAAAAATATACAACACACATCCAGTACAACGATGAATAGCTAACTTAGAAAACAGCCGAGTGTCGTTTTTCGACAGCACTAAAGTATAGACATTTATACGTAGGGGGACGCGGTGAGTTAGTGGTAAAGCATTCACATCTGATGCTTGGGGCCCCATGTTAGATGCCACCTCGCGACATGTGGGCTTTGTGGTGGTCAAACGCCGTGCTCGTGGGTTTTCTCGGGTTTCTCCCGTTTCCTCCCACTTTCTTCATTCCACCACTTTACTCATCTCTCATCATCACCGTCTTCATTATCCTAACCGGCATAACCGTGCGACGTAAAACTAAAACGTATTTATACGTAGATTTTCTTTAACTATATAAAAAAACTTTATAACTCCGAAATACATTTAAATATTTACATACCTTTGTGTGAGTGATACATTTTCACACACACATATATATATTTACGAAAAATTCCAGACAACAAGCGTTAACGGACTGGCTTAGCTTAGATTAGTAACGAGTTGGGAAAATAAACTTGAACGTTGCTTACACATTTCCAGAAAGCACTTACACTAGCCTTAAGAATACGCGATCAGTTTGCATTATCATGAACACTTCTTAAAAACACTTAACATAATTAGTCCGTGCAACACTACACTCACGATAGAAAGACTTATGCAGTGCATTGTGTTATTTGAAAGTGCTAGTGCAGAAAAGTGCATTGTTGAAGAGATGGATCGACGGCAGTCCTGTTTCGATGGAGATGGACAGATCAAAGCGCGTCGTCCCTGGCAGTTTAGGAGGAAGGCACAGGAGAAGTCCGAGGAGATAACTCAGAACCCAGGTCATTTATCGCGAAGGCACGAAACAAGGAAACGTAAAGACCTCTGTGTATGTGTGATAAGCGCAGTGGCAACAACGAAAGGTAAGACCCACCTAAATTACTTTATAGCGTTGAGAGGCCTATTCTCAGCATTAAATAAAGATGCAAGACGTTCTCTATAGAAATTAAAGCCGGAAATAGTTGATATTTCAAAACATTATTTTATCGCATTGAGAATGGGTGCTTTAGTTCGAACTTTAGCTAGCAAAGATTCGAATTTTTACCTTAAAGTAGGCTTCCAGTGAACTATAGAGACACTTTTGCAATTTTATTTCTCTATATTATATGACATTAGTGACCACATTGTTCTCATTAAAGACAGATTAATTCCCATAATTTTTCTTCTTGTCAATTATGATTCACAATTGTGGATAAAGAAAGACAAACTAAATGTAAACAAAATGACATGTGGATTTTTAATAGTTCGAATTGCAATTTTTGATAAAAGAAGGTAAACTTAGTATTTAATTTAAAATGTTTAAACTTGCATGAAGTGAAATTGCGTCATCTACGTTATTGATAAGCACACTTTGGATATAAGATAATTAGAGAAAAAGCTGGATATATATTTTCTAGAAGTGTGATTAGTGTATTGCTTAAAATTGTACAAAGTTACTATGTTTGTAAAGTTATTCACCTAGGAGTTGGTAACTTAATTAGTTTGTTTCAATATGCTAATAGGAGTTTAATAAACGATCTGTTGTCATGTCTCAATAAAATTTTTGTACGTAGAGAGCTCAAATGTTAATTATTGAATAGAAAAAACGTAGATAATCTCACGATCAGTCATTTTTGTGTTAGAGATACGGAATCCGTCAACAAAACGGAAGATATATTATACTTTTGTCATGAAGAATGCGTTTTGGCTAGTAACCATAGAGTAGACTAAGAAAAGCCACATCTGATCCTCTAAATAATAGAGCGATCAGATGTCTATGCGCATAGATCACACTAATGACGACAACCTACGACAATATGCATATGCTACTGTTACAACATAATGAAAACCATGGAAAATAGATACATTTGTTTGAGAATCTCTTAAAAGACGTCTTTGCATTTAATATGAATATTTGAGTATTAATTGTATTCTGTGTATATATGTATGCTTGTATTTATGAATTATCTGTATATATGTGTGTCTTGATATAATATGTGTGTGTATATGTTATGCATGATTAAGTAACAATACTACTCACATTAATATTATGTATGTATAATATATTCTTGCTGTTTATGTTGATATCAAATTTTACATCTGGTGTAACTATCTTCCAATATCAGTTGTGATTAGAAACGATTAGAAGCCAGATATAGGCTTACTTAGTTTATTTAGGCCCTTCTCTTTTTCATTCAAATTTCTCACCAAATCTTAAATCAAAGTCATTACTTATTTCGACCTATTTCAACTTATTTCACCTTATCCACGGATTCTAGATTATTCCACTTTTTTTACGCAGCCTAAATCGTAGGTATTTAAATTCAGACCCCATCAAACTATATAAATCTTAAATTCATAATCTTGGGAATATCATTAGTCATAAAGCATCAGCTGATCAACATTAGTCGTATGTTTATTATCCAATGTCAAGTAACTAAGTATTTTCAAATGTAAGGTTGCAAATTAACCAGTTTTGTATTGTACATAATCATGAGAGCTCACTAGGTGACGATAAATAATTATAAATTTCATGTAGGACTGGTTATGGATATCGGCTTTATTAGTTTATTTATGTGTGCCAGATTACTTATAATAATTCATTCAAGCTATAGGTTAAGAAAGAAAACAGAAATGTAATTTGCTTAAATTGATTTTGGTGGTAAGGCCTTATGCCTTATTCTTCATATCCGTTATTATAAAAATTCCAGATTCAGTGTTAGTTTTTTTCATATTTGATTTTTTTTATTTTAACATTTTTTGTTTGTTTTTACTCATTAAAACTTTTATTATATTGTTAACCTAAATTCGTGAACTTTTTCTTTCATGAACAAATTGTATCCCTAACCTGAGGAATAACATTGGTTTTCAAGGGATTTTTAGGCTAAAGTAATAGGGCAAATGTAGGCAATTTTCCAATTCTATCTACCATGGATTGAATTGAACTGATTTTCATGACTTTCAATCAAAATTTTAAAATTCAAGATATAAGTTTATTTATTGCATTATTATTATTATTATTATTATTATTATTATTATTATTATTATTATTATTATTATTATTATTATTATTATTATCCAATTTTCATGGAAAGTGAAAATCAATCTAGTTCGTTCCTACAAACCATAAATTAGAGCAAAAATTATTTTTCAGCATTACAACATGTGAATACACGGATACAGGTGCGAATAAAATAAATTTTCATTTGCTCTAACGGTTTAGAGGATCTTATTTCCTTAAAGACCTGAGATACCGCGGGGAGATAGGATTTCCATTACCATGAAATCAGTCTTCATCGAGTCATAAACCATTTTAGTTCGAAGAACGGAGACTTCAACGGTGGTGCACATGATAGCAATTGTGGCACCCTGAACTCAAACCCAACACGCCACTCATTTTTGTTAAGTTCTACAAAATTTGGCGCTCCGAACAACCACCCATACATATCTCCATATTTTTATTTTTTTACAAATTTGGCGACCCGAACAGAAATCTTTATTGTTAATTTTCACACTCATATAAGTTGAAAATTAGATCGAGATCTGTGTGGTGGTTCAGAAGATACGAAGCCACAACTATACTGACTTATATAAACTTGGTTTCCTTAGTTTATAACTATAAGAGGTTTTTTTTTTTGTTTCTTTAGAAATGTATGTTCTCTCAAGAGCCACTAATACTGCTGTCCACGGAACAAGACAAGACATTTTATCTTCTCGTCTCCTAATTTTGTAGAACTCTTGACTCTAAAAAAAAGTTTTCGTCTCCTTTGGATTATTGGAAAGCATTTCTTTTTTTTTTTTTTTTTGCCTTCGATTTTTAACGTGTTGGTTTGCAAATGTATGTACAAAACTCAAGCCCTGATTTTTCTATCTAATTTCATTTAAAAAGTATCAGAAGCCTATGATATATAATCATTTTAACCATATTTATTGTTGGAATATATTGCATGACTACCTACTTTTTCTTTAAAGGTTGATAAATACTCTCAATTATCGTAGTAAAATTGCTTTCTCAATTTGCAATATTCTATGCTATGAATCATATAAAACTAAACCAGTATTTAAAGATATAAGGCTTGGGTAAACTAATCTTGCCCGCAAAATTCGAAAAAAAAAATCTCCTCGAGAACGCATGCAGTCCTGATTTGCTTATTTTTATTTTTTTTATTTTTTTATTTTTATTTTTATTTATTTATTTATTTATTTATTTATTTATTTATTTTTTGCTGTTTATAGTTTCGTCTTGAATTTAGAAAGGAGTTTTCTTCTCATATTCAAAACAAAAATCGAGATAATACGACATATTTCTCGCCTTGTGTTTATGAATAATAAGACTGTTTAATGATTGAAGTGGAGCTTCATTCAATATTCAGGTTTATATCTGAAACATTGTACTGCTAACATGATTTGAACCTCGAACCACATGGTGAATTGCAAACACTTTATTCATGTGGCTTTGTGAAAGTTGAAATTATTCCTTTTAGTCAGATATACTTATTTACACTAATATGCATACTGTGTGACAGTCTAGTTGCATTTCTTCTAATTTTTAGTGTTTAAGTACATAAAAATAGTTCACATTCCATGTAGTTATTTTGTTATTTGCTTACGTTTATACGATGATACAAAAGTTGTATGAAGGAGGTAATCACAAATCCTTGACCAGTTGAGTTTCCATTAAGTTGCAACTTCTCTCTCTCTTTTTTCTACATCCTTCTTTTCTCTTCGCTCCAAATCTCCAATAAGTCTCTTCACGTAAATCATGGCCGGAAATTTAATCGAAACCATTGATTAACGATAACGAGGTTCCCCGTTCCGATTTGATTTCGCCTTTAACAAAGGTAAAACAAAATGAAATTCTCAACTTGAAAAGAATGAGGGTGCTCCAAGTTACATGGAATTTTCTCACTGTGTGTGTCCCACGTACTAAGCTCCAAGAGAACACTTGCTCACACGAATCTCCAGATGAATGGTTTAAAAATGGGAAGAAATTCATTTTCTTTTTTCTAGGTTGGATTAAAGTCATTATGAAAGATGGATTGTAATTTACTTGCACAGAATGTTCTTTTAACAGAGATGAGGATATAGTGACTTTGAAATTCATTTTAAAATATTAGTTCCTTTGAATACTAACATATTCTCATGCAATGTTAAATTCTTTTTAACTATTCAAGTAATAAATGCATTTCAGTGCCGTGTGGTGCTGTTTCTGAACAGGAAACATATTATAAATGACAACATACTCTTTGTCAGAAGAGTAAACCCTAATGCAATATTAATCCTCTTCGTTGGTCTACCTGCTAGCGTGTGTTTCTTCGGCTCACGTGGCCCTGGTTTATATTCCTGGTGCGAGGGCATAGGAAATTTAATTTCACATCCATTGGCTTCCATTAATCACCTGTATCCTATGGCCAAAAGGGTATAGCCTTAAACTACAAGAAAACATCATTTAACCCTCGCACTACATATCTAGGTGTATTTGATATATACAGTGAAACCTCTACTAACGGACAGCTCTATAAAGCGGACACCTCCCATAACGGACATATTTTGTAATCCCCAAACACTGTAATATTAAAAAACATATTGGCAAACCTCTCTAAAGCGGACACTCTCTAGTACGGACACGGACAGTCTTTCTTGTCTTTTGTAGGTATTATTTACCTCCGTATTACGGACACTTTCTCTAGAAACAAGTTGGAAAGTGCAGTAAAAATACTTTTAGTAATTCATACGTATGTCACCAAGGAAGAACATGTCGGTGTGGCAACATTTTGCCTCCTCAATTGCCTATTCAGCAACCCAGAGAAGGAGTCTCTGTTGCACAACACCCTTATATTCTTTGCTTGCATTCCACTCTCACCCAATCTGCTTCAGAAACAAAAGTGATTGACAGTTGCCCACTGTTTGGAATGACACATCATTCTACCGTCCTGCTGGAATCTCTAACCAAACAGAAGACAAGTTTGGTATTTTTGACCACGGGTACGCATATTGTCTTTTTTTTTTTTAAAAAAAAAGTCGTTGCTGGACTGCAATTAACTAATAAATTAAAGCAACACCGAAAACGTAGTAAGTAGCGATAAGTGTAAAGTGCAGAGAACTATAACATCCATGTTTTGCCTCGAATTGGATGGCGCAAGATAATGCAGGTACAGTAACATTTTGGTAATATTCATAAATTCGTGATTCATGCAAAAATATTTTTTTCTAATTGGATATTACCTTGTTTATTAATTTACGTAAGAAAATATTGAAACCTCTTTAAGACGGACACCTCTCTATAGCGGACAATTTTTGATTCCCCACGGCTGTCCGCTTTAGAGAGGTTTCACTATATATATATATAAGCAGACTACTAAGAGGGTCGTTTTGTGCTCACCTGCTAAGATTAAATATATCTAGCAAAAGAAACAAATGAGAAACTCGCACAAAAATCTACAGGTACTGAATGGAATAGTACACAGAATAGGACTAACAGACATTTATTATGCTGCCATCTAGGAGTGACACTTCTAAATGTCAGTCACATCTCCTACCACCGGGAAGAGAGGGGGTACTCTCACCAACTGAAAATAGCAAGTTTATGAGTCACACTAACGTGAAACTCTCAAACTGAACAGTACACGGGATAAGACTAATCGCCAAATTCAGAAAAGGCGAGATACTGCTGTTTACTATAGTTCCGTCTAGGAGAGAGACTACTAAATGTTAGTCCCGTGTCCTACCAACGGGGAGTACTTTGTGCCCACCAACTTAAAATAGCAAATTTTAAGAGACACACTAATGTTTAATTTGAACCACCGTAACTTTAGCTAAGCATGTTGAGCAATAGCATAGTTTCTTACAATTTTAAAAAGACGATTAGAAAAGTAATTACAAAAATATATACTGAGGTGGACACAAAGTTCTCCTGCGTTCTTAATCCTAGGGTTAAGGTAATACTAACATCCATTAGTGAAATGGACAACATTGTGTCCGTGGGATTTCTTGATGTTCTCCCGTTTTCTCCAACATTAGTATTGCACAACATTATTCATATTCACTTTTGCTGATCATCCTTTACCACAAATGCATATTTGTTGGGCGCTAAATTAAAGATTTATTTATTTATTTGTTTGTTTTACGTATGCTCTTCCAAAGCTGTAGATAATCGATTTTAAGTGACGCCTGTACGCAAACTATATGAATCTTGCTTCCACCATCGATGACATGCAGAGTAGCAATCCGCAAAGTTGAGATTTACTTTTTTTTCTTTTTCTTTTTTTTTTTTTTTTTTGTCAAGTACTATTCCAACAAGGGAAGAACAGAAAATGTGACTCCATATTTCGTCAAATGTTAGCTCTGTTATAGAATTGCTTAGATCATTTTGAAATGTATTGGGTGTTTCAACTAAAGTTCTTCCGTTCAGCAAATGGTTGGCAAATTTTAGGGTAGCGACATGCCGAAGATAACTCGCGATCGAGGCCGAGGTTTAAGTCGCGGTCGCACTCTCGATACCAGCACAAACACATGGATTCAAATGGGTAAGCGCATGACGAAGATGTACGCTACATCGCGACATAGAGGTCGACCGCGATGGGGAATTAGTGGTCGCGATTATGAACAACTGAGTTCGTTTTTACATCAATGTTCAGCGGAAGCATCGCTGTGGCTCGTGTTCTCATTGGCTCTCCCTGAAGCGTTACACGGAATAAAGGCTTCATTTATTTAGAATTTCGTCTGCAGAGGATTGTGTGTGTTTATGCTCGAGAGGTTAAGCTGCACTATTATATTTGATTATGAAAGTCATATTAATATAACTAATGTGGAATGTTCGAGCAATATGGAATAAGAAACACAAACAACATCATAATATGCACGTTTTAAATAGAGAATAGAAGAAAATAATAACTGAAATGGAAATGTCAAATAAGTTATTTATTTTAGAATTATACTGTAACTTATTATTACTATATAAGACAGTGGCGGTCACAGGGAGGGGCTCTCAGATTGAATTCGGTAAGTTGTATTTTTTTTTTTAAGATAAACCACTGTTAATCATATCTATGGTTAAAAAATCCACGCCCCCCTAATTCCGAGATTAATAAAAAGTTTTTTTTCTAAATTCGTTATTCATATAAGGTAAAGAAATACCTGTAAAGACAGGCACGTATCCATAGGGAGGAAACGTCGAATAATGGAATTGCAGTAGAAAAAAAATACCGAAACTTCATTTGCTGCAATTAATACCCCCTCCACCTCGAAACCTAAAGACATAGCTGATATGTTTATTAAATTTTACTGGGAAACGATTTCTCGCCTGAGTGCTGAAAGAGGGAATTTCTTCACAGAAAATTGAATATAAGATAAAAGTCTTTGGCTTAGAATTTTGATAGAGAGGAAAAAGAGATGAGACTCAAATATTTTTGCGAAAAAGAAACGAGAATTTTGAATTTCTCATATCTCGTCTAACATCCATCCCTATTTAAAAACTGTTTGGTCCTTTCAAAACGTGCTTTCGCAGGTTTTTTTTTTTTTTTTTTTTTGCGCTGGCGGAATAATTTCACATGCGTCACAGCAATGTTTCTCCTTAAACTGAGAATTTAACAGCGAGAGTGCGACCTCCTCCTCCCTTCATCTATCGCGACCTAAACAACGAGGTAGCGACCGCGACTTAAACCTCGGCCTCGATCGCGAGGTATCTTCGGCATGTCCCTACCCTTAAATCATATTCTACAATAAAATTAGTCAGTTCAATGTAGTTTTTTTTTTTTTTTTATTGGCTTGTCACCCTATTTCTGTCTCCTAATTGATAATTCTTGCTTTGTTAAAGGAAACAAAATAGACATGGGACAACAACACTCTGGAATATTTTATTTATTTCTTTGTTCCATTCATTCACTCTTCTTTCTTTCTTTCTTTCTTTCTTTCTTTCTTTCTCTTTTCTATCTTTCTTTCTATCTATCTATCTTTCTTTCATTTTCTCAATTTCTTACGTTGCAATTATGCTTCTTTGTCACAGCATCTACTCGGAAGTATATCATGGTTTCTAATTGAATGTTTCTAACACAGTAACTAGCTGGAGATGCCTTTGGAACTATCCATGTTAGCCAATATCTGAACGAAAATTAGTATATCTCTGATTTCGGAGAATATTCAAACTCACATCTCTGTAATATATATATATATATATATATATATATATATATATATATATATATATATATATATATATATATATATGTTCATCGCTTGATATAATGTCGTGTGCGATAATTTTATATTTTTTTTAATAGAAAAATCTTAGGTTAAATCTGTTCAAATGTGATAAAACAATAATCAGCTAGGCGGTGTCTGGTCCGAGTTCGTGGACCAGGAAATTTCGACTTGCAAAATAAAAAAAAAATATAGCAATGTCACAATTCGACCAGCCAATGAGTGATCAAGATTAAATTATGTCATTATGTTATTTTAATTGACAAGCTTATTTTAAAATACAACCTTACTGAATTCAAACAAAAAGAAAATTGTACATTTCCAAAGTATTTAATATAAGTCTGCTAAATGGCTAACCAGATGCTTATTAAGTGATATATATTAAGCATATATATCACTTAATAAGCATCTGGTTAGCCATTTAGCAGACTTATATTAAATACTTTGGAAATGTACAATTTTCTTTTGGTTTGAATTCAGTAAAGTTGTATTTTAAAATAAGCTTGTCAATTAAAATAACATAATGACATAATTTAATCTTGATCACTCATTGGCTGGTCGAATTGTGACATTGCTATATATATATATATATATATATATATATATATATATTTTTTTTTTTTTTTTTTGCAAGTCGAAATTTCCTGGTCCACGAACTCTGACCAGACACCGCCTAGCTGATTATTGTTTTATCACATTTGCACAGATTTAACCTAAGATTTTTCTATTAAAAAAAGATAAAATTATCGCACACGACATTATATCAAGCGAAGAACAAATGGCTTTATTTCTTAGCAAAGTAAAATTACATAGTCAATTGAAGTGGAAGAAACGCTAAATTTCTAATTTTAGCCCAGCATTTTAGGTTTTAATGTTGCAGAAAATACTGTGGAGCTGAAAATTGATACATTTGTTTTATTTTATGTCCCAAACAACATATTTGCATTCCCGAACTCTTCTCTGTCCATGTTATGGACTGCCAGGCGATTCAATGAATCAAGTGCTTGAAAAACACAAGTTATCACTCTAAATGTTGTTACATGCAAATGGTTGGGCTCACGGAGGGATAACTGTTCATGTTTGGTTGACTTCAACTCCAACCATTGGGGATTGTGTGAAAGTCTCAACAAACTTAAACAAACACATCATATTGTAGCAAACTGGAGTAACTATTCCATAAGTAGTCGTTTAACATAGTTTCTGCATCGAGAGGTGTGGAGAAAGGATAGTTCAAAACGGTCATATGTACTAAGATTTTTTTCAAACGAAAGATATAGTGAACATTTTCAAAATAAATCGGAGAGCCTAATCCATCGTTGTTATTTCGTAATGTTAAATTCATCCAGAGGGTATTATTCATAATCCTTAAAGAAAGTATTCAACATATGTCAACTGTTTTTTTTTTTAATACAATTTCCACGAAACATATTTCTTAAACTTGGGGCTGTTCACTCTTTCATTACTAGCAGATTCTAAATACAAGCTTTGAGGATCATGATACTCTTTAAAAAAAAAATGTACCGTACTTTTCTAAAATAAAAATCCCTTTTTCTTGCATTCTGCAAAATTGTCTGGTATGTAGCCTAAATATTCCAATTTCCACACGGGAAAGTGTGGATTCGTTATTATCCGTGGATTGCAATAACCAAAATATAGTTATTTCTGCACGTTGAAGGAAGGCACATATCACGATTTTTAAAACCAGTTCACGATAGTTATCGTGAAACAGACGAACGGACAGACAGACCGATACACAAATGCCAATCGAGTCGAATGGAAGTAGCTTTGCTAACGCTTACTTCAACTGCAATGATTTGGAAATTAAATAAAAATGAGGTGGAAATGAAATGTTCATTCTTTTATAGAAGTTTATGGTACGTTTCCAGTACCAAGGCTAAATGAAAATTGAATCTACAGTTTAATGTGGAATCCGAACATCCGTAATAAGTCCAAATGTTTCATGAATCTCCTAATGAGAATCAAATACGGGACCCCGTTCAAAAAAGGAGCGCACTAGCTACTAGACCAGCGACGATTACATTTTATATTCTGTATTCGTAACTTGTTTTATTTCTACCATATATTAAAATATACGCATAAGAGGGCAAAAACCAAGCAGTTGGCAGAGACTGTTCCCAAAATTTCCTGATGTACGCTATTCTCTACATCGTTCGTAATCTTACAACAGAGGGAACACAGGATCTTTTTCTGAAATGTGGCTGTTTCAATCCCTGTCTAATTAAGTTTGTGGTGGGCAACACCGTGTTCGTGGGTTTTCTCGGAGTACTCCTGTTTCCTTCCAGAATTTATTTCTGCCAATTCTTCCATCGTCATTCACTTACCTTATTCATATGTCCCTTAGCCTAAATGACACAATCATGGGACGACAAACTGAAAGATTTAATTTGATGCATTGTGGCAACGCAGTGATCGCTGTGAATGCTGCAGATCGGCACCTTTCTGTGGAACATTCTTTTAAAAATAATGACACATTCCATAACAATATTAAGATTATGTTTGTGTACCACTTGATGCTTACAAATATTGCCCTCCATTATTATGAAAATAAAAGAAAGTAAACTAATCTCTTCATTTTTAAGTTTTACGCCCCTGTTTATACCGGCTAGGCTTAAGAAGACGCTGATGATTAGTAATACATGCAATGGTAGAATTAATAAAGTGGGTGGAAACGGAATCCAGAGAAAACCCCAACACACTGTGTTTGTCTACCACAAAGTACACTTTGCACGTGGTGGAATCGAACCAGGGACCCCAAGCACCAGAAGTGAACGCTCTACCACTGAGCAAAAGTAAACTAATATTCCACGTGTAGTTGCAGGCTTAAATTAAAATAATAACTATGTTTAAACTCAACACAATATGGTCACCTGCTGAAGAATGACTGATAATCTCCAGTAAGACATGAGAGGACAGGGCTTGGTGAGCTTCAAAATCCAACCTGAGTATAACATGTTTTGATTACTAGTAGTACCAATAGGGTGAGAAATTATAAGTAGGGAGGAGAAATGAGTATAAAAATCTTTGCACTGACATGTTTCGTCCTAGAGAGTTCAGATATTAGAACATCCATAATTATTAGACTTCCAAACTGTGCTATGCATAACGGCTAGTTCGGTCCGCCCGTCAGTAAACATGTACCAGAACTAAAATCCGTAATAGATATCGAGATACATTTTTCATACAATCGATTCAGTGTCCCAAGAATAGGTCCCATATTATCTGTCAAATCACTATTCAAACAGGAAGGGGTTCAAATTAGGCATTTCCGGTTTCAACGTTTATCGCTATAGAACATAAATAATAACAGATAGCGAGCGAGAAGAGTTCTTTTTCTCTTTTTCTTTTTTAATATCTTAACGTCTCAAGACAACGTACCGTGACTATCTCGAACAGTCTACCAAAACCGAAAGTGGTTCAAATTCAAGATTGCTTCCGATTTCAATACTGATATCCACAAAACAAAAGTAGTATAATATGTGCTTTATTATTTTTATTTTTTATTTTATTTATTTACTTATTTATTTATTTATTTATTTATTTGTTTATTTATTTATTTGTAGGTGATATCATCTTCTCCATTAACTTTCTATTCAAACAGTAGAATATTAAAATTAACGATTTACAGTTTCAACATTTATTATCATAAAAAATAATAATAATACTATATAGCCACAAGAGTTTTCTGCAATCTATTGAAGGTGACATTAGAACGTATCATCACAACGTGCAACATTCTACCAAAACCGGAAGTGGCTTAAATTTACTACTAATTTCGGTTCCAACACTGATTTCCAAAGAGGAAGAGCGGTAAGTGATATCGAGATATAGATTTTTTTCTTTAGTCGATTCAGCTTATCAAGAATAAATTCTCTCTCTTCCCTCGAACCTAGATTGAATTCAAAAGTGGATAAAATTAACCATTTCAGGTTGCAATATTTATCACCATAGAATCAAAATGGTAATTGATAGCTATAAACATTTTTTCTTTTGTAATTGATTCAATGTCTCAAGATTAATACCACCGCAACCTGTAGCACTGCACCAAGATCGGAAGTAGTTGAAATTAAAAACTACTTCCGGTTTCAATACTGATTTCAGTAGATCAAGAACGGTAAGAAATGTTGATTCTTTTCAATCTGGAATGGCTTCAAATTAACGATTTCCAGTTTCAATCTTTAACGTCATAGATTAAAAACAGTAGAGAAGAGTGAGTAATGTTTCTATACGTATTCAGCGCCCGAGGAGCAGGTACTATATTTTTTTTTTTTTGATCTTATTCATCTATTGTAGCCAGTAGTTACAAGTAGCGTTCAATATGTTTCGCACAGATGGTTATAATATTGTTATTAGTTGCAATATGATGATGTTATTGTAATTGAACATATTTTAATCCTTTGGCTACAAGGTCATGCCACTCAACGTAGCCTCAATCTGTGACGTATCTCTTCCAATGTTCTTTCCGTGTCTAGTATACCTTTCTGTAAAATTAAGGTGGCTGACATTTACACCATTCTTTCACTCAAGAAATGAGGGTCTTGTCACTGTCTAATGCCTTTCCTCGCAGGTGGTCCTTCAGACGACAAAACGGGAGGAAACCTGAAGGTGCAAAGTCTGGAATGTTGGGAGGCTGAAGGATGACTTCCTATCACATTTTCATGATTTTATGATGTGCCAATATGACTATGTGAAGCTTGTAATTATTATGATGGAGTTTTATAACCTTACATAGCACATCGGGTCTCTTAGTCTGGAAAGCACATATTAAGCGACAAATAATAACGCTTCTTGTTAATTATAGAGTCATTTTCTAAAAAGTCTATGGAAATGAAACACACTGATCCCTTAAAAAGGCGATCATAATTTCCTCGCCTGAACTGGAAACTGTAAGTTTTTAAACATCTGCAACCAACGTTGAATACTAACGCGGCCTAATGTGTGATCCCAACTAAACAAATTCCACAAGCAACTTTGTATGAATTGATGTGGTAGATTCAACACCGATTTTGAGCAAGAATTCAATTACCGACTGATGTCGAGTCCTGATGTGTAATTCAGTGTGTAAGGAGGTTTACCTGTGAACAATAGAAAATAATCATGCCCATTTTGAAGGCAAAGAGTCAAAGTATTTTCACTTAAAATGTTGTCATCATATAGTAAATATTAAAAATATTATGTCGATTTGTGCAAAACTTGTTGAACCTCCTTTACAGATATACTATTTTAAGTTCAAGTATTGGGTTCTCATAGTTCGGACTAGTTTCACACCATGAAATGAAATTCAGTTGTTAAGGATACTCGATTACTACTTCCCAGTCATTGGGAAAGCGTCTAACTCAGTTACTCCTGGTAACCTTAAAAATTGAATCTGGTCTGGAAGAGAAATAATTATTGTAAACCTCGGTCAAGGTAATCTCTGTCTGGAAGGGAGTGTGCTAAAATAAAGATAAAATCAAAGAATACTTTGAGTGTTTGGCATATTGGACATTTTCCATACTCGTAACATGTACATAAAACGATCGTAGATGGAAATCTTTAATATTGATAAGCTAAGATTATCTTCTTTCCGAATTGGTAAATGTCGTGCATGCAACGATGCAGCAGGCGCATGAACTGAGTTCGAATACTTTCCTTGCTTAGATACTTATATATATATATATATATATATATATATATATATATATATATATATATATATTGTTTATTTTAAGTATTGAATATTTATTATATATATCCAAAAAAACTCTATATAAAAATATAAGATGAACACTTGCACGCATTAAGCGCAATATTAAGATTATGGATGATTAAAACACTTAAAATTTTAACACTATTATTACGTCTTTTTGATGGTATTATCATAGTTCGAATCACTTAAACACACTGATATTTACTTCACAAGTGATAGGGATATAATTTAGTGGGTCACTTGAGCGGATTGGTGATTATCCAAGACTGCGATGAATTTCATTTCTTGTCATGATTATTCTACTAGCCCTCCAAGTGGCTTGAAGATAAGTGGCTGGACTACCACAATTATCTTAACAGCTCGACAGCGATTTCACAACTGACGAACAACTCAGGATACGATTCAACTTTCCTTGCAATTGGAAACCATCAACTGCCGTTTTTACCACGTTTTTACTATATTATCTATATAAAATATGAAACGTTGAAACGTTAAACATCACTGTACTATGAAGAACGACCCTACGAGACTCATATGCGAGAGAACACTAATGTATTGTCCTTGAGAAATGCAAAGTTTCTTAGCATTGAATTTGGGCATAATCAGTAAAACTGGAAATCTTTATTAAGATGTTACGAAAATTCATGTATAAATGTATGGTAATTGCCATTAGACTGATCGGCTCAGTTTGAGTAACACTGAAAGTTACTACTAGGGTTGACAATTTAGCCACTTTGTGGCTAGATCTGGCCATTTTGAGAACCTGGCTAGCTATAAATTTTCGAAAAAGCCACTAGTGGCTTTTCTAGACATATGATTTTTGTTTTTAGCCATTTCTAGCCATTTTCTGATATTAGCCACTTTCTCTAGATTATATGCACCACTTTGCTGTTTTCTGAAGGAGCATGTTGCCAATAGTGCTCACATCCACTTAACACATCGTCCTGGACTCCGGGAAATCCCCGGATTTCCAGAACAAATACAGAGAATACCCCGGCCTCCGTTCTTCACCTTCACGCTGGAAGAACGCGGATGTTTGTTCTTTGTTCAGTTAGGTTGAAGTTCTTTGTGCGCAGAAGTTCGGAAGTGAAATAAAACATAGCTAGCGAGCTATTATTACTAAAAAAATGGTTACAGTATGTGTGTGGTGGATTGCGTGTGGTGTTAGTGCTGCGGAAGGTTGTGTGATTTATGTCACCACGGCATAGCGCGTCCTCAGGTTGCGGATCGAGGAGAAGGCCTCTATAGTTTATTCAAGGAACGTTCAGTACCTCATGTAAACAGATACACTTGGCAATTCTTTCACTTTATTGGTTAATGAGCCTTGGAACATCCATGTGGCAGAAAAAAATAGTCCATTGTCAAATAAGCTGTTTTTCAATGTTTTTGTTGCTTGTAAGGCTCATTACCAGAAATGCAATTTCCTTACAGTTATATAACAGAAACAACATGGTGTCTAAGAACTAAATTGAATTAATGCAATAAAAGAGAATACGCATGCGCAGTAAGTGGCTTTGACCCACCTTACGCGCGAATCACGGTTTACAGTATGGCTGCGTGCGAGGAATTTGTAAAACACCTACAGGGTAAAAGCACGTGCTTCTCGAAAGAAGCGCTGACCGATAGCCAATCATCCGATGACTGGCGGAGTAATACCATTCTGTAATGTTTACATCAGGATCAGAAGGTTCGTTGAATGAACTTTAGATGTAGAGGTTAGCTGCGGATATACTGAATAAGCAGTCGCGGACAGCCGACTAGGAGTGGTCTTTCAGCTTGGGGGTTTGAATAGGGCTAACAACCTCATCCTGTAAAGAAAAGCACTTGTTCAGAAATATTCACAAAAGCCTAGAACAAGGACTGATAACTTGGCACGACTTCAGCAAAAGAAAATGGACATGAGATTTGGAACATGGAATATTAGGAGTCTTTATAGGGCAGGCGCGTTAAAATCCGTAATGAGAGAGTCAGAGAAATACAGGATGGACGTAGTAGGAGTTCAGAAGTTAGGTGGGAAGGAAATGGATCTGAGAATTCCCGAAATTTTACGGGGAAGGAAATAAAAATCACCAGTTAGGAACAGGGTTTTTCGTTCATAAACGTATATTACCAGCAATTAAACAGGTTGATTTTTTTACTGACATATTATTTTATTACTCTTAAGGGACGGCGGTGTGATATTATTGTTTTAAATGTACATGCCCCAACTGAAGATAAGGATGACAATATAAAAGAAAGTTTTTACGAAGAAGTGGAACGGATATTTGACCAACTCCCGCGATACCATATGCAAATTCTATTAGCGGATTTCAATGCGAAGGTAGGACGAGATGATATTTTCAAATCGATTATAGGGAACGAAAGTCTGCATAAGGAAAGTAATGACAACGGTTTTAGACTCATGAACTTTGCTACATCCAAAAACTTAATCGTGAAGAGTACAAAATTCCCACAAACATATTAAAATATATACTTTCATATATCAATGCATATTCTCTAAACATATGACATGCTGCCATTGTGGGATAACTGAGTATTGAGCAATTTTGTTTAGGTTGGTGCTGTTTTTCTACTCAGGACGTCCTCTGCTTCAACTCGAGCATTGCTGCTCTTCCAAGCATCACGTCTCTGCCCCAGTATGCTACTGCTGGACTTATCAAACCCGAATCAAAACAGGCCATTATTTTAATAATACATAATATATATAAGAAAATGGCTAATCTATTCTATGTACTACCATAACGAAAACTTCAAGAAAATTTCTACATAAACACAGAATTATTTGTGGAAGCATTTTTGTTAACAGGGGTGTAGGTTTCTACCAGGAATGGTCTCTCCTTGGTTTTTCTTCCCCAAGCAGCCAAGAATTTCAAAATCCTAGGTCCGTCTTGAGCTGGCGGAAAAGTTCGTTGCCGATCAAGCCATCGCAGAAATAGGTGTGAAATATGGTCAGAACCCAATTTTCTAGCACCTCTTTGTATTCCGAGTTTTCATACGTACATATGAACTATGGAGAACGTTTTCAACAATAGCCGTTCTCATCTTCTTGTCTCCTGGTTCCAGTGTCTCTTACTGCGGTGCTATTATCGTCTGTATCTCTTCTATTACTGTAGGTACATGAAATTCACCTCTTTGTACCTGTACTTCGGAATATGTGGTTAGCGCCGATGTAGCCTGTGCTTCTATCCAAGCGTGTACTTTTCCTTCGAACAAAGACTCTCGTCTTTAAATTTCCTCTTTTTTTTTCTGCTGCGCAAACCAAGAGAGCTGGGTTCTATAACTTGGTATATATTCTCAAATAGGATAAACTATCAAAACTATACATTGAATTAAATATACATCAACGTTACGATTAACAAACTATATCTCAATTAACTCCTTCATAATGATTAAAATCATACACAATACTACTACTACTACTAATAATAATAATAATATGCAACAAATCACTTAAGCCTATATTATTGCTCCCACAACTAATCCTTTATTTAATTACTTAATTATATATTCAAAATATCGATACGCAAAATAAACATTACTCAGGATGTAAATAAGCAAAATAAACGTATGCATGACTTAATTATCCCCAATTATATTAAATTTACATATACGATTGTCTGTCCTATACAAATCCGTTCACTAAGGTGCGCTTAGAAAGCTAAAGAACAACTTTGACTTTTCCGCACAAGACATACTGAAATATGTATCTTCAATGGGGCTTGAAGTTGACAAAAGTTTGGCAACCACTCTTCAGATTTTGATAGCACTGACTTTATCTGCCGCATCATGTGAAAGGTCTTTCAGCAAAATGAAACTAATAAAGTCATACTTGCGCTACACCATGAGTCAGGAAAGACTCAGCAATCTGGTCATTCTTTCTATCGAAAGTGAAATAGAGAGAATATAGTTGAGACTTTCGCAGCTACCAAAGCAAGGGAGGTAGTATTCTGAATGCTGGTAGAACACATCCTAATAAGGTAGTGGAACTATCGTTGCAAATAGTTTCATGTTTCAAATTAAGACAACAAAATATAAAAGTACCAAAAGAATAATAAAAAAGCCGCCAGGATCTGTCAATTGACTGGTGATGGGTGGTAAGAAAAGTAGGACGGTACAACCCGTAGTAGAATTCTGTGCTCATATATTTAATCTATGATACATACCCAATTATTCAACATTATCAGTTTTTTTTGTTATAGTATATTCTAATTCTAAGTGTGTTAGTAAGTGGTAATGGAAACAGCCATAAGTGACAGAATATAAACATGGCTAACTAACTAACTAACTCAATGGCCTATGGAACCCGGAGGTTCAATGCCGCGTTCACAAAAGCTCTCCATTGACTTCTATCCTTAGCTAACTGCATCCAGTTTCTACTCTGTATTCCAATCTCTGCGAGATCCATCTTAATATTGTCCTCCCATCTGCGCCTAGGTCTTCCTAATGGCCGTTTTCCGATTGGTCTTCCAGTCAAGACTTTGAAAGCGTCTCTACTTTCTTCAATTCTAGCTACATGATCCGCCCATCTAAGCCTCCTAGACTTGACGACCCTAACAATGTTGGGTAAACCATATAAATTATGTAGTTCCTCGTTATGAAGTTTCCGCCATTCCCCATTCCCGTTCCTCTTGGGTCCGAATATTCGTCTCAGGATCTTGTTCTCAAATACTTTCAGTCTATGTTCTTCCCTCAGAGTAAGTGACCATGTTTCGCAGCCATACAGAACTACAGGCATGATTATCGTTTTGTATATTTTAAGTTTCAAATTCCTCGACAGAATTCGCGACGACAAGAGATTTTGAACCGAATAGTAACACGAATTCCCTGCTTTTAGTCGACATTTAATTTCTCCGTGAATATGATTTTCCTCTGTTAATATTGATCCTAGATATTTGATATAAACATGGCTAAATATTTGAATACAAAATGATATAATCATAAAACAGGTGTGAAATCTGGAAACAATAATAAAAAAGAGAACCATAACCTAAACATTATAGTATTTAACTATTCATTGATATTTCGGCAAAAGCAGAGGAAATAAATAGATCGTATATTATCACTGGAGAGAAACCTAGTAAAACAAATAAGTGAAGAAGACACGCAGGAGAAAAACCTATTCTTGTCATTATTTACTGAGAGTTCGGTAAAAAAAGAAAAACAATAAAAAAATATCATGTATGATCACTGGAGTTCAGTAAAAAAAATAAAGAGAAAAAAAATATTTATCGTGCATGATCACTGGAGAGAAACTGAAGTTTAAAGTGAATGGGGCTAATTGTAGGAGAAAAATCTAATCAAATAAAACTCACATAGAGTAAACTCAGACAGATGAAAAACCATCAATAAACTTAACTATATGAGAAATTGCATATGAGAAACACAAAGGCAAAAACCGAAAAAGAAAATTCTAGAAAACAGACTTTACATTTATAAATCTCATCGGTTAGACCGGCATTATTATTTGCATTTTATCAACATCAGTTCATTGTTACATTTTCTACATACATTTGTCTCTAAATGTATTCATAGTACCATTACTTTCACTATTACATCATCTAACCGCAGTACTCGTTTAAACTAGGATAGCGTAGGTGTAGGATAAATTCTGGATTTTTTGTTGCTACGTTTTTTTTTTTAAGATTGTTATTTCTGTCGCGGGTTGTAGTTTCCATTGCACTTGTATCCTTATTTTTTTTTCTATCGTGTATTTTGTTTATGATCCGTTTTTTTACCAGTCTGAAGGCGGTTCTGAGCATTAAAAAATAGACAGGGATGCTGATTGTCATCCCCATTTATTTAATATATCCCATTTAAAGGTTGTTTAAACACACACACCAATGAGAAAGGGGGAGGAGTAAACAGAAATAATGATTATGTAAATCAGTGTCAAACATAGCACAGTGTAAATCATGATTGTTCGAGAAAGGGCCCCGATCTACTTCACTGGTCCCGGGCCCTAGTTTTCCTTACGCCGCCACTGTTGTAAACTCAGGTAAATATCATGAAACCGTGGATTAGTTACATAAGCTACATCACCTTAGGGATACTGCTAACAATTAGCTCGCCCATGACATACTTGTGTACATGATAATTACGTAATCATTACTGTGATTAAATTGGAAATTTCTGACAGTGTTACTTTATTTAGTCATAAGTAAGCTTTTTATGGAGGAACTATTTATTATTTTTTTGAACAAAGAAAAAAAACTGATTTCTCACCCTGACTATCTGTATACCTCGTATGCAACAAATACGTTGTTGTAGTTGTTTAATTACTTTTGGGAAGGCAGTAGGTTCTTATAAGTAATAACACGCAAATTCTGGAAGTGATAATATTGTGAAGATATGTGTATTGAAACACATAACAATATATTTTATTTCGAACTTTGGGACATTTTATTTTTTAACTCATTACAGTGAAAAGCATAATCATTCATTTAATGTTAAATTACTTTTCGATTTTTTTTCTAAGTTCATTTGCCTTTCCTACTAGGAAGTCTTCTTGCTGTCTGTTATTTCTTTCTTACACTTGTAATTTCTTAATAAAAACAACAGATTGCTTCCCCGTCCGCATTCCTACCAACACCTTACCTTGGTTAATCTGCGAGCACGAACTTTTTCATCAAGACGGAAAACATAGTTAATGACGAGGATATGAACCCGGAAGGGACGCTAAACTAAACGATCGATAAACTTTTGGAAGGGGCTGTCGATATGAATTAGAGACGAGTTAAGATGTAGAAGGCGAACTTCATTTCCAAGCTTACGATAAATTTAGCCTTGCTCTGTCCTAAAGAACATTTTTTTATTACAGCTAACGTTACATGGCTGTTAACGATGATGAATTGTTTTCTAAAAAGAAGCTTCGACTTTGATTGAACTTGCGGTCTTCGTACAGTTGGTTTTCCTATCCGGGTTTCGCTAACCCTTAACCTTCGACTGCTTGAACGACCAGCCAGCCAGATAGAGAGATGGACGGACGTCAGCTCACAGGAAGAACCATCAAGAAGTCAACATCCATATCTACAAGTAAGTGCAAGTAGGTTAACCTGTCCTCAAAATTGCTCCCTTTTCACCCCTCTCATCCCCTTTAACATCAAAGTCTGTTTCTTTTGCATATGTTTGATTTCATTTATATGTAACCCGGGTCAGGTCCCGTACTTTACGTTCTGTCAAGTTCAATGTATACAAAATCCTGGGCGCAACTTGTCGGTTCTGACATCCCCAATTATGCTATCTATAAGCGCATTATCTGAGCTCTTAGACCGACAAGGGACGACTGCACAATATGTTGTATGGCACTTCTGCCCTGACTCATCAAAGTTTTACATATCAAAAACACACTGTTATAAGCTTTAGTGCATGCTTCAAGAAGATTTAGAATATATATTACTTTTTATTTTATTTTATTTTATTTATTTAGTTTATTATTATTATTATTATTATTATTATTATTGTAAATTAGTTACCTAATATAAGCCTCAATATTGCTAAAACGCGAGTTTTAATGTTCCAGAATCCCTTATCGATTTATTTATGTATTTCAGTAAATTTCCACAATGTATTAAATTCTAAATCGTAGGCTATATAGCGCATAAAACTACCAAACTAAGTATATTTCAAGTTTAATGTAGAGGCAAAAAAATATTCTTATTTGATAAATATCATTTTCTGTCTTTTTCACTCGTCGCAGGAATGTTTTCTTTTTGTTTGCTCGCAGTTGACAATGCCCATGTAAGGATTTAGATAACACACCCAAAGCAAACTAATATGATATTAGATTTTTGCAAACACCAACCAGTCCCACAAGTGTGTTCTACTTCTCACACTAAGTAAAATTAAGCGAGAGTTTCGTCTCTGCAGGGAGGATCATGTTTAATTACTGCACCATCATTTCGAGTGAGAACGATAATCACATTTCCACAATCAGTGTCCCTTTACACACGCCGCACTTGAAGTGTGGGAGCTAGGCTGACTTATGTATCACCCTAATTGAAACTGTGCACGTTACGTGCGTTCCAAAGTTGCCTGTTGGATGTTGTTTTTTTTCTTCTAGCTCAAACGATAGCATTACAACACTCCAGGATGCATGTGAAAACAGCGGTGAATTAAAGTCTTGAATTTGTCTCGAAAATAAGATCTTTCTCTCTATATAGCTATCTTTGCTTAATAGGAAAGTGTTTATGTACGCCGTACAACCTTAACAGTATCACTTAGTGGCATTTTTGAAAAAAAAAAAGTATTCACAATTAAGAATAACACGAGCAGTTAGTCTTGTCAAAATAATAAATTAGTGTGCAATTAATTGGTATGCATCAGTTGCACGACTGAATTTCAAAACACTTTGCCTTCGAGTCTAGTGACACCTATGTGTTTCCCATGGTTATAGCGCTAATATTTTATTTTATTTGTAATTTTCGAAACGCATTTGCAAATGTCCTGTCGTATTAGACCGTCCGCACATTGACCACAGTGTAGGGCAGTCAGTCCGAGGCAGAAGTAATACGGAATTGAGAGCCCTGCTCTGTTCACTTCACATCCAAAGCTGTCAGTAAGCAATTGATAAAGAAGATTAATGTCTCATTTGTCTTGATTTGATTATAGTTCTTGTAACAGCAAAGTTGTATGAGACTTGTATCTACAGCTTAATGTGGTTTCCGAGCCACATGAGTATCATTTAGAAGTAGAAAACTAAATAGATGTATATAATGAAATAAATGAACATATATATATATATATATATATATATATATATATATATATATATATATATATATAGATATATATATATATAAACAACAACAATTGCCGATATCACACTTCCTCAGTTTGCTGGGGTATCAAGACTGGAAGAGTTAAAATATAAGCTGACAAATAGCACCGATATACAATACTGTTGAAAACAGACATTGAATGTTATTATGTAATATTACTCGCACAAAATCATAGCAATCAACTTCAATGGCGGAGCTATGTCGAACAGAAAGAAGGAAATATAATATTACATTGTTAAGAGCTCTTCAATTGTTTTATAGTCTGAATTTATAACAAAACATCTTGCAACATCTTTGACTACAATGTTGGAAAGATCTAGCGTATGTATTTAGTTTTGATTTAAATTTCATATGGCAAACACACAAAGAAAATTATGGTGTTGCTTGATAGCCGAGTAGGAAAACGTCCATTCGGTTCTATTTGATATCATTCGAAATCCACACACTATACACATATAACTATATATATGCTACACTTAATCGTTGCTTTTTTTTCGAGATTATTAAGTTTTATTTATTTTTATGTATCTCCCCCTCCTACCTCCAACCCTAAGTTCTATCGTCAAAGCGAATAGATAAATACCATCCCAGGTCCGAATTTAATATATGTTGAAAATTCGATAGAGATCGGTCAGGTGGTTCAAGAGTGAAGTCACACAGACAGTCAGAGATCGTTTGGGTTGTTCAAGAGTTATTAAATTTTATTTATTTTTATATATCTGTCCCCTCCGCTCCCCTAAGGTCTACCGTAAAAATGATATGATAAAAAAAAACACCCATGCCCGTACTTCATCCATATAGAAAATTTGATTAAGATCGGTCCTGTGGTAAAAGCGTGAAGACGGTCACTTTTATTATTATTATTTTTGCATAATCTCACCCTCCCCCAACCTTAGAATGCACCGTAAAAGTGAAATAATGAAAATATACCAGACCAGAACCTTATCTATGTTCCCGATCCTTATCTATGTTGAAAGTTTGATCAAGGTAGGTCTGGTGGCTCAAGAGTTATGATGTTTCATTTATTTATTTATTTATTTATTTATTATAAATTTGTCTCCTCCGTCCTTTTTATAAATTTGTGACGGTTTAAGTCTTCGACACTAATTCCGAAGTTGGTCGTCCGCCTGGTTTTTGACAAAACATAATAACAGGTTCGGAAATTTAAAAAAAAAAATCATCGATTGTTAGGACCGCTTTAAAAATGTATAATACAGTAGGGTATGGTATATATATCTTAGGGTTAGGGATGTTTGGGCTGATTTTGTTAAAATTAATAGAGTGTGATTTCTCGTCTCTGTGTAAGGATACCAACATGTCCATAATACAAATACTACTTACTTTCTCACAATTAGGAATGTGCAAAACAGTATTTTATAAAATCTGGAAACCGGTTTCTGGAAAACCGAAATCCGAAAAAAAACGACATTTTGGTTTCCTCCAAAACTGGCTTGTTCTTCCACCGAAACTGGTTTCCGTTTCCTCCAAACACCGATTGGGTTTTTCGATGTTCTTCAAAACCGGTTCGGTTTTCCCCAAAACTGGTTTCGGTGAAAACTTTTAGAAAACGCATAGAACTATTTCTGTGGAAGCGGTTTTTGGGAAGCGAAACACTATTCTGGTCAGAAACAGAACCAATTTACAAAAATGTAACCGGTTTTGAAGAAACCGAAACCGTATTCGGTGAAAAACTGAATAGGTTTTGGAGAAAACCGAAACTGGTTTTGATAAAAAACCGTTTTTTTTTCAATTCCTAAAAACCGAAAAGCGAAAAACCTGCTTTTGTGCCCACCACAACTCAAAATCCAACCACGCGGTAACCTTGCGCGAAGTAGTTCCTTTCGCTTGCCAAATAGTTCCAGGTTTATAACAGCTTATATAAAAACAATAAACATAACTTCTGCCCTTCTTACATATTAGCAAGCACACAAACGAGTTAATTATGCATTTCTCCCGGTAAATTTTCAAAATTTTGCAGAAACGGACGACCAACTTTGGAATTTAACCTAAATGATCCCTTAAAATAATACTACGCTACGAAAATCGTTTTATTTTTAAATGTTTAGCGCTACACGGAATTTAGTTGTACGTTCTTAAAAATAAAACACTTTGTCTTTCGTAAAAGCATTTGAAGTTGTGTTGAATTCTTTCAATAATTTTGTTAATGAAAACAAATCATTAACTTAAGTTTAAGATTAAATGAAATAAGGATGTGTGTATTGCCAAAACAGTAAACTATGATACACTATATATTTGTCTCCTACTTTTCGCTTATCACAATCTGATCACCCTCTTTGGTCCAAAGCATCTATTTGTTTATTATTATTATTATTTCCCCAAATCAAATTTTAATTGAAGTGGCCAAACACTTTAGCTAATGTTACGAAGAAAATTTTAACCCTCGTGTACTACCGTGGAGTCCTTTTGGGCAACTAAAGTATTATTGCGCAAACGCGTTTTGCAACTTTAGTACAATTTGGTTGATAGAACTAGAATATCTAGTGGCATGCATTTACTTTATTAAATTATTCAAGTATTGCATTTTCCAGTGCTGGAACTCTCACCAGAAGAAACACGGTAGTCTAGTGCTTACAGCACTGGTAGGGACGGTACCGAGCTCAAATTATCGAGACGAGACCGAGACGGACTTTCATATACCGAGACGAGACCGAGACAGACTTTTATACACCGAGACGAGACCGTGATCAAGAAGGAGTTTTATATACCGAGACGAGACCGAGATCGAGACAGACCTCTGCAAATCGAGACGAGACCTAGACGAGACTTAGGTCAGTCTCGAAATATCGGTCTCGTCTCGAATATTGATATTGATAGCTTTTAAAATTGCCGTTACTGAAAATTGGTTTCGCTGCTGTGTTCGATAATATGGGAACAGTTGACTGATGTACAGTGGGGTAACTACGGGGTGGCTATCGGTCTCAAGTCCCTCCGGAAATAAATTTGTGATATTTTTTTTCGTATTGCACGTAAAACACACAAGTTTCTTATTTGTTCCTCAACGAGCATATATATTAAAAATGCTGAAATTTTGTAACCAGTTTTGTGAAATATTGAAGAAGATATTCTTCTAGATACCCTGTAATACCACTAGATAAACAAGCAGTGTTGCTAACGCAACATAGTTGTATTTTCTCAAAATGCACTACGCAATGTATTACATATTTCTAAGTTAGATATTAATTAGAATCACAATCCACACATATTATTTAGTGTTATAAAGCACAATATAGTATCACTAACATCAACATTTTGGGCGGCTAGATGAGATGTGGAGTTACTGATTATAGTGGAATCAGAACTACTTCGCTTGTTCAACTGTATTGCCACCGTAAATCGAACTCGGAACCACGCGAACCGAAGTCAAGCGTGCTAGCCGCTAGACCAAAAGGGAGTCCTCACATTATGTTGATTTAAATCATTGAGTCAGTGTGGCCAGATCATAAGATCAAACCTAGCGTGTCTGTGCTCCAAAAGTAGCGGATTTGAACTATTTGTAGCCGAAATATATAGAAATGAATTATTTAGCAACTAATGACTGGTATGAATGAAATAATTTTAACACGGGCTGGAAAATATGTTGGACATATTGCAAGAAGAATTTATGATCGATGAACGAAAACAATTCTAGACTGGATACCACGAGACAAAAGAAGCATAGGAAACATCCGCATACGAAGGTGTGACGAAATCAAGAACCACTGGGGAGTAACCTGGAAAAGAATTGCTATATACATACACACACAAACACACACACACACACACACACACACACACACACACATAGATATATAACTTTTACTAGGTAAGAATGGATCCAAAATTTAACGGAAGTCGTAAATAAAAAAAAATTGACTATTCAATCCTTCATGTTGCTGCAGAACTACGAAAATGAGTACAAAAGAAAACTAGAAAGTTAAGAATCACTTGTTTTGGCGAGAGAGAGAAAATAGATACAGATAGCTTGGATTACTTATACAATTATATAATATGTATGTACGCACGATTAATTGTCTCGAATAAAGATCGCATGCATCGCTGAAAGCTCAGGAATAAGCTTAATCTATGTTACGGCACTACATATATGCCTATGTAATACATTACAATCTTATGAATTTGTATAAGAAACAAAACATACTTAAAATGAGACGAGAACTGTGCGAAACATCGGACTTTGAACCTAACTTGTTTGGTGATTCAACCCGAGACCACACACATAGCAAAGATGAGTACCGTAGCCAGTGGTACAGATCCCCCTTATGTCCATGACGCACCACCCCAATTGTCTATCAGTAGGTGTTCTTCCATGAAAAAAAAAATCGAATATTTTTACACCCCCTCAAACATGTTTATATAGATTTTAACCCCCAAATATTTCAATGACACAGTTTGGGTCATAGCCCCCCTTTGCGGGCACCCTTGCCGTAGCTCCCACCACAAGGTTCAGCAAGTTCGTGTTATATAGTGTCAATTAAACACGGAGATATGAAACTGTAATAAAACATTTGATCAATTTGAAACAAAATATATTGTAGTAATAATTTACCCTATTTGTTAAGATAATAAACGTTATATTCTGTTTCTAAAATGGTAGTCAAAGGAGAATGCATTTGATAATAAATGAGAAATTGTAAACTTTCTATTTCGGTACGATTAAATACTTGCATGCTGCTATGTGTTGCGTTATTCTTTACGAGGTATTAAACAATTCTGATTCAAAGGAAGGAAATAAACCACTCTATAGTACTGGAGTTAATTTAATAGAGTTTAATTGTATAGACAGTTCAGGCTATATGAGACAAAGTGTATTGCTGAAAGTGAAATATGCGTTACTATTAGAATTGTATCCTAGTTATGATATACCCACCTATTATTGAATCTGGAAACACGCATAAAAAATTTTAATGCTAGCAAATTAGCTATGAAGAGGTACATCATACCATAATTCTATGTCAAGTATGAAGGCAAAAAATAAGAAGTGGAAGCGACGGACTGTATGATAAAAAGTACCATCACAATGTTAATTTCACACTATTTGTATCGAGACTTTTGAGACGAGACCAATACGAGACCGAGACTTGGCCCTCGAGATCTAGACCGAAGTCGAGACAAGCATCTACTGACCGAGTCGAGACCGAGATCTAGACGATGATTTCCGATTCTAGACGAGATCGAGACTCAGACCGCTATTTATCAACCGAGTCGAGACCGATACTGAACAAAGTCTCGTCTCGTCTGGATACCATCCCTAAGCGCTGGACTCATGTCTGGATAGCCCCGGGTTCAATTCCCGGCCAGCCGGAAATTTTCACGTCTACCGAACATAGTGAGGCAAGACAAGGAAAACAAGACATGACGGCCACTTGGTCTAGAAAGTTCCTGATGTGTCTTTTAGGGACAGGACGTCACAACCCGCTAAACACATGCTCGCTGCCACTATAAACTTTGTTCAGGCGCCCGCTAGAGGATTTGCTGGAGCATACTTAGGATCACAAATGAGCCGTTACGGCAAGTACTTTGCTTTCTTTTCTTTTCTTTTTCTTTTTCTTTTTTTTCTTTTTTTTTGTTTAAAAATTTCGCCGGCAATCGTACTCAAGACACCCGTGTTTGGTATGTTGTCAGTAAAAAAAAAAAAATCAGAAAGTGCATAAGTATCAATAATTAGGTGTCGAAAACATACTTCAACGCTTCATTTAAATCATTAGATTAATCAAATTATTTGCATAAACTTTTTTTTTTTTTTTACGCTATGTGAAATGAAGGGAAAGCGGTTTTTAAACCTTTCTTGTACACTCTTAGCCTTATAGGAAAATACTGTACATTATCAGTTTGACTTTGTTCCCGATACTTTCATATGATAGGTTTTAGGTCGATTGGATGGCTAATCAAATAGCTTTATCAAGCGTTTATCTTAGCTTTTGATGCCAACCCTAAATTGTTCGGTTGCACTAGAAGTATATATTTTATGCTTTTGATGTTATCTTAAGTTAAATTAAATTAGTATGTAGGCGACACTGAGGCAAATAAGTTTATTATTATTATTATTATTATTATTATTATTATTATTGTTATTATTATTATTATTATTATTATTATTATTATTATTATTATTATTATTATTATTACTATTATTATTATTATCTCTTACAGGAAAACACTGACACCAACTTTGACAGGATAAAACTTATTGAAGGAGATTTTATTCATAAAATACTTGGCAATATATAGCATAGTGAATATTGCCTGCACAATATAGGTATAAGGGTGGAAATATATAATACGAGAAATTTATCAACGTTCGTTCCTTGGAATAAAAAAAAATATCTGTAACTTTAAGAAAGACGATCAATTCTTTTTAATTTAGTTCAATTTATTTTTATCAACATAGAAGCAAGAATTTTAGAATTCGACAAATATTATTTGTACTGTTGTTGATGAATTACTTTGACAAGGAATTAGTAATCCAATGCTATTCTATTTTATCATTTCGTTTTATTGTTTCAGTAGGTAGGTTGCATTGTATGTAATATGTGTCTATTTTTTGTCTGATACGATGCAGTATATTTAACGTTAGGCTGTTCATGGCACAAAAATAAATATTATTATTATTATTATTATTATTATTATTATTATTATTAGTAGTAGTAGTAGTAGTAGTAGTAGTAGTAGTAGTAAAATACTTGTTTTTGTTTGTTAATTATAAAATCAAAGCAATAATCCTTAAGAAGATGGTATATATATATATATATATATATATATATATATATATATATATATATATATATATATATATATATTATATTGATTTTGGCACCCCCTTTCCATTCTGACAACGTGCGAGATCATAACGAAGCATAGTAATAAAAAATAATAGCTTTTTAAAATAATTATTTAAGAAAGAATGCTAATTTAATCGTTTAATATAAAACTTTTGACAGCCATAGTGAAATATAGTTCACATTCCAGATAGTATAGTTCTAAGTATTCTGACAAAATTAAAAATGATCCATATTATGGCTTTATTTAACGATTTTCCACCTCTAGAACGCATACTGTCAAATTCTAATTTACTATTCACGTTCGTGCTTCCCCTTGACTGTGTGCCAGAGGGACCTCTATCTTACATCTCCTTTCAAAGCCCATCAGGAATCTTCGAAAGATAAAGGAAGCTGCGCCGAGACCCTTCATTTTACACGTCAAGTTTCTTCACTGTGAGTATTGATTTATGATCAGTGCCGCTGTGGGTACTGTTGCCTTAGCACCAGAGTCTAGTGAAAACAGAACTGAAAGTATTTTTCCAAAGCCTGTCAAATCTAATACTATATATATTTTTTCATCACTTCATCATATCCTATATAGAAAATAATGTAAGTTGTTATCTAAAATGAGTGACTTTTAAACTAGATTAAATACAACACGCGAAATAGTTAATAGAATATCGAGTCAAAATCTATCGAGTAATGTGTATAATTTCCCTTGCTTTTGTACCCTTACTTGCTATTTAAGTTGTATCAAATCAACTAAACATGTGTTACTTATTTTTTTTTTCTTACTAACCATGTATCCATCAAGTTGAGGCCCAGATATGAACGCAAATATTGGGTTTCGTTGAAGGTAATAAACACATAGTGATGCCTATAAATCGTATAAGTATAACAAAGGTTTCAGGAACATAAAACCGTATGTTAACATGAAATATCAACTTTCTTGCCCTTAGTGCAAAGAATACTTTCAATGTTCAGCTATAAGTCATTGTATGACACTAATTAGCAATATTAATAACTTCATTCGGTCATCAGTATAACTTCTGTAATTCGTAAGTTCCGTAAAATATGCGTGTGTGTATCTGTTTACTTTACAAAATTTTCTTTGCAAGTACTGCAAGTATCAAAATTATAATTACCACTATTAATATATAATTCAAATGTGACTTACTAATTCGTTATATGTTATATATTATATGGTATTGCTAAGTAGAGTATGCCAAAACGATATATGCATATGTTTACACCATAGTCCTTATATTCAGGGCTAACTTCAGTGCCAGTAATCAATAGAATACTAAACTTGGATCAGCGTTGCAATATTAATGATTATTGTGGAGTACATTACATTCAAGAATATCGTGGTGTCTGTACTGTTATATTATTAAACTGTGCATCTTAGCAATGAGCTTGAAATCGTGAATTGTAATAATGAGCATACTCCTTTGATTCAAAAAAGGGCCGCGGTGGCTCAGCGTTCACCTCTGGTGTTAGGGGTCCCGGGTTCAAACCCTGCTGCCGCCAATTGAACTTTGTGGTGGACAAACACCGTGTGCGTGGGTTTCATCATCACCGTCTCCTTTAGCCTAACCGGCATAACCGTGGGACGTAAAACTCAAAAATTTCATTTCATTTTTCCTTTGATCCAAGTTTGCATTATATACATTTTTAACGCAATTTGATCCTAGTTTGTTTTTTCTATGTGCATCATTGCGAATTTCTGTAATATATTTCTAAACCATTATGATATTGCATGTCACATGATACTACCATGTTTACAAATATACAGTCATGCTAAGAAAATGGCTCACATGCAATGCTACATTCTTACTACCAAATGATACTACATAGGATATTAGGATACTACATTATTACTACATTCTTAATAGTAAGAGTGGATACTACATTCTACTAAATAATTAGGATACTACATTCTTACTGCCAAACTTAGTACGATTTAATGTAGTAATAACGACTAGAAATAAATCTTAGAAGCAGCCACATAAGACTTCGATTTCACACACACACACACATATTAAGAATTCTGAAATTTTCAAGGAGTGGTAGTAGCCTCTGATTTTTTTTTTTTTTTTAGAGCGAATGTAAAACGTATATTAAAAAGAAGTTTGTAGTCGTATTTTCCAAACACTACTACTGGCTTTTAGGTATGCATTTTACAAATACTGTACATAATTGAAATTCTTTACCTAGAAACATGGAAACGAAAAATGTAGACATCATATTAGTATGATTATTGGCATTGATTTATGAGTCAAACTCACAAAGTAATGATGTATGTTCTTAGCAAAATAAATCTGTGAAATTTATCTTACTTAAGAACGTACACAAAAGCTGTAATTATTGAGTAAATATAATGCATGAACACATATATATTTATATTCGCATGAAGATAATCACATGTTCATATCCATAGGGTTTGCCACATAAATTACTGATTAGCGTACACAAAAGCTGTATTATAGCTCACACAATGATCATATGCACACAATCAGTAACTTTGTTTAAACAAACAACCGAATTTCAGGCAAGCAATCAAACTTAGGACATTGTCATATTTTGTATTGCAATATGAATTGGTACTTGAAAAGCTTTCGAAACTGATTTCTAATTCATTTGATTAATATTTGAACAAGATCGGCGTGCATAATTAAGAACTAGCACGCAGTTTCCCTATAAGGCGGAAGCAAGCAAATTGCTATTCTCTTTACTGTTCGCATCATCGATTGTTTGTTTATATTTGGAGAATAAATAATTGCTTCTATCATAGAAGCAATATTTTCGTGTTAATTTCACACACGATATACTGTTTGTAGCACATATTTTGAGATCTAGTAAATTTCCAAATCCAATAATTAACATGGTTGAAAAAAATCAATTTTACATTTTAAGAATACAATTTAACTGTATTTTCAAATAAGTGTTTGTCCTTATTTTTACTTTCGAATGATGGTAAAAGTAAAAAAGAAAAAAAAGTTTAATCATGAATATATATAGCAATAGTTTCAACGGTTCACATTCACATATTCCAATGTATCAAATCCAAAGTTCAATCTTAAATTATTTTAGGACATCACTTAGAAAAAAAATGAAAATTGGTATTTTCTCCAAAATCGCATTAACAATTTTGATCATTTACCATGAATACGTATTTATTAGTATATAATATCACACTGTTTGTTTCGTAAAAATCGAGAAAGAACTGTTTGTTTACTGGTAAGGAAAACTAGTGTGGAGCATTTTTATTAAGTGTTTGTCTATCATTACGGTGTCGACAATAAATGTGCAAACACATAATATACCAGTGAGACTGTGAATTGTTTGAAGCAAGCAATGCTTTCTTAAATTAATTTCAGTTCCAACCTCTAGAAGTATGTTTATAATGCACGACAAAACACACACAACATTTTACATAAATATGAGTATTTTTAATACATATTCAGAAAACAATATTTAAAAAAAATAGATATAACACGCTCGCTCATTATTAGCCCATTTCAACTGCAACCAACTGAGACGATTGGAAATTTTCAATAACAAATATACTGTTACGAAAGCTGTAATATATTTGTCATTTAAATCTTCGGGGAGGGAGTGTTAAGCGAACACTGATAGTTGATTGACTTCAACTGAAAAATTGTAGATTATGTAAAAATCTCAATAGACATATATTATATTAAAATCCAATAATATTTCTGGTAGTTATCATATGACATTCATTTTTTAAGCCTGAGAGGGGAGGGTCATTCTCTCGTTCTTGATTAATTTTGAAACCAATTAATTGCTCATTATTGACTGATTTTTAATCCCAGGCACAGAATGTTGGGTAAAAGAGTTTCAAAAGAGTGTACCATTGTATTAAAACCAAACAAGTTTTTTTTTTTTTAAGTTTCGGTGAAATTCTATAAAAAGAAAGAAAAAACCTCTGAGGGAGAAGGAATCATATAACTTATTTATTATTTACTGATTTTAGCTTCTTTCGGAATGAGTGATTGTGGAGCCTCAAAGAAAGCGAATGGCATATTACACCAAAATAGAACAGTTGCAACGGGAAAAATGGAAAACCATTATTATCATTATTATTATTGGGACCAATAACTCTTACCGCATACAAAGGTTGAATTCAGTGTTCATTGTCGATTGATTTTAATCCCAAGCACTGATCATTATGGCAAAAACTCAAATAAAACGTATATTGTATCGCAGCAAAACTGAATTAATTTTAGAAAATTTGTGGCGGAACTCTAAAGTAAGTCTGATGAAGGAGTTGAGGAGGGCAAACCCACTAATATGTTGTCTAGCTAATTTGAACTTCCTACAGATTGGATGATTAGAAAGCCTGAAAGGAACTAATGCACATACTTCACAAAATCGAACAATTTTTAACGAAAATTATCGTGGAACATAATTTTCTAATTGAATTGGGGGCGGGTATTTTCGTTTTCATTCTGGGCAGATTTTAACCTCCAACTGCGCGGATATCTACAGTGTCATGGACACATATATGCATTGAAATTTCTCAAAATCGAATAAGTTTTACATGGTTTATAATAGAAAATTTGTGAATTTCCTGAGACTTCAAGAACAGTATTATAATTTTGACACTATAGAAACCCACAATTTTCTCGTGGGGGTACTGTGTTCCCACATATCTTATGCAGAAATGTGTAACTATATATTTAAATTAGCCTTTGGCTAGCTGAGGTTCTGCCCCCAGACCCCCGAATCTACTCGGACTACGGCCTCACATTTCTTACCTATCGGCCCTTGCATGAACAATGAATTTCGTGAATTTGCTCTTCATATTTCCTGAATCTGACCATCCGGAGGCTTCGCCCCCACACACTGCTTTGCTCGGCCTACGGTCCCGCACCCTTGAACCCACAATTTTATCATTTCTTTTCCTATTTCAACTATCTAAAATATAATATTTTGTATCCCAAGAAAACGCCCATTTTTTGGAATGGGAATTTCTTCATCCCCCTTTAGACCATTAAAAATTAAAAATATTCTCTTCTTGCATTTTTTTCTGTCGGTTAGTCCTGGAAGGCTACAATCATCCCAAATTTCGTCATACTAATCCTACCGGAAGTGCCTAAATATTTTGGGGTGTACAAGACTCCCATATAAGTAACGTTTGAAAGATTTTTTTTCAGTTCCAAATAAAATCACTCTAACTTTTATTTATGATTATTTACTTAGGTAACGATAACAAAAACGTAGAAGCATACCGAATTTCAAGTTTTTATTCCAATTCTAAGTATATAAAACATGAATTTATATGTGAAAATAGGCCCATTTAAATAACATGGGGAAATTCTTCATCCCCTCTTTAGACCCCCTAAAAGTTAAAAGTATTCACTTTTGGCATTTTTTTATGTAGGTTAGTACCGAAAAGCTACAATCATGTCGAATTTAATCATTGTAGTTCTACAGGAAGTGTTCAATAATTGATGTCAGCTCATGTAGTTTTATATACAGTTAAGATAGTCATTGTATTCAATTTATTCTTGAAGGAAACTTATTAATTAAAAAAAACATGCATTAGCTCAAATGCCATTTATTTAGATTTTTTCCTGTTCGATGTTATTTTGTTAATTAAACAGAGTTTCAAGCGACCACTTTAAATACATCTGTGTTACTGTGACCACATGATGTACTTTCTTAAATGAGTATAATTGTAATTTTTATTATAGTTTTGCTTTCTGTGCAATGCTGAGTTGAATAAAATGTATCTCGTAAGAATGAGTATTTTACAAAGAATTGTATGATTGACGAATTTAATAGTCCGCTTTAGGAGAATTCATGACTATCACACCATAATACATGTGAAAGTTTGAACTTACAATTTTAAATAGGGTTCTACATTTTATGGCTAATATGAAGAGTATGCTACTTTCTTTTTGGTACTGGATGTGTGTATGTTTGGGAATGGAGCAGAAATTCATGTATCATGTATCAGAAACTCAAATGGCAGACGACTTAATAAGATTACAATTCTAATGTCGTTTATTAGTTGGATTATAATTTACTGTATCATTCAGCACAAAGTCACATGGGACGTGAATCTACAGCTTAAATTAAAATCCGAAACATGCGAGTTTACACCAGGATCGAGCCCAAGTCTGGCCCTCCAATTGTAATATCGGTTTTGCCCCCTGGCTTCTAGTGATCGATCTAATATTTTAGACCAGTGGTGGGTAAATGGCAGCCAGCTGACCACGTCCAGCCCTTAATTTTATTTGTAAACTAAAACGAAAATAGGCGTACCATCACAACATGCATGAGTTGAGATTTGACTTCTAACTGTAAAACTAGTTCATTTAATCTTCCTGTTACCAAGATCATTATGAATGGTAAGCAGATTTATAAAAAAAGAATAATAAAAAATGAAGATTTAAAAAAAATAATTTTCAAGGTTTGTAGCTCAGACCTTACTTGTTCTAGACTCATGGCACAAGAAGGACAACCAGTATAGAAAAAAATGAATGAAAAAGACTCATTGAAATGGACGACTGACACTTATTCAGCATACTGCCATCTCAGGGATAGACACAAAACTAAGGCAGTGTCCAAGAAATACAAGTGCGCATTCGAAGTACGCTTATTTCTGGAATCGACTTCTCCTAGTGTACGTCAAAAGGTCCAAGTTCACAAGTCTGCGAGTGAATAGTGCCTAGTGTACGAGGATGTATTCTCTGTCAAGAAAGTTTATGCATGTTTCCTGCAGGATACTATCTTGCCCTTGCTGCTATGAAAATAAAATACTACACATTGCCCCATATCATTTATCCAGTAGCTTCCTATTTGCTCAACAGTTAAAACAGTATTCCTGGGCATCGTGGCGAAAAATGTATTTGCATTTTCGTGCATTGTACGAAAAACACAGAGTGAACACAATAAAAACGAAACAAGGAAAAATACTATGCGATGTAAAGTGCTTGGACTCTTTCGAAAAATCACTCAGTATAGCGCTATACTTGCAAGCAGGTCTTGATTAGGGATGGCCAAAAATTTTCGGATCCGGATATCCTGGATCCAGTGAGATCCGGATCCGGATTTGCCGGATCCAGACCTATATCCGGATTTCGGATTCGAATCTCATATCCGGATCTCAAATCCGGATCCGGAATTCGGATCACGGATCTGGACCTGAAGTCCGCATCTTGGACCTGAATCCGGATCTCGGATCTGGATCCGAATCTATAATCTCGGATCTTGATTCGTATCCAAACCTACATCTGAAATAGTGATGATAAAATTGAATATCTAAAACTCGTTAAAACTTTTTTTTCGGATTCACTGATATAGTAGGTTGCTGTGCTTTTAAATGTTTCCATAACACGTTCCATCACACCTTGCAATATTTACATGTTGCACTTTCTGTCGAAGTTTCTTTAGTAAAATGTTTCCAAGTTTGATTTCTTCCAATTTCAGAGTATAGTAAAGTGTAACAAATTCTTCTCTTTAGCTCCTCTTCGAAACTTAATGTTAGTTTCACATTGAAAATATTTATTTTATTCTTAGAAAATAAACTTTCTTCTTTTCTCATATACAAATGAAATATTTTTTATATAAGGCCCTTCTAATCGCATGAATACTAGACAAAACATACTCTTTATTAATAGTAGTTTCTGAGTCACTAGAGTCCAACCATCAACAAATGTAATAATGAATATATTTCACTTCGAAAGTATATACAACAAAAAAATATAGACTGGTTGGCGTGGAACAACAGTAGATTTTTAAACATACACACGAGAATTTCAGGAGAGCGATATGGTTGTGTTCGTTGTATGACTTTATTACCTAACTTATGGCTTGCCCTTCTGAGGTCGGGAGTTTGTTGAAGGAGTAAATATGAAAGAGATTTCTGTTATTTTTCTTCACTCTCCAGGTTTCTTTAATCATGCATTGCAGGACGTAACCAGAACATATCCATGCATCGTATCATTGAAGCGTTTTGTGTTTTGTATATTAAAGTGTTCAAAAATATTCAACATATTCGCATTTGTTCATGTGATCTCAGGTTCAATTCTCGGTGAGAACATACATGAGAAAATTGAAAGCTGAAACAATATGAAAATAGTATTTAAAAGTCAGGAAATTGATATTAAAACTTTAGCTATCTATTGTTACTGTAAGGCTGTAGTTAAATTAACCCACACGTTTCGTGAATATATATTACTTCGTTATTGTTTATTTACTATAAGCTACCAGATACATCCTCAGAGGCCACTTTACACTGTAGTAATCAACAGATGAAAACATTGGAAAAGGAATGGAAGGAAGGTCTCCAAAGCCTTAGATCAAGGTACTAACCTAGCATTTGCCCAGTATAACTGAGGAACAACCCGGGAAAATCCTCAGTCAGGATGGCTGGTCTCCGAATTCGAACCCGGTGTTATCAAATTGCGAAGAAAGAATCCTAACAAGTAACCTGAGCTTGCTCCGTATTATTATTTAATTAACGTAATGTTTTAAAATTAGTGCAAATTAAACCGTACTTTCTTTATTGCTGATGTTATAGTTAATAAGCCTACATGAGACATCGGTCCCCCATCAAGAAAGAATACTAGAACTGTAATTCAGGAAGCGGTGGTGAAGAGATTAATGAGGGTGAGGAAACTATGTACGATGCAAAAACAGTAATTATGACCGTCACAGATATATTCACTTACATACGTCAATTAATAATTATCTGATACAGTGCACTCTTACTTTCTATAGTGACAGGAAAATGGCCCGCTTTTGTAAACGAAAACACTAAGCATGTGCGTATAGGCGCAATGTCCGTATAGGAACATAGATAAAACTAGAAAAAAATAGGGAAAGCGAGGGTATAATGATAAACCGCCCGTCAACTCAAAAAAAAAAAAAAAATAACAGAGCTACGAAAGACGCGAGGCGAATTTTATTGAAAAGATTGCTTTTCCTTAGTGATTAGTTGTGCTAACTATGAACATGAATTAAAAAGAAAACAAGTAGCTAGCTCTGAGTTTCGCAAACTAGTTGAAAAGAAAATATTGGATAAATTTTAATAATAAAGAAGGCATTTATGATAATTAAAACAAACTAAATTCTTGGCACGACAGTCCTTTGGTTCATACCAGCGGGCTTACGTTGAAAGTGGAGATGTGTAGTCAACGCATCGACACCCGAAGTCCCTAATGCCGGCTTTCTAGACAAGAGTCCGCTACCTCTTACTTAAGATAACTCCCCAGTTGTCCTCACGATGCTGGCTCAACATCGAAATTGTTGAGTGTCTCTCCGGAAATTGAACCTACGACTACGGGCACCGAAAGCACGCTCTCCGTCTTCTATAGACGAAAAGCTATAGTTACCCACATTAGCTAATACAGAAATAAGTTCTGATTCTCTAATAGCAGCTGATGGTGATAGTCAAGATTCACCGAAGCATGATCCCAAACCCAAACTGAGATATTGATGTCACCGGAACGCCTGAGAAGTCATTGTGGGTAAGTGAATTGCCCACTTGTCAGGATGAAGGGCGATGGTGATCTGAAATGCGGGGCTGTCAGAGGTACTACTTATGATAATTGGATTTATAATATTCTATGTTGCCATAAATCCTCTTCAAGAACATCACTGTTAATCTTAACTAAACTAACTAACTCTATGGCCTATGGAACCCGGAGGTTCAGTGCCGCGTTCACAAAAGCTCTCCACTGACTTCTATTCTTAGCTAATTGGATCCAGTTTCTACTTTGTATTCCTATCTCTGCGAGATCCATCTTAATATTATCCTCCCATCTGCGCCTAGGTCTTCCTAATGGTCGTTTTCCTATGGGTCTACCAGTCAAGACTTTGAAAGCGTTTCTACTTTCTTCCATTCTAGCTACATGACCTGCCCACCTAAGCCTCCTAGACTTGACGACCCTAACAATATTGGGTAAACCGTATAAACTATGTAGTTCCTCGTTATGAAGCTTCCGCCATTCCCCATTCTCGTTCCTCTTGGGTCCGAATATTCTTCTCAGGATCCTGTTCTCAAATACTTTCAGTCTATGTTCTTCCCTCAGAGTAAGCGACCATGTTTCGCAACCATACAGAACAACAGGCATGATTATCGTTTTATATATTTTAAGCTTCAAATTCCTCGACAGAATTCGCGACGACAAGAGATTTTGAACCGAATAGTAACACGAATTCCCTGCTTTTAGTCGACATTTAATTTCTTCGTGAATATGATTTTCGTCTGTTAATATTGATCCTAAATATTTGAAAGTATTCACTTTATCAAAAGTATTATTTAATATTTTAACGCCTCCACAATTTGCCGTATTACGGTCCCGACGCACTTCCATGTATTTAGTTTTCTCTGCATTTACTTCTAAACCCATGTCCCTGCAAGCGTTTAATAATATCTCTGCATTTATTTCTACTGTTCTCCTCAGCATATGCCATAACCTGGTGAATGCCGTTCAACTCTAGGCCCTGGTTGCTATCTTTGATTTTCCTTATGGCGTATTCCAGCGCAAAGTTAAATAATAATGGCGACAACGCATCTCCTTGTTTCAGGCCATTTTCGACGTGGAAGCTCGTGGACAAAAATTTTCCTACCCGGACTTTACTTTGGGATTCACTTAAACATATCTTAATTAATCTAATTAGCTTTCTCGGTATTCCAAGCTCTGTAAGAACGTTGTATAATGTTTCTCTCCTAACCGAGTCGTAAGCCTTTCTAAAATCAATAAATAGTTGATGTACCGGGGTATTGTATTCCCACTTCTTTTCGAGTATTTGGCGAATGGTAAATATTTGGTCGATAGTTGATCGATTTCGTCTAAATCCGCACTGATAATCTCCAATAATTTCATCTGCGTATGGGGTCAATCTTGCTAACAGAATATTTGAAAGGATTTTATAGGATGTTGACAGAAGAGAAATGCCTCGATAATTATTACAGTCAGTTTTGTCGCCTTTCTTGTGAATTGGAACAATGATTGACTCTTTCCACTCTTGTGGCAATTCTTCCTTGTTCCAGATAAGGATAATGAGTTTGTGTATCTTGTTCCACAATTTTTCGCCTCCAGCTAAAATTAACTCAGCCGGAATTTCATCTACACCCGGAGATTTGTGTTTCTTTAATTTCTTTATAGCGGCTTCCACTTCTATTCGATTGGGTTCTGGAATATACGGTTCTGCGGTGTGTATCTCCTTTTCTCCACGCACATTAGTTTTTGGCTGCGTGTTCAGCAGATCGTCAAAGAAATCTTTCCATCTATTTAAGAGGCTATCCGTATCAGTGAGAACTGTTCCGTCAGATTTCTTTAATATATAAGCACGAGGTTGATAGCCTTTCTTAAATTCGCTGATCCCCTTATACATGTCCCGAATATTTTTATTTTTACTATTATCTTCAAGTTCCTTAATTTTAGCTTTCAAAAAATCCCGTTTCTTTGTTCTAAAAGTTTTGGAAATTTCCCGCCTGATATCTGCGAAATTGTGTGTAGTTATTTCATTCGGATTTTGTAGCCACCGTAATTTTGCCTGTTTTCTCTTCTCTACTAGTTTAATGCATTCTTGGTCGAACCATGGTTTGTTCCTACGTATTTCCGCGTGTCCCAATTTTTCTATTGCTGAACTTTTAATGCTATCTCTAATTTCAATCCAAGTATCCTCAACACTAGTGCACTCCGAGTCTTCTAAAACCGAGAATTTATTCGAAACTTCAATCTGGTATTCCTCTCTTACCTGGCTCTCTTCTAATTTCTTTAAATTAAATCTCTCCGTTTTCGGACATTGAGTATTACATTTATTCAACGATAATCTCTCCCGTATTATCGCTGCTACCAGGTAGTGATCAGTGTCACAATCAGCCCCTCTAAACGACCGGACGTCAATTATGCTAGATTGTCTTCTTCTATCTACTAAAACGTGATCAATTTGATTATGTGTTTTTTCCGTCTGGTGATGTCCAAGTGTATTTATGAATGTCGCGATGTGGGAATTTTGTACTCTTCACGATTAGGTTTTTGGATGTTGCAAAGTTCACGAGTCTAACACCGTTGTCATTACTTTCCTTATGTAAACTTTCGTTCCCTATAATCGGTTTGAAAATATCCTCTCGTCCTACCTTCGCATTGAAATCCCCTAATAGAATCTTCATATGGTATCGCGGGAGTTGGAAGTCACTGTTAATCTTAGCTTTGAAAATGTTACATAAGAAGTTTTATTGCTATCATTAGGTTGCATTAGGAATTATCGGATTTGTTTTAACGCTTAACTTTTACATCTCTTCTGATTTACGAATATTTAAATTGCGATTATCCCCTTAAGGTCAATTAGTGATATTTTAACTCATTTCGAACCAACTTTATATATGGTTAGTCTTGTTATATGGGAATAATTGAGACCAGATGCAGTCTATAGGCTAAGTTCAAAAGAATCTTGGCCGACCTCCTGATAAACCACGTCTCTCAGAAAGGTAAATTGTGGCAATCCGATACACACATGAGGAAATCTTCGGTTTAGTGTGAAAGCTTCCATAAGAACCAACACTATAATCAGTGAAATGTGTTTTGCTATTTTTTATTCAATGTGAAACTAACTTTATTGCTAAAAAAGAAAGGGCATTTATTTCGAACAAGTTGCCATTACAGTTTTCGTATTTGAACACAACACTAAGGAAAAGTCATGCTAAAGCGCGACTTACCCCTGAAAAAGAATGTTTATCTGTTTTTAGTTTCTCGTGTTCCCCAAAGTACATGCGGAATTAGTGCAAGTGCCTTCCCCTCGCATTCCTAGGTACAAACGGCTACGATCTTGGTACTAGCACTTGTTTCGGTTTCCAGATCTCAAATATTTATCTTGCAGCCTGATTCTATGTATGAATCCGAAATTTCAAATCTAGATAAGGGGAACCAAAATTCATAGTTTATTCTCGGTGCTCATATTGTGATTTACTAAATAATTATTAAATCTAATTGTAAGGTATACATTTGATATTTTGAGCAGACTCAGCAAGATACATATACGTAAAAACTAGTCAATACTTGTCTTAACTGTTTATGTTTTCTTAACTGTCAATGAAATAGGTGTATTGAGGAATTTTAAATATTCGAGTTTTGTATTCTGGTTTCAAATATAAATATGTGCGTATTTCATCTCGGTCCTGCAACCGGGTGGACCTATATTCGACATTCGAACTCTCATCCGGATCAAATCATATTATTTTCTTTTTAATAAGGCAAGCATTTGATCTTTAGTGTAGAATGAAAGAGACAAATAGACTTGTCAATATTCGTCTTAATTTTCTGTTTTCTTCTTCACTGTCAGGACTTCGTGAAATTACTTTCGGCGTATTTTTGATAATCAAGTTTATCACAACTTGGGTGAATGTGGGTTTGGATAAGAATCAAGATCTGAGATCAAGAATTTCGAATCCAGATCCGAATTTTGAACCCAGATCCGAAATCCGAGATCCGGATCCAGATCCGAGATCCGGACCCAATCAGATCCGGATCCGGCCATGCCTAGTGTTGATGGTGTAATTGGTAACAAGGTGCGCTCAAGTTCACGGAGTCCTCAGATCGATTCCGCCTACAGACATACTTTTTGTTTTCTTTGCAACGATAGAAGTTTATGTTTAAACTATCCAGTCATTTCACTTTTGTATCCACATTATCGCAAACAAATATAATCATTCCTTGCAGTTCAAACCGTAGACAATAATTTAGCGGATTCGGTCTTTTTATAAACAATGTCCAGTGTGTTGTCGTCGGCAGAGCTCTACACTGTAGACCGTAAAGCCGCAAGTTTCTGAGGAAAACAATGTCCATTTATTATTATTATTATTAGTATTATTATTATTATTATTATTATTATTATTATTATTATTATTATTATTATTATTATTATTATTATGTCAAAAGAAGGAAAGAGAAAGACACATAGTCGAAGCTATTGATACGGACAGAAGAGATATACTTTATGTCAAATACTTTTTAGGTTTATACATAAACGTAATAATATTATTGCATTTATGGATTAACATATATAATTATTATTTTATGAGAACAAATAAATGGAGTATAAGTATATGTTAGCTGGTAGCATTTATGTATTTTGTTTCGCCCTTCTAGATAGGTTGAGTTGATTTTGAGTTTAACGTCCCTTTCAGCAGCACGGCTATATGCGATGGGACCTACTGATTAACGTGGAATATGAAACACATGAGCTCCTGCCGGGAATCGAACCAGGGTCTTTTGCTAGATACCAAGATAAGGTGGTACCTTGAATAGAATCCTTCTTGTGACTAGAGTTGTAAGTTCGATCATTATTTGCAATTTGTGTTATTTCTTTAATGCTTCATCAACGTTGCATGTAGTGTTGAAGCTTATAATAACTTGTTAGCGAAATCACGTGTAAAATTTGAAGACCGAGTTTGTTGTGTAAATTCGCACACAGAGCGAGGTAACGAAGCCAGAGTATTGTGCGTATGTCTCTTGAACAAAGAAAAAATGTCTCTGCTTTGGCCATCTTCCCTCATAGAGTATTCGATAGCAAGGCGGTCTGAAGATCTTGTAGTCCACGGATGGATTACCTCTCACGCAAAACAATTTTTATTTCTTCAGCACAAGTAGAAAAGGAAAGGCAAACGAATCGAGACGCATAAAGTTTAGAGCTAACAAGTAAGACCGAACCAAAGGTATAGGTCATTACATGGTTTGTTTACAGGAACAATAAAATGTAGGAAAGTTGTTCTGTCTGTGTCTAGAAATGGAGTATACACGAAAGAAGAAACTACACTTCTGTCTAAAATTTCTGTCGCATGTCTTTCAAAATTACACAAATAGTAATAACTCTCTTTCGTATGCTAAATGTCTTCTTAGAAATATGCGGAAAAAGGAAACCACATATTTCCGAAAAAAAATGTAAAAAATAAGAAATAAAGAAGTTATAATAAACTTGTTACCGATTACACCATCAAGACCTGCTTGCAAGGAAAGCACTACATTTAGTAATTTGTTGAAAGACTCCAAGCAGTTTACATCGCATTGTATTTATTTTATTGTTTCGATTTTCTTCCGTTCACTCTGTGTTTTTCTTACAATGCACGAAAAAGCAAATACATTTTTCGCCACGTTGTCCAGAAATACTGTTTTAACTGTTAGGAAGCTATTGGATAAATGATATGGGGTGTAGTATTGTATTTTCATAGCAGCAAGTGGAAGATATTATCCTGCGGAAAATATGCATGAACTTTCCTATGGTTTTAACACTTTCAGAGAATACACTACATTAGTTTGTTTTGTGTTTAACATGTCGGTTTCTCCTAAAACGATCTAATAAAATTTTAAAATGCATATTCTTAATATTTTTGTTGAGGCGCATAGTTTTGTGAGCTGATCTAATAATAATTTACTTAATAGATTAACTTGATTTTTTTACAAGTGTGATATAAAAGTGCTATACAAATAACAAACGTATTTCTGTTATGTTCTCTGAGTATGTAATGAAATGTAAAATAGTGTAGGAAAAACAACCAAATATTTTTTTTTTTAATAATGCTATTCCGATAATAATTTCTATAATATTCAGATTCCCCTTTAATCGGTAAGCTCCGTCTCATATAACTCATTACGACAACTGATTGTCCCAAGGATGTTATAAAGTAGAGGATCTGCCCATATGTATCTTCATCCTATTAAATCTATGAAGCCAAAAAACAACCGAGCATCGGCACATTTGATTGGCTACTCTCGTTTCCGCCAAGGTCTGATTGGCTACTTTCGTTTCCGCCATGATTGTTGGCTCAAAACTTTGCAATCTTATTGGCCAGAATGGGCGGAGTAAGGGTGGCGAAATTATGACGTATGGCTTAAAGATTTTGTTGTAAGGGCAGATCTTTTATCTTACAACATCCTTGGATTGTCCTGTACGTAACACATTCTTCAAGTGTTTTTCATATGTTTAATACAGCGGCCACAACAGGCTCTGCTAGTAAAAATTACACTGTTTTAAGGATCGTCTGAGACTCCTACATCACCTCAAGACAAAAGAAATTGTATGGAAGTTTGAGTAAAGTACCACTGACAAGTTGTAATCTGGGTTGAGACCTTTGTTCAGTTTCATGTGAGATGGTCTTAACAGTTCAAATATCAGCATTCTTGATAGATCATCCTTACTTCACCGAAAACTGACTGAAAATTCTAACGGAGTGGCGGCCTTCATGTTAAAGTCAGTTTGCCACACTACCTCCCGGGCCAGTTCGACCTTTTATTTATGGTCGATCATGACGTATACTGTGCCCACAATTTAGGTTGTTTAAATATCGCAACACTTTATGGCTCATTTTGGTATAATCAACCCTTCATCATCTTTAGAGAGTTTTAAAATAATGAAATAATAATAATAATAATAATAATAATAATAATAATAATAATAATAATAATAATAATAATAATAATCGATACATATGTTTTTAGCTGTCGGCCGTTTGTCCCACAACGACAACCACAGTTTAGTATGAGAAATAGTAATTATTACTGTATGGAATATTTATTGCGTCGTCTTTTTTTTTCTTTCTTTAATATCTGCACGCATATTCGCCAACCACAAAGAAATGAAGCATATAGTCAAAAAGCTAATATTTGTGTGAATATCAGCGGATAACCGGATCCTCATAAACCTCTGGTTATATTTATTACGAATATCACTGAAGTTGGTAACACAGAGTAGTAGGAAAATTGAAGATTATAAAAGTACCTGGGTTTGTTATGAAGGCACTTGTAAAGTAGAATGGAAGAAAGATGAAGCAAATTGCCATCACTTCGAAGTAAGTAAGTTAGTATTTCCGATACATATTTTACGATTGTTTAGGGAAGACTAAATCATAAATATTGCAAGTAAGTAATAATATAATACTGAAAGTGTTAAAACCATAGGAAAGTAAATGCTACTACTACTACTACTACTACTACTACTACTACTACTACTACTACTACTACTACTACTACTACTACTACTAATAATAATAATAATAATAATAATAATAATAATAATAATTGCACGGTAAAAATAGGGTGAATTAAAAGTACTGTTGAATGCCGTGCTCATAGAATTTCTATAGCTTAAATATTGTTTAGATTGAACAATTGAAGAATGCAGATATTAACTAGCTTTAGCCATATACTACATTAAAGCAAAAATAAATAAATAACTAAATACATAAAAGAATAAAAAGTAGAATCCCACTTCGATCGCGTAGCATGTGCATTTACCATGGGGAAGTTTCTGCCATCAACAGAGGCTGATAAAGGTTATAAGTAACTTGAATATCTTTATAATTCGGTGAATCAAATTATTTTCAAATAAATTACTCAAAATAGTGTAGGAAAAAACGATAATAAGCTCTCAGTTACCTCATTCCATGTTTCTTTTATAGACATGACCACTTCCTAGCTTTATTAGCGAACAACGATGAAAATAAATTGATATGAATATTCACAGCCTCCACGAAATTATACAAAGGAACTGCGTATATTGCTATGCCTCAGAGATTCCCAGATCACTCAGCACAGAACATATTATAGAGATTGTTTTATTTCATTTGTAAGTTCCATCACAGAAAAGTCCGGTCCAGCGGCTACTACCCTTAAAAGCCTTTCTTTACATAGAATCGTTGAGTGAACTGGGACCGCCATGTGTCAAGAACAGAAATGGGTTGCTGCTAAAGAAAGAAAGGAAACAGTTAGCTTGTAGCATTAGTTCATTTGGTACAGACGTTCAAAGGTTATTTTTTATAACTTTAATACTATCTGTACACCTCAAGGTACAAAGTTTTTACTAAACTTCTGGTAAAATTCAGTGCAAAATAACGCAATACAATTCACATTAATATAAAGTTGTGCGATATTTAAATTATACTGTCTGCTATTCCTCGTTAAATAAAATCTTACAACCTTCGAGCATTAAAATAGATTGATATAAGACTTAATACAATACGCACAACATATATAGTTATTATTTTTTAATTCAAAATTTGCTCTTGTATATTACACCATCCATTAATTAGATTCACTATTCAATGTAATTTTTAATCATGCTTTAGGCGTATGTGCATTATTCATTAATATTAGTAGTATGAATTATATTACCTATTGTTTTCATTATTCAGAAACGGGGAGTACTGACGAGTTTTAAACCATTTGCAAAAAAAGTTACATGGAAGTATAACGATTGCTAAACATGCGTTTAAGTATTCTTCTTCAGAAGCTTTTCTCTCCCATTTAGTACAGAGGCCTCACATACGATTTTCAAGGAATTTTGTGCGAAGTTGCTGAAAATAAGAGAAAAAAAAATTCAAAACAGTAATACGTTTAATACGTAACCACTTTCTATTAATATCTATATTGCTCAGGCTCGATAAATAGTGGTGCCCGGTAGGCTCGACGAAGTAAATCCATCAAATTGCATTTATATTATTATGGTCACCATAATTTCTTTCAGCTCCAAACTACTTCAGCGCTATTCACAAAAGCACTTCTCTTGTAACAATATACTAAAACAGTAAATACGCCATATAGCTCGTAGTAGAGTTCTTATAATATTAAGATACGAACATCTTGGATTTCTCATACGCACATAGTTTCTGCAACATAACTTCTAAACTGTTCAATGTAGAAGGATAATTCTTTCTTTATTATACCTCTAATTTTATAGGCAATGTATCAAGTTATTATCACTTGTCTCCGAGCAACCATTTTTGCATAACTTTAGGTTAAAGTGAGAAATTGGGATCTGTATTAGAGGAAATATTCATTCATTGCCTCATACAACTTTACAGAGTAGAAATGTGAAAACAGTGCTCGAACAAAAGTTGTTGGAAATTCCATGTGCTTTAAAATGATGTATATATTGTCACTATATACAATGTCAGAGATGCGCAATGAAGCTTCGAACGTCATCGGACTGTGCACAATTTCTGTAGAAACATATGAATGAATCTCATAGCATAAAGAAGAATATATTTAGTGATTCAAGACGGCTTTTCATTCCAATTTATGGTAAGTATCAACAGGTTTAGAAGTCCGGCTAATTTAATAAATAGTTCGTAAACAGTGGCATCGGTAGTGGGTGCGCAAGAATCCTGAAAGATTTTCCCACTACATCTTTCTGTAAGTAGGCCTATGTGTCCCTTGAAATTAGTGTTTGAGATAAAAGTTTTAAAATGATGGAATCTATTTAAATATGTTTTACTGATGCTGTTATCCGGCAAAAAATCCATTTGCGTTTTTTTCGCCTCTTTGAATAAATAGCCCTAGTCTAGTGCAATTACGACAAAAATCAATCAAACTTAAAGTATTTATTATTTTTTTAAAAATTAAACCTGCTAGAATATGTTGTATATGCCGATGTTATATTAAAACAGTCCCAAAACCCTAGTTGTTGGTTTCCCATAATTTTTGCTGCCAATTATATGAGCAATATGTGAGATTTATCACAAAACACTATATTAAATAATGCATTGCATTTGATGGTTATGATAGTGGACCTAGTGTAAAGGATATAAAACACTGGACATGAACAAATAAGCCATACATACGGTAATCGTTGAAGATAGCATCCTCGTTTTTTCGTTTATCTCAACATGAATTTCTAACATAAAGAACAAATCCGAATTGATATCACTTCTGACGAAATATCTCGAGAAATATGATTGTACCGTGCATCAATCACCTGGAGATGCAGACACATTACTTATCTTAATCGCAACAAATTTGCAAAATCTGGTTCGTCAGTTATCAGTGGCGAAGCGTACTATGAGGCTCTGAGGGCGGGCCTACCCTGTTTTCTAGCGTATATTTTCTTTATATATGGTTTCTTATAAAAATAAAGTCAATACTTCAACATTTTTTTTCGGTAACAAAATAGTAGGTTGGAAACACTCGGAGCCTCACCAGTTCGCTAGACATATTTAAGGGCTATGCTGTTCAGGGAGCGAAGCTATTTTCACTTGGGATTGCACGCATTGTTGGGAAGGTGCGAAGGATCGCCTCTGGAATTTTAGTTTTAACGTTGAAGGCATCTTTCAATGTTAATATGTTATAAAATGATTTCCTTAACACATAGTAAGAAGTTTCTGTGTAGAATTATGTATTTATGTTAGTGATAACTTGTTTAATTTAGGTATGTACTCTCAGAAGTTATTCAGATTAGCTGTCTTTTTTTTCTACATGGGGCCTGGTCCATAATAGCATATAGAATATAAGTCTGATTTATTAAACTTATTATAAACTTATAAATAAGGATACAATAATTACATTTGTATTATTATGTAGTATGTATAAAACAATAAAAAGTTGCCATAAAATTTCCGTAAGTGCTTAAGCCCGGAATCCACCCCCTTAAATATGCCACTCCATAGAATACAATATTAAATATATTGCGCTGATTCAAATAAAGTTTCTTCTGGTCATTAACATTTCTAGTGAAGTCATTATCACGTGATGCATTAATTAAATTCAGTATTGTACTTAATTTTAAGTTAGAGATGCAAGTAACAAGCGCTTATCCAAGAAATTTGACATCTAACTTTAAGAATGTACTTTGTTTTTCTCTTCCTCCATTTTCAAATATGCGGGAAATGAAAAGAGCAAGTGAGAAGGAAATTTCCCTCACCCTCTTGCAAATCTCAGACAGAAGAAAGTATGACCTGCACTTCAAAATACTTGTAGTGGGGCTAAATGAGAATATTATATTAATACATATTGTGTGTTTTCCTCATGTAAATATTTGTTTAATAATAATAATAATAATAATAATAATAATAATAATAATAATAATAATAATAATAATAATAATAATAATAATAATAGACTGCTTTCCGTCTACTTTGGCTTATATATCCATTCTTTCTTGTTAAGTTAAACAACAACAACAATAAAACTACTATTTATACATGCACATAAATTCAACCATAAATAGTGTTAGAAATACCGTTACAAAGTCCTTTAAACTAAATAGATTTTGTATTTTTTTTAACTCGATAAGGAAAATATAATTCTGAGTGTAATTTTAAACATTTGTGCATTAGATGTTATTTGTGTTTAGTTTGTCGGGCCTACCTTACTTGTAGGATTACGCTTCGCCACTGTCAGTAATAGTGGGAAATGTTCATATACTTTGGTTCTGATGGTAGGACTCGCAACAGCCAAAGCTTACATGTTTATTCCTGGCTCGACACCACCACAGAAGACGCACAACAGTACCAAACTACAGAGAGCATTGGGAGATATGGTGAACTGCATTTTATTTTTGTATGCGTTTACTGGTTGTGATACAACTTCTGTTCCTCACAGTAAAGGGTGGAAAGTTGCGTACAAAATCCTGGGAAAAAATGAAGAACTGCGTCGAAAAATGGACGTTCTTAACAACCCAATATCATCTGCTGGAGAAAAAATTTTCTTAGCGTTATACAGGGTGTTTCAAAACAACACCGACAACGTTTGGGAGGTGATTCCTGACACCAAAATAAGACGAAAAGTATAGACTATCCTGGGTACACAAATCTTCCTTTCGAAGTTATTGCAACGACAGCTTGTATTTTCAGTGTAATTTTAAATATCATTTCTTATATTTCTGGACAATGTATGATTTTAAAATATGCACTAACCAGTTTGAAGGAGAAGAAGAAAATACGAAAAAGGAAATGAATCAAAATTGATTCTAGTCTGGTGATTTGTGATGAGTTTTTGTCTTTACGTCGTCATAGCAACTTTTTGTAAATAAACGATATAATTCAGGAACCATCATAAAAGGGATATACGCATAATCATGAAGGTCTGTATTTATTTCAATAAGTGTGTGTCAAAATAAAGGCCAGGAAAGCTAAACCAACATTAACTGTTTTAAGTGATTTCATCAATATAATCTAGCTATAGTTATGATCGAGGACGAGCGTTTAACGAGTTACGTTATAAAATTTTGGTGTTTTCGCCTAGGAACCTTTAGGTAATTCATTGAAGTAAAGTAGGCAATCTCCTAAATAATAAATTTCAACAGTACAGATTGACCATAAGGCTGCGAGGTGATTTCACTAAAGAGGTAACAAGACGGAGTTTACCGTGTTCAGAAGTGGTACAAAAATTCCAAAGAATATTAAAATGAGTTTCACTGGTATGGGAAACACATCTGAAACAAATGGCAACAGGGAAATTAGCTTTTCTGACCTGGCCAATCTCATTAAACAACGAATGGAGCAACAAACGAGTAAAATCAACCAACAGATAGAACAATTAAAGCAAGATTTCGGTGATCAAACGAATCATCATATGGAACGAATTGGTGCCCGAATGGATCAACAAACGAACAAATGAAGCAACTCGATAGTAAAATCGATCAACAGATAGGACAATTGAAGCAAGAATTAAAACAAGATTTTGGTCAGCAGATGGGACAATCAAAGCAAGATCTTGGTGAACAGATGACACAACTTGACAATAAAATCTACCAGACAAATCTACGAATCGAACAAAGTGACCTTAAAATAGAGCAAATTCTAAGTAGGTTCACCGAACTTCAAAATTCTACAGAAGTTGCGAATCCAAGTAAGGAGTTACAGGAAAATTTGTCAAATACTGAAGAAATTTCATCACAGGTTAACATGTGTGCTCCAAATGAACCTTCCATAGAAACAACAGAAAATGCAGATCCTGAGTTTGCATTGGTGACATTTGCCGAGTTTTCGCAAAAACATACTGCTGTATTGGTTGGATCAGATTATCCTAACTTTCCTCTTCATTCGAATGTTTTTGATTGCCTTATTGATGCTGCGTGTAATGAAGATTTGGATATGTATCAATGTGCGAAAAGTTATGATTATATTTGTTTAGTGAATGCTATTGGTTGCTTGTATTCCCAGTATATTCAACATGATATTAATTCTGGAGATGAAGTAATTGCAATGGAACCGTTTAATGATATGTACACGACTCTGGTTCATGTAGCAGGAAGGAAATTGATCCCAGTATTCGTGAAATTCAGAAAGAGAACGTGTGCTTCCACCAATGCTTGTAATGATTGATCGAGTTAGAGCTATTGAAATGTTCATTCAACGAAACGACCAAAATGATAGTACTGAATAGTCAGATGTTGTTTTTACGGAACGTAACGCAGTGCGTTAACTTTAATCATCTTGATACGACATTGCAAAATTTTGAAAATCCATCAGTGATGCAATACAGTATTAACCTGAACCAAACTAACCTTAATCGAAATCAAATTCGAAGTGTCCATGTGAGATTAAAGTGTGACACCAATGTAAAAGGTGATGTTAAATTCGTGTGTACCGGTAATGTAACCGAACTAATTATAGAAGAAAGAGAAACCGTGGTAGGAAAGACTACCGTGGATATCGTGTAAAGGACAAGTACAGATCCGTTAGGAGACACGACATTTCGCCATCCAGTAAAACGAATGAGAACTAAACTTAATTTTACCGGTAAGATAACCGAACCTAACCTTATTAGTAACAGTAATAGTAATCGTGTAACCGAACCTAATATTGGTAGCAACAGTGATAGTAATTGTACACTTAAGAAGCATGTACTCATTATTTATTTATTTATTTATTTCATTAGATCTAATTTCATTCGAATTGGATTTCGTAGAAATTTCATAGATGGTACAAATTCTCAAAATAAGAAACAAAGAACTGTAGATGTAAATAACGCACAAAATTGTATTCCAATTTATGACTTTCAATGCAACTTAACCTTTTGTCACTCGCGCCAAATTTAGTAACATAACTACTCGCGCGTTTGCTTTTTTCCAACATTGACAATTTGAGATACAAACAATATATTTAGTAACATATATATGAAGTAATGCATGCAATTGTTGAGTAAATTACTAGAACACTTCGAATTGTTGCTATAGTGCTGTCAAAATGTCTTGATCCGTGGCAAAAGTGCGAACTAAAGCTCAAACCATCGCACACCCACGCGTTGAGCTAATAAGAGTTCAGCTGTTGGTAAACGAGAGAGCTTTGGCGAAAGGGAGTGGATTCCTTAGCCGATAACAGCACTTGGAACAGAAGACTAGGTGTCATGTCAGTGTCGTATATCTATAGCTTGTCAATCTCTCTTCTCTGACTTCGGGTTTCGAAACCATCGAATCTAATGCCCTGAGTAGCAGTAAAAAGCTCGTGTAACTCATATTTGCTCTTACGATTGGAATTCCTGTTCCGTCACATGCCCACTGTGATCTTACATCATCACGTGCTCTCTTCTTTGTGGCAATCAAATAAAGACGTCAAAATAAAGCCATTCATTCCGCTCTTGAAGTTGCTGTACAGCTGCAGTGCGTTCTTCCTCGAAACTTGTTTGTAATTTGTCCAAATATTTGTTAGTACATTTTACAATTTCATCAATCACGGCAATATAGATAAATTAAAAAAAAAGGCATGTATTTACTCAGTGATACCCTTAGCAGTATGTTTCGGTCGTAGCATCTTTTTCACAATGTTTTTACACTTTGTCTTTGCCGATGCTGCCAGTTACTTCTTCCATTTTGTTTTTCTGTCTTTCCCAATGAAACAATTTTCACTATTTTCACTGCAACTGTAACTCACATCCATATCGTTTGCATCTACACTGTTCTTATCTGCTTCACTATCATGATCAATATCATCTTCATTCACATTTTCATTCCTTAAATCCGCATCACTTTTAGCACCCATTAATTTTTCGATAGTTGGCATCAGACTCATCATTAATATTGTCAAGCCACTTCTGTATCTCACTTGTATTCAAGAAGGGAAACATTGCTTAGAAAAACAAAACTTCACTCATAAACAGTAATTATTACATTAACGATCGCGCGTTGGAAAATTTCAAACTCCATAGAAATATATGGTTGCTACTTTTATCACGGAACTACTCGCGCGTTTGAAAAAAGCAAACACAGACGAAACTATTTCCTCAATCTGTACTGGAAGCTACTACAATTGCAGCACGTCAGCGAGCTTTTAGGTGGAAGAAGGGGAGGAACCACTTGAGGAATTGCAGTGAGGGTGAATCCACTAATGCAACCGTTCGTAAAAATCATTAGTTTTTATTCACCTGTTTGCTTTTTTCCAACAGCGCGAGTGACAAAAGGTTAAACGAGTTCATTGGCCATGCAACTTAAACTAATGTTGTGGCGTCCGAAAGAATATATTCAATTTATTTTTGTTTTATTTCACTATAAATACCGTTATGATATTGTTTGTTATTTGCATTTCATTTGAATTCTATGATAATTCGTTCGTATATTTATGATCTTGATAAGAACTTCTTTTGTTTAAACCGTAACATTAAATTTTGTTATGATGTTAATCATCATGTTTTATCGTGAATGCCATTGGTTTTTTTTTTAAATATATGTACCTGTTCAAAGAACAACCATATGAGTATCATAAATACATATTTCTGAAAAACCTTCTTCATTATGCCCAAGTAAATAATTATTAACTTGTAACGGACATTTGAATGGACCGAAAAGACTTAAAATTAAATAATATTGAATAACTTGTAAATCGAATTTGGAATGTGTCTTATCATCGTTAAAATATGTAAATAAAAGAAGTCAATAACAAAATTTAAGATATGTATGATAATAATATTGTTATAAAATTAAATATGATATGTATTTATATGAATTGCAATTTTCACATATACGATGTGCATTCGAAAACTCGAGTGATTAATATATGTATTACTTAACTGTACAGGATCCTTTTCTTTTAATTGTAAACCCAATAAAAGAAAGTCCTATAGTCTGGGCGACATTATGCAACTACATCTTGTATTTTCAGTGCAATTTTAAATATATTTTCTTACATTTCTGGGCAATGTATGATTTTAAAATATGCACTAACCAGTTTGAAGAAGAAGAAGAAGAAAATACGAAAACGGAAACAAATCAAAATTGATTCTAATCTGATGATTTGTGATGAGTTTCTGTCTTTACGTTGCCATAACAACGTTTTGTAAATAAACGATATAATTCAGGAACCATCATAAAAGGGGTATACACATAATCATGAAGGTGTGTATTTATTTCAATAAGTGTGTGCCACAATAAAGGCCAGGAAAACTAAACGCAACATAAACTGTTTTAAGTGATTTCATTAATATAATCTAGCTATAATTATGACAGGACCTGTGTATAACGAGTTACGTTATATTATAGGCTGCCGAAAACATGAAAACAAAATGTACTTTAAAGGTCCATAGCTCCAAAACTATGGGACCTACCGTAGTTGGGTCAAGACTTCACTTAGAAACTAATATATGCCCTATCCAAATACCCATGTTTGAGAATCCAGTTGTACTTTCGCAACCATTTTTATAGAGGTGCTTTGTGAGTACTTTAAATGATATGCCCGTAGTCAAACTGCCTCTCTAAAAATCGTTGTGTGAGTACCTTAGGATTCTGAAACACGCATGTTTGGATTGGGCACATAGTAGTTCCTAAGTAAAGTCTTGAGCCGACTACGGTAGGTCCCATAGTTTTGGAGCTATGGGCCTTCAAATTTTATTTTTTCAAGTTTTCGGCAGCCTATAACTCCGAAACGAAGCACTTTCGCACCCAGGTTGGTAAATAATTTTGTCTTATCTTGGTATCAGGAATCACCTCCCAAACGTTGTCGGTGTTGTTTTGAAGCACTTTGTATAAATGTGCAGAGAAAGAAAATCTGGATTATGCAAGATTCTGCATGCACAAAAAGATTATATCCAAACAACAAATTAGTGACACTTTCAACTTAGCAGTACCTCCAAGAACAGCTGCTGCAAATCAGTATAGCCTCCTTCAGGAGTTGAAAAATCAAGAGATGACTTCAACTGTAAGGCGCTGGGTAATTTGTGGTGATTGCCTTCTTCCTCTAACAACATTTGAAGAACCTGCTCCAGAATATGTGTTAAAGTTTATAGAATGCAACTGCCAGGCGAACTTCGGAAACAATTGTGGGTGCAAAAAGAAAAAGAGCTAGATTGTACATCATTTTGTGGGCAGAGAAGTGGACACGGATGTGGTAATAGCACTACTTTAATTGACTTGCAGATGAAGGAAGTGATGATGAAGCTTTCACCAAAACTAACTTCTTTGAGAAGGAAGTTAACGAAAACTGTGGACATTCAAATGCAAAACGCTATCGAGAAAAGTAAGTCTCAAAGTACAATAGCATATTTAGAACTTTTGTTTAAGTTCATTTATCATCGCAAAGCTTTTTAGAGTGCCATATACACTGATCAGCAGTTGAATTAGAGAGAGCAGGGGAGTTGCAGAAACCGCCCTGCTGAGGCTCCACCAGTGCATGTGAATGAAATGCATCGCGAGGTTACTGCTGTCGTGTACTTCCTCTCTTGGCATCCGTGTCAGTACAGTATATGATGAGCAAGATGAAGGACCTGAGTGCATTTGACGTGGTCAAATCGTAGGGGCCAGACGACTGGGTGGCTTGATTTCGGAAGTGGCTGCGGCCTCGGATATTCAAAGGCAATTGTGTCACGTGTGCATCGTGGGTACCTGGCTTCCGGTAAAACAGCACGCACACGAGCAAACTAGCGCGGTCAGTGGTGTGTCGACGATAGTGTTTGACGCCGAGTGGCAGGCATCGTAGCATTGATAGACTTACCACAGTCTGTCAAATCGCGGAGAGGTTCAATGCAAAACAACAGCGCCGTGTTAGCAGCCACAACGCGAGTATCCCTTCTAACAGCACAACACAGGAACTTATGTCTAGCATGAGCAAAAAACACTGCCTTTGGACCGTGAAAATGTGGGAAAAGGTTGCCTGGACTTTTGGTAACGCGCAGGGACGTAGCCAAGGGAGTAGGTCCGGGGTATCCGGACCCAATTTCAAAACCAGAAATAACACAGACCTACATACAGAAAGCTGATGCAAAAATCTTCTTTCCGGGTTCTTGCCCACCCCTTGCCGACGCCATTGTTTACGAACTATTTATTAAACTAGCCGGACTTGCAAACCTGTTGATACTTACCATAAATTGCAATGAAAACCCGTCTCAAATTTGTAAATATATTTTTATTCATGTTAAATGAATCATTTATGTGTTTCTACAGAAATTGTGCTCAGTCCGATGACGTTCGAAGCTTCATTGTGCATCTCTGACATAGTATAAAATGACAATGTATACATCGTTTTAAAGTTCATAAATTTCCAACAATTTCTATTCGAACACTTTTTTTTCATGTTTCTAATATGTCGAGTTGTATGAGACAATGAAAAGAATAACGTATGGCAAGATAGCCCCCCACTTTAGAAAGTTGAAACAATGACTAGGTCATTCGTTTGTACTACGTTTGTACCGTTTGTACCGAAAATATTTTCGCTTGTATCATTTTCCTTATAGGGGTACCTGAGAGGTCAACTGGGGGGCTATCTTGGCGCCAAGATAGCCCCCCCCGTATCACAGCACAAAAATTTGAAATACACCATTCGAAAGCAAATCGTTTGTACCGTTTGTACCGAAAAAAGTTTTGTTTGTACCCCGATAGTTTTCGAAAAACAGGGGATGATATTTTGGGGGGCTATCTTGGCGCCAAGATAGCCCCCCCGTATCACAGCACAAAAAATTGGAATACACCATTCGAAAGCATATCGTTTGTACCGTTTGTACCGAAAAAAGTTCTGTTTGTACCCTGATAATTTTCAAGAAAGAGTGGATGGCGTTTGGGAGGCTATGTTGTACGCAAGATTGGCCCCCTAATATGTACTTTTTCCATGCCCATTAATAAGCAGTGTGCGAATTAGATAATCTATATTGGGGGGGATAAAATTAGGCCAAAGGACATAGTCTGAAGGTTCAAATTTCAAAATGAGACAATAAATGCCTTACCCCCATATATATATATATATATATATATATATATATATATATATATATATATATATATATATATATATATATATATATATATATGTGTGTGTGTGTGACATCTGTAATAAATAAGAGATTTATTAATTTAATAAATCTACCGACAATAACTATGCACATATATATTGTCTGACATACACACACCCCACTAAACCTTTCTGGACGTGTTTTAATGTTGTACTCACTCTTATTACCGTAGCTCTCTAAGGTTTATTTAGTTAATAATTCGGCTTGAGCGATAGCCATGATCACAAGCATATGCTAATTTTTCCACTCATATTGAAAGCTTCCACTTTGCATTAATACCTGCAGGTTGCGAAAAGAAACCTACTTCAGTCTTGTGAAAACCACTAAAATTATCAGTTAAACCGGACATTTTTTTAAAGAAAATCTAGATATTAGCCTATCAAATAAGAAATGGATTCTTGCTGGTCCCGATTTCTCACATCAAGATCAAATCGAAGGCCAAATATTTAAAATCTCTCAATTCAAATTTCGAGTTTGTGCTTCTACTTCCCGCTAAAGCTGTGCTCATCACGACTTCTTTTCTCCAAATATCGATTCCGTGATGGGCACGGAAAGTCAAAACTTAAAAATTACTTTACTGTTAGGTTGAAGATGAGTTGATTCACTATGGGCTACGTTAAGAAATAAAGTAAAACATTACACTGAAGTTTTTCAGACAACATTAATTGCGTGGACAGCAAACTGTACAGCGAAAAGATGGAAAAATGAAGGGTTAACTTTTAAAAAACCCGCTCCAGTTGAAATGCTTATACAGACACGGACAATGACACGGAGAACCAGTCGTATTAACAAATGCTGAAACAAATCTTGAATTATTCGCTTATTCACTTAAAAATCACCTTCATTAACATGTCTGCTCACTAGGAGCGTATCCCCCAGCGTGTACGTTAACATATACTTACGAGAGAATACCTATATCTCAGATTTTGAGTACAGTTTCAAAAGTTCATTTCCGTAAACTGTAAAAGCAGTGATTACTATGCTAATTATCAAAAATTAAATGCAACTTTTGAGTTGCATACACACAACCTACTAGGGAATGAAGACCATGTGCTAACAAAGCGTACACTGGAAAATGAAATAACATAACATAAAAATTAAAATAAGATGATAATCGATACAAATGTAGAGGATGAATATGACGTGTCCGAACTTCGCCAAGTATGGTAGAAGAAGCTATTTGTTTACTTCTTCTTGGCCAACCGCTAAGAACATTTATAATCTATATGTGGCTTTGTTATACGCAATTAGTACATTCAAATTCACAAACGATGACGAACTGAAGGGTACGAAGGTACAGTTGCAAGTAACAACCGTAGTCATAATATGTAATATAGTTCTACTAAACAACGTTGAAAGTAGTGGGTAATTAGGTGGTAAGTAGAAATGACCAAAACTGAACAGTTTACATCGATCATTTCGAAATACAGCTAGAAGATTAAATTTACAAGAAATAACAAAAATCTGTGAAATTTGGAGTTATACTAAGCATAGTTTGAGGGGGAAAGCGAGCATTCCCGGTGCGGATACTTCAGCTGACTTCTTTGGGGGGAACAAAATGTGATTGAGGGGAAAAATCCCCCTCATCCTCCCCGGTAATTCGCACTCTGTTAATAGGTATTATGTGTCTATTCATGTGAATTTATGTGAATTTAGATCTCTTGATGTACATATCCAAATGAAGAGAAGGACTTGTTGGGAATAACGCAACGTTAAAACTGAATCGGCGAGTGGGAAAACAGTGTGAGTTCAAAATAAGCCATTTTCAGTTAAAGGCGAAAATAACACTAAAGATGTAGAACTACAAGTTGTAATGAAGAGCAGTACAATTTGGAAGACCTCGCACGTTATAACAGAATGCTATAATGTCGACTGTAGATTTGTGGCATTAACAAACGAAAGTTCTTTCTTCAAACATCTCAAAATGCGTTTTGTGCACTAGTAGTGTTTTTATCTACTTGTGCCCTTTTCCGTAAATAAATACCGTAGAAAGCATAACGAAGTGTGTACAAATTCAGAAAGAAACTGGATTTACAGAAATAATCTTTAACAAAGAAAACTAAAAGATGAAATGTTTGCTCACCTAAACTGCGTCCTTCCACGTTTCAGCTTTACACCAACTGAAAAAATTAGCTGTTTATATCTGTCACATTAACGGCACGAGAAGTTTGCCGCTTTCATATACAATAGACGAAACCAAATAGGCCATTGCTGAATAATACGTATTTACTTAAAGAAAAGGACGGAAATAGAGAAAATTTAATTGAATCTGTGAGTGGAAAACTACTATAGTCCACAAAACGCATTTTGAGATATTTGAAAAAATAACATTCGTTAGTTAACGCCACAAATGTACAGTCTACATTATAGCATTCTGTTATAACGTGCAAGGTCTTGCAAATTGCACTGCTCTTTATTACAACTTGTAGTACTACATCTTTAGTGTTATTTTTGTCTTTACTTCAAAATGGTTTATTTTGGACTCACACTGTTTTCCCACTCGCCGATTCAATTCTAACGTTGAGTTATTACTGAAAAATTCATTTTTTTTTTTTATTTTGATATGCAGAACCAGAATTCTAAATACACATCAATTCACATGGATAAACATATGATACTTATTAATGAACAGGGAAAAAGTACACATTAGGGTCCTATCTTGCGTACAAGATAGCCCCCAAATTTCATCCCCTGTTTCTCGAGAACTATCAAGGTACAAACAAAACTTTTTTTTTCGATACAAACGGTACAAACGATTTGCTTTCGAATGGTGTATTCCAATTTTTTGTGCTGTGATACGGGAGGCTATCTTGGCGCCAAGATAGCTCCCCGCAACAAATATCATCCCCTCTTTCTCAAAAACTATCAGGGTACAAACAAAACTTTTTTCGATACAAACGGTACAAACGATTTGCTTTCGAATGGTGTATTCCAATTTTCTGTGCTGTGATTCGGGGGACTATCTTGGCGCCAAGATAGCCCCCCCCCAAATGTCATTCCCTGTTTCTCAAAAACTATCAGGGTACAAACAAAATTTTTTGGTACAAACGGTACGAACGATTTGCTTTCGAATGTTGTATTCCAATTTTTTGTGCTGTGATACGGGGGGGGGGCTATCTTGGTGCCAAGATAGCCCCCCCAAATGTCATCCCCTGTTTTTCGAAAACTATCAGGGTACAAACAAAACTTTTTCAGTACAAACGGTACAAACGATTTGCTTTTGAATGGTGTATTCCAATTTTTTGTGCTGTGATACGGGGGGCTATCTTGGCGCCAAGATAGCTCCCCGCAACAAATATCATCCCCTCTTTCTCAAAAACTATCAGGGTACAAACAAAACTTTTTTCGATACAAACGGTACAAACGATTTGCTTTCGAATGGTGTATTCCAATTTTCTGTGCTGTGATTCGGGGGAGTAGTAGTGGCCCCCGTATATTGCGCCGAGTCAGCAAAAATTTTCTCGATTCTGATTGGCTGAGAGAGGTCACGTGACGTTAGGCCCCGCCCACGCGGGAAATTCAAATTTTCAGGTCACGTGATATGACGTCATGAGTCACCCCGCGGGGAAATCCCTCATTCTCTTTTATGACCAAGATTTTTGAAATTTGTTCCCTTTTACGGGTAAGATGAGTACTTTGATACCTCATTCTGATAGGTTGACAGCTGTCACGTGATCTTAGACCCTGGGATATTTGAAAATTCGTTCCCTTTTACGGGTAAGATGAATGCTTTGGTACCACGATGTTGATTGGTTGATAGAGGTCACGTGATCTTAAGCCCTGGGACTTTTGAAATTTGTTCCCTTTTTACAGGTAAGATGAGTGGTTTGGTACCTCGATTCTGATTGGCTGATAGAGGTCACGTGATCTTAGGTCCTAGGATTTTTTAAATCGTCCCCTTTTTAAGGATATTTTCTCTGATGAGTACTTTGGTACCACGATACTGATTGGCTGATAGAGGTCACATGATTTCAGACCCACCATACGGTGAACAGATTACATGGTATAACGTGGAGAAATTCCTCACTCATTTGTTTCCGTTTACAGATAAGATGAGTGCTTTGGTACCTCGATTTTGATTGGTGGATAGAAGTTACATGATCTTAGCCCCCCCAGCCCATGAGGAAAATTCAATTTTTGTTTAGGTTACGTGATATGACGTCATGAGATCAGTCGATCCACCCTAGACCGGGATTTTAGTATATTGTTCCTTTTTTATGGTTATCCTTAAAGTTCCCATGGAGGGTTCAACCTCCTCTTAAATAACCCTTTTTGGTATCATGATATTGTACTGAAGTTTACATTAAATATTATAATTCTCTTTGACACAAAAAGATGATTACCAGCTTTCTTACCTTGATGGAGAGACAGCTCGCCTTATATGTTTACGTATGGAGATTTTGTTCTTGAATTAGTAGCCTATGTCTCTGAAAGGAACAATGGTGAAAGAGGGGTCCATCCTTGTCGCTTGTAGATTTCTTATAACACATTGTTGTGAGTTTAAGCGATTTTTTAAACGCTCAGTAAGCGATTCATTAATGGAAACAGTGTTGCCAGATTTTTGTTACCTAAACTGCTCCGATTCTTTTCGAAACAGTTCCGCAGAGTGCAAGAAATTTTAAACTAAAATTTTTTCGAACTAAAAAAATTTGTAACTAAAAAATTTTAAACAAAAATTTTCAAACAAAAAATTTTCGAACTAAAAATTTTGAAACAAAAATTTCAAAAAAAAATTCGAACTAAAAAATTTAAACAAATTTTTCGAACAAAAAATTTTAAACTAAAAACTTTCGAACTAAATTTTCAAATCAAAAAAAAATTCGAACTAAAAAAATTAAAATTTTCGAACCCCAAAAAAATTTCGAACTAAAAAAAATTAAAAATTTTTCGAACGAAAAAAAATATTTTAAACTAAAAACTTTCGAACTAAATTTTCAAATCAAAATTTTTTCGACCCAAAAATTGAAACAAAAAAATTTTGAACTAAACCAATTTTTAAAAACAAGTTTCGAACTAAAGATGTAAATCACATCTAAAAATTTTCAAATCAAACTTTTTATCGAACTAAACTTTTAAAATTTTCGAACTAGAAATTTAAACCAAGTTTAAGAAAAATCCTAAGAAATGTTTCTCCAGGAATCGAACTCAGGTCTTTCAAACCAAAGACGTGTATCCTAACCGCTTAGCTATGAATGAATTCGGTTTTAATCGCACTTGGTGGGTTTCGAACCATGGTTCTTGAAAAGGATACACATATACTTTAAGAAAATAAATCTGACAGTGTAACGCATCCGTTCATGGATTAAAATAAAATGCTGATATACTTCTTTGTGTGTAGACATAGAAGTACATATGATTGAAAATGCAAACGTCAGCGGATCGCATTACTTTTGTTTTACTACGAACGTGTCAGCATGATTCATGAAAAAAGCAAACATTGACATTCTCGTATGGAATATGAGGAAAATGAAATGTCGTCACAGTTACGACAAGTAGTGACATGATCCTGGCAGAAGGGAATTGGCATCGGAATCGTGATACTAGATGTTGTAACTATTGAGAAACATGAATGACGTCACGATCGATTGTTACACATCGTTTTGGTTCGTGATTCATGACAAAAGCAGCGAGCGTTTTGATTGGTTCGTTGTGATGTCATTTTATAAATTTCCTCGTTTCTGATTGGCTGACGGTGACATCGTTTTCACAGCGACCTAAATAAAAATCTAAATTTCATTTTTCAAATCCTACATCGCTCTCAACTATCAAGTGAGAAGGTCTGTTTTTTAAAAGTGTCTTCATTTAAGAAGTTTTACTGCACCGACTTTTTGTTCATTGAATTTGAGGTAAGTTCAGTGAGATTTTATTTTTCACACAAGATTCGAAAATCATTTTTATTTTATATTTGTGGGGGTGGATCACTCATACACTGTTTTACTTTTAGTACGAAATATTTAGACTATGAAGGAATTAGTGGAATGGGAAAGTGGGAGTACGAATCAGGAACCCCCACACATTAAAACTAAGCACGATAAATGATATGATTTAGCATCCCTTCAGCTTAATGTTAAATGTGAACTCCCGTCGGGAATTGAACCATGCTCAAAGATGTGTGCGCTTAGTTTTGAAAAGAATGCATTACAGAATTTCTAAAACTATGCCTGAGAATAATATTGTTCGATACCCTTTGAAACCATTGTTTTATTTTAGCGTCCCCTTCAGCTTAACGTGATATTCGAACAACCACCCGGGATTGAACCTGGGCCAGAGGTGTGTACGTCAACCATTTAGCTTAGTTTTGAAAAGAATGTATGATAACGCATGAGAATAATAAATTTCAGAAAAGGTTTGACAGCGATCCGATGTGAAAAGCAAACCCCACCGAGGATTGAACCAGGGCCTTCCACATCCGAAGCATGTACGCTAACCGCTTATAAAAAGAGTGCATGAATATTTGGTTAAAAGATTTACGCTATACAGATTTTGTTTTGACAATTACGTATGTGTATCGTTAATGCTTGGTGAATCTCTTCAACTTGCAAACGCATCATTTAAAGGTCGTTGTGAGTAGAAAAATGCTTACGCGTGCTTTATCACATCTCAGTACTGTTGAAACATTCATTCATTCATGCATTCTTTTTATCACTATAGAATGGTAGGTCAGTTACATGCTGATGTAATGGTCTCGAGTATGACAGCAATAAAACACACATTTCAGTAACATAATTATTTAAAAAAAACAACTTTGATTTCTAGTACACGTGCTTTCATAATGAGATTCTGAACGTCACCGCCAGGAATCAAACTCAGGACCTTTACATGAATTACTTAGTTAAGAATTTATCATGAATGTTATGATTTCCTGTTTATCAGGTGATTAAGATTTTTCTTTCTTCTTTTCTTTTGTAGTAAATTCAAGCTGCTCAATTCCTTTTTCCCTTACACATTTATCGTAATTGTACCTGTTTGTTTGTTTTCTCCTGTTTTTAACCATGGCCGAATCGGGTTTTACTGTTCGCAATGAAATCACTCGTCATTATAGACGATTTAACATTGAGGGCAGAATGCTCGAAATTCAATTCAACGCACCGCCCGTAGGAACCGATATCATACAGTATGAACATAACAGTTTCCAAGCAATGCTAGACCATTTATTAGCCAATGTCGACGATGAGGCGATGGTTGGTTTATCAGTAATATCACCACGCAACACGAATAAGCCATTTTGGGTGAGTTTTCGCCAAGCACGAAACCTGACACTGGAAACGATGTGGGCCTCGTTCGAAAGAGTTTTACAAAGTAACAATTCATTTCTCCTGCACGAACCATTCACCGTTCATTTTCATCGTGTGGATATTCCACGTGGCTATGGCGGTTTGCGGCAAGGAGTACTGGAGAACGAAGAATTATTACGTTGCAAGCGAGGGATTGTACGTGTAAAAAATCAAGATTCAAAATGTCTGGCGTACGCCCTTGTTATTGCTATTGGCCTGAAAAAATACAAGAATGTAGATATGAAACGATATTGGCAATATCAACGCCAATCGAAATGTGTTGTAGATCAAGAAGTCGAAACGTTATGTGCAAATGCAGGAGTGAATTTGGATTATGGTGCCAGTGTAAATGAAATTCGACAATTCCAGTCATACCTCAAAGAATATAAAATTACTGTTTATACTAGTTTCACAGGCCGTGACATCATGTACGAGGGACCCAACGATGAAAATCGCACTCCCATAAATTTGATTTGTTTGGCTGGCCACTTTGATATCATCCAATCCTTAACTGCTTGTTTTGCAACCAATTTCTACTGTGAAGCGTGCCATAAAAAGTATGATCATCGTAACAGACATGTGAAAAATTGTCCTGTAACATGCTCCAAATGCTTACAGAGACCTCTATGCGACAAGAACCAAACACCGATATTATGCAACGACTGCAATCGTCAATTTTACGGCGAACAATGTTTTAACAATCATCGTAATGTAATATATCATCAAGGGGAACCTGTATGCAAAATGGTGAAGCAATGTACTAAATGCTACAGAGTTTATTCTTTTGTACGAAGTGGACAACGCATTCATGATTGTAATGAGATCTTTTGCAATGTTTGTAAGAAGATTGTTCCGGGATCACATCAATGTTTTATGCTTCCTGATCGACAATGCTTGAAACCTGGTGTTCCTTCGCTCATGCATGCAAAGAAAGCCTTATTGATTTTTTGCGATATAGAATCTATGCAGGACACGAATATTGGCGATAATACGTATGTACACGTTCCAAATTTATTGGTTGCACAACAAGTATGTTACGCATGTGTTGAAAACGATAATATCCAGCAGTCTTGCAGTACGTGTGGTCAGCGCCAGCATATTTTCCAAGGAGACGATCCAGTTTATGATTTTCTCCAGTACTTGCGGGAACGTCGTCCCAATATAAATAGGATTTTCTGTCTCGCTCACAACTCGAAGGGATACGATGGACATTTCATCCTAAAGACCATGGTCGAGCAATGCCAATGGAGACCTGACGTCATATTAAATGGGACCAAGATACTGAGTTTAACGTTGAATAATCTGACGTTCATTGACTCTTTGAACTTCCTGCCTATGGCATTAAGCAAATTGTCAAAAGCGTTCAATTTACCCGCAACCAAAGGCTACTTCCCGCATTTCTTCAACACCAAGGAGAATCAATCGTATATTGGACCACTTCCAGAAACGAAGTATTATGGTGCAAATGAAATGACCGTCGAAGACAGAAACAAGTTCATGCATTGGTACAACGATCATCGTAATGACACGTTTGATTTCCAGAAAGAAATTATCAAATATTGTATTCAAGATGTCAATGTACTGCGACAAGCATGCGTTTCGTTTATGACATCATTTGAAACAGAAACCAAAGTGAATCCCTTCTTGGAGACGATCACGATTGCCAGTGTTTCCAATTTAGTATTCCGCCGGAATTTCCTTAAACCCAATACCATTGGAATTCTACCGGCACATGGCTATCGATGGAGAAGTACCCAATCGATCGCTGCAATGCAATGGCTGGCCTACATTGAAAAAAGCGAAGGAAAACAAATCTTACATGCGGCCCGACAAAAAGAAGTGTTTATTGCGGGATTCCATGTTGATGGCTACTACCAAGATCCTGAAACGTTAGAGGAGCACATCTACGAGCATGCTGGCTGCTTTTATCACGGGTGTAAAGTATGTATTACTACAGGCCGTAATCAGCCCATCTATGGTAATCCAGAAGACACCATGGAATTCCGTTATGGACGAACGCAACGCAAAAATGCAAGACTGCGTGAATTGGGGTACATTGTACATGAAATGTGGGAGTGCGAATTTAATCAGTTCTTGAAACAAAATCCTGCAATGGCGACGTATCTGAAGAATCACCCGTACATGAACCGTAGACCATTAAATCCAAGAGATAGCTTTTTTGGAGAAAGGACCAATTGTGTGAAATTGTATCACCAAGTCGACGAAAAAGCAGGGGAAGTAATAAAATATTTCGATATTGTCTCGCTTTATCCTTACATAAATAAGTGTGCTAAATACCCTGTAGGCCATCCTAGAATTTATCTACAGGGTGATGAAAATATACCATCAATAAATAAAGTCAATGGTCTGATCAAAATGACGATATTACCAAGTCGCCATCTTTATCATGGTCTCCTGCCTTACCGATGCAACAAGAAACTACTCTTTCCACTGTGTGCTGCGTGTGCCGAAGAAATGAACCCAGACCCTACAGCAACGTGTACGCACAACGATCAGGAGCGATGCCTCACTGGAACATGGGTATCATATGAAATGCAGAAGGCAATAGAATTAGGATATCAACCAGTGGAAATCTTTGAAATTTGGGATTATGACATTGAACAATATGATCCCATCACGAAAACAGGTGGCTTGTTCACGGAATATATCAATACGTTTTTGAAATCAAAAATGGAAGCTTCTGGCTGGCCCAGTTCCTGTGTCACCGAAGAAGACAAATCAAAATTCATACAAACCGTCCTGGAGCGTGAAGGTATTGCATTGGATCCGTCCAAAATTGAAAATAATCCTGCACGAAGAAGTTTATCTAAGATTTGTGTTAATGTTTTATGGGGAAAACTTTCGCAACGTTCAAACTTTAGCCAGACCACAATTATTGATCGGCCGGAAGAATTTTATGAAAAACTCACTTCCCCCGACATTAAACTCCATCAAATTGTACCCATCAATGAAACGATTTTATATGCGTTCTGGGAGTACAATGAACATGTGCCTGTTCAAAACCGAAACACCAATGTCGTGTTAGGTGCATTTACAACATGTCAGGCACGTCTGGAACTGTACAAGTAACTGGAAATGTTGCAGGAACGTGTTTTATATTTCGACACGGATTCTGTAATATTTACGGAGAAGCCCGGGGAGCCAACCATTGAACCTTCAACGTACTTGGGATGCTTATCGGATGAGATGGAGTCTTATGGACCACGAGCGTACATCAAGACATTTGTCAGTGGAGGACCAAAAAATTACAGCTTAGAAATATACAATCCAGATACCAACGTCACCAGCTACATATGTAAAATTAGAGGATTTACATTAAACTACAATGCAGGACAACAATTAAATTTCAACACGCTAAAAGAAATGATAACAAATCAATGCAGTGGACAAGTCACCATCACTATCCCCCATAAAATATGCAGGACCAAAGACCATACCATCGTCACACGCAAAGAAGAAAAAATGTACAGCATCCGATACACAAAACGTCGATTTAAAGAACTCAATTCTTATGATACGGTTCCGTACGGGTACGTTAAAAAACAGAAGATGGAACTGGAAAAAGAAGATGAAGAAGAAAAAACTGTAAATACCCAATAAGGCCACCATTTCATTTTTCCTTTTCATTTTTTTCCCTCCTTGACCACAAAGCAGTAACACCAAGAAGAAAAAATGAAGTACCCACAAGAGTTCATAAACCACCAACACCACCATCAGTGGAAGAAATGTAGTCATCTCGTATCCAAGGAGGAACCTTGACCATAAAGCAGCAACACCTAGAAAAATGCAGTACCCAGAAGAGTTCATAAACATCCATCAGTGGAAGAAATGCTGTCATCTCGTACCCGAGGAGGAAGATGAGCCTAAACAGATCCATCATTTACGAGTAAGTTTTATTTCTCTCTTATCAATATTGACTCGTTTTTATTGTTTCAAAAAAAAAAAAGAAATTCATAAAGTAATCCGTTGTTTCTTCTTTTTTCTTTACAGGATACGTCTACAACATTCGAAGATGATGACACGTCCAACATATTCATTAACTAGATCCTGTATTTATTATGTTAATAAAATTGTATGAGAAGAGCACATACCTTTCGTTAAAATACAACAAGTTGAAAAAAAATGTGTTTTATTATTTCTTGAAACCTTGAACACTTATTTTCAAATCATGGTAATCTTCAAAATTTAAGGTGGAAAATATATCCAAAATTTGGTTTACACGATTTTATTCGAAAAAATTGATTTGAAAATTTAGTCCTAAATTTGATTTTTAATTTAGTTCGAAAAAAAATTGATTTGAAAATTTTTAAATGCGGTTTGCATCTTTAGTTCGAAACTTGTTTTTAAAAATTGGTTCCAAATTTTTTAAAAAAATTTTTAGTTCGAAAGTTTTTAGTTTAAATTTTTTACTTCGAAATTTTTTTTTTGAAATTTTTGTTTCAAAATTTTTAGTTCGAAAATGTTTTGTTTGAAAATTTTTGTTTAAATTTTTTTTAGTTCGAAAAAATTTTAGTTTAAAATTTCTTGCACTTTGCGGAACTGTTTCGAAAAGAACCGGAGCAGTTTAGGTAAGAAAAATCTGGCAACACTGTTTCCATTAATGAAGCGCTTACTGAGCGTTTAAAAAAATCGCTTAAACTCACAACAATGCGTTATAAGAAATCTACAAGCGACAACGATGGACCCCTCTTTCACCATTGTTACTTCCAGAGACAGGCTACTAATTCAAGGACAGGATCTCCATCAAGGTAAAAAAGCTGGTAATCATCTTATCTGTCAAAGAGAACGATAATATTTAATGTAAACTTCAGTACAATATCATGATACCAAAAAAGGGTTATTTAAGGAGGAGGTTGAACCCTTCATGGGAACTTTATGCATAACCATAAAAAGGGAACTAAATTCTAAAATCCAGGTCTAGGGTGATCACCGACATATCGCTCTATATTTCACTCATGGGCTGTGGGGGGGGGCTAAGATCATGTGACTTCTATCAACCAATCAAAATTGATGTACCAAAACATTCATCTTACCTGTAAAAGGAAACAAATGAGTGAGGGGGTTTTCCCATGTAATCTGTTCACCGTGTGGCGGGTCTAAAATCATGTGACCTCTATCAACCAATCAGAATCGAGATACCAAAGTATACATCAGAAAGGACACCCTAATTTCAAAAATCCTAGGACCTAAAATCATGTGATCTCTATCATCCAATCAGAATCAAGGTACCAAAACACTTATCTTACCCGTAAAAAGAAACGAATTAGTAATGGATTTCCCCGCAAGGGTAAAACATGACGTCATACCATGTGACCTGTTCACCGTGTAGCGGGTCTAAGATCATGTAACCTCTATCAGCCAATCAGTATCGTAGTACCAAAGTACTCATCAAAGAGGATACCCAAATTTCAAAATCCCAGGGTCTAAGATCATGTGACCGCTATCAACCAATCAAATTCAAGGTACCAAACCACTCATCTTACCCATAAAAGGGAACGAATTTTAAAAAATCCCTGAGCCTAAGATCACGTGACCTCTATCAGCCAATCAGCATCGTGGTACCAAAGGATTCATCTTACCCGTAAAAGGGGAACGAATTTCAAATATCGCAGGGTCTAAGATCACGTGACCTCTGTCAACCAATCAGAATCAGGTATCAATGCACTCATCTTACCCGTAAAAGGGAACGAATTTTAAAAATCCAGGGTGAGGGATTTCCCCACAGGGTGACTCATGACGTCATACCACGTGACCTGAAAATTTGAATTTCCCGCGTGGGCGGGGCCTAACGTCACGTGACCTCTCTCAGCCAATCAGAATCGAGAAAATTTTTGCTGACTCGGCGCAATATACGGGGGCCACTACTACTGGGGGACTATCTTGGCGCCAAGATAGCCCCCCCAAATGTCATTCCCTGTTTCTCAAAACCTATCAGGGTACAAACAAAATGTTTTTCGGTACAAAGGGTACGAACGATTTGGTTTCGAATGGTGTATTCCAATTTTTTGTGCTGTGATACGGGGGGGCTATCTTGGTGCCAAGATAGCCCCCCACCAAATGTCATCCCCTGTTTTTCGAAAACTATCAGGGTACAAACAAAACATTTTTCAGTACAAACGGTACAAACGATTTCCTTTTGAATGGTGTATTCCAATTTTTTGTGCTGTGATACGGGGGGGTTGCTATCTTGGCGCCTAGATAGCCCCCCCAAATGTCATTCCCTGTTTCTCAAAAACTATCAGGGTACAAACAAAACTTTTTTCGATACAAACGGTACAAACGATTTGCTTTCGAATGGTGTATTCCAATTTTTTGTGCTGTGATTCGGGGGGACTATATTGGCGCAAAGATAGCCCCCCAAATGTCATCCCCTGTTTTTCGGAAACTATCCGGGTACAAACAAAACTTTTTTCGGTACAAACGGTACAAACGATTTGCTTTCGAATGGTGTATTTCAAATTTTTGTGCTGTGATACGGGGGGCTATCTTGGCGCCAAGATAGTCCCCCCAAATCTCATGCCCTGTTTCTCGAAAACTATCAGGGTACAAACAAAACATTTTTCGGTACAAACGGTACAAACGATTTGCTTTCGAATGGTGTATTGCAATTTTTTGTGCTGTGATACGGGGGGGCTACCTTGGCGCCAAGATAGCCCCCCCCCCAGTCGACCTCTCAAGTAACCCTATAAGGAAAATGGTACAAACGAAAATATTTTCGGTACAAACGGTACAAACGTAGTACAAACGAATGACCTAGTCATTGTTTCAATTTTCTAAAGTTGGGGGGCTATCTTGCCATACGTAAATAATACCTTTAATACAGTTGATGAGTTGATTTTGAGTTTAACGTCCCGTTCAGCAGCGAGGCTATATGAGACGTGGACCTACTGATTAACGTGGAGTCCGAACCACATGAGCTTCCGCCGGACCTCTAATACAGCTCCCAATTTTTCACTTTATCCTAAAGCTATGCAAAATGGTTACTCGGAGAAAAGTGATGATAACTTGATACATTGCCTATAATGTTAGAAGTATAATAAAGAAAGAATAATCTTTTTACGTTAAGTAGCTTAGAGGTTATGTGGCATAAACTAAGTGCATGTGAGAAATCCAAGATGGCAGAATATTTATTCAAAATGGTGGGAAACCTGCAACTGGATTTTTTTTTTTTTGGATTTTCTGGAAGTTAATGAGGAAGAGATCACGAACAAGTTCCAGAATGTCTCATCTTTTTATACTAAATGTCTACCTCAAACCTTATTTTTACTGCACTATATTAAAAACAAACATAGCTGCATGGTGATCAATTGATGATACGCACTGTAAATAGTAGAAAGAATTTAAAAAAATCATTATAGAATACTACGTCTGTATATATATATATATATATATATATATATATATATATATATATATATATATATATATATATATATATATATATATATATAGGGGAAACTATACAGTCGTGGGCACTCTGATAGTGATGGGCACCTATGCCAATTATTTTCAAATAATAAGAGTCTGCGCGCCTGTAGCGAGCTATTGATGATTTTCAAATGTTAGTACGCCTTTCTTCTTTACGCTCACAGTTTCTCAATTGTCTTCCTTCTTTCGTGTGTGTGGCGGGGTGTAGAAAGTTGCGCGATGTAAAACGTTGTGATGGTTGTTGTTCATTTCTAAAGAATTCCCTTAATCAGATAGGTGTACTGATTAAGGTTTTGTTTCATTATAAATCAATTGGAAATTAAAATTTTGTGTTTTGAGTGATTATTAAATGATAAGAGCACTTCATGCTAATGAGATGTAAGTCTAAATCAGTTTTGCTCTCAAATCATGAGGTGCTCACCACTGTATTTTAATTTAATGGAACATGACAGTAATGGGCACCTAGTGCCCATAACTATATTTTACTATATGAATTTTTTTGTCGTTATTTTAAGCCTAAAGTGCATTTCAGGCTGTTGTGTTTCTTGCTCGAAAATTTCATGAAATTTAAAGGTTATTTAACAGTGATGGGCCCAGTGCCCATTACTGTAAACTCACTATGCCCATCTCTATATGTTTATATTGGATTAAGCCACAAGCTCCTTTGTTATACAAGCCAGAACCTTGAATGTGGCAACTGCGCAAATCGGAATGCCACAGACTATCCATCTTCAACAGTTGCCAGTCCATACACTATTTCTCTACCATTTTGCGAGGATCCTCCCTTTCTCTAGACATTAATGCGGAGAATTTGGGCAGCCGACTGTGCTGGGTGGATAGTCTGTGGAAGGCAAAAAAGCGCAGTTGTCGTTTCAAGACTGGCCTGTATAACAATAAAGGCGGCCGTGATTAAGCATAACAATAGAACTAGGCTTATTTTATAGATACCCCTTTCTGGAAAAAAAATGTACAAGGGAGTGTATAACTACGATCTCGGTATAGGGCCCATTATAATCAGGTTACGTAAGTAGATTTAATTTTCTCATGTATCTGATTACATTTAATTTTAGGGAAAAGGAGGAAATCTGCACTCTTACCAATATGAAAGGAAGGTTTCGACGCTTCTACTCAGCTAGACCTAGATCATGATCCCAAAAAAGAACAAGAAGTGGAAGCACTGCACAAACGTCAGTGTACGTTGGAAGTCCGAAGCCTCTTTTTTCATATTGCTAAGTGTACAGTTTTTTTTTCTTGAAAATTAATAACAAGGCATATTCATATTTATCACATATGATTATATTTAAAATATAGCTACAGTCCTCGCGCTAGGAGAAACGCCAGTGACTTACGTTGTGGCCATGTACAGTACTTACACGTGAAGTTATGGAGTATGAAATAGGCCTAGTTGCTTTTTAAGCTGAATTCTGTGATGTAATGGCCAGTGTCTATCGGTAATTTTTGCATTGATGCCTCGGATGTGATTACTCCGCACATCATTTGCCACTGCTGTTAATACCGGCTTTTAAGAAACTAATCACAGCGTTTTCACTCAGGTAGCTGCCCAAGTTAGTTTGCGGCGCTGAGTGAGGACTGAATTATTTCCAAGATTATTTAAATACAATTTAAATGCAATCAAGTTTTCGTGATTTGACTTATGAGAAGTTTTGTGATTTACTTGGGCCCGAAAAGTGTAACCAAATAAAACAGTTTACAGATAAAGATATTTGAAGAATTTTCTAAAAATGAAATGCTCATAAAAATCCACACAAATGATGAGTTGCCATCAGATGAAGCTTCAAACTCACCAAGATTACAACAGACTGAAAGTGCTTTGGCAGAACAACTTGAGGAACAAGCACTTCTCTACAAGTTGAGGTGACACCAGAAGAGCAAAACAGAACTATTGAGTAAAATGTATCCAATAAAGAAATCAGATATGCCGCTCTTTAAGGACTGTTTGGTATGGCCAGAAACGGCAAAGCGGAAAGGTCGCAATATTCAAAGATTCCCATTTGTAATAACATCAGATAAATGGAAAGAGCTGTACAGAGAGAAAAGAAATACAAAAGAGGGAGAAAGAGGAAAAGAGAAGTTAAACAGTCAGGTCCAGCTGGGAAAGTAGAAAAAAAGACACGAAGATACTCCTAGTGTTAATCTATTTCTTCTGAACGTACGGGTATAACTGGAGCTGATGTGGAGAAATTACCTTCTGCCCCTCCGGCTAAACGAGTGCTTTTTGGCGAACTGCAAGAGAACAGAATTGAGGGAGTTCATTCTTCTTTAGCATCCAAAGAAGATTCAAACATATTGAAAGTGAGGGTGTTGGAAAACCGTACGGAACAATTAGAAAACCGTACTTTTTTCACTTTCTGGATTGTGTAACCAGTGTGGTGAGAGTGTAGGACCTCGTTTACCAGGAATGAACTGCAAATGCTGTGGACAGGCTTTTCATAAAGCTTGCCTTCTTGCTGTGGAGAAACCTACGATGATGATGTATGTTATTGTATCCAGTGTTTGCAAATCTTAGACGAAACTGAAAGTGACAGCGATTAGGCAAACAGAGTGCCTAATTTCATAAGTTCTTAATTTTTTTATTAAAATTATTACTATAAAACTACAAAACATCAAAACGAGATGCTGTATTATGCATTTATGTAACAAAGTAATGTATCTTGACAATATTAAATAATTTTAGAAATTTCTGCACAGGTGCCCATAACTGTAATCAAAAGTGCCCAACTCAGTCTCTGTAGGGCCCATCACTATAAAAGTTGTAGTACTTTAAAAAAAAAAAAATATTACAGGTACCTAACGTTACATTTCAGTCCGATATCATATTTATTTTAAAGCCCATACTGTAACAATATTATTTAACAAATATTAGATACATATGGCCAAACGTATAAAAGTTATAAATTAATAACTAAAAAAAATGCCTTAAGGTGCCCACGACTGTATAGTTTCCCCTATATATATATATATATATATATATATATATATATATATATATATATATATATATATATATATATATATATATATATATATATATATATATGGTGTTCCGCTGGTGAAATCCTCCCACCTTCTCACTTAAACAATTAGAAAAGTCCATATAGACATACTGTGAGAACCGGGTTCTTTCAAAGTTGCGCGATATATTAAATATATAAAAGCCGATTAAAGAAATATCACAGGTACTAGTGCACTTCCTAACTAAATATCCATGTTTCAGAGTTAGGTCGTACAGGCGCAACGGATCTTATAGAGGAAGCTGGGGTATCGGAAGCCTGGTTTAAATAAGAATTGAAAAAAAAAAGACAAGATATGGTTTTATAGAAAATGCCTAATTATTCTTTTTTAAGTTGTTATGTCGTGTCCATGGGTATTATCACTTGTAAATTTCACATTATCACTAATTTTAATATCTGCAATTGTGCAACCACGCATACCACAGTTTAACATCAAAGAAAAATGTTTGATAACACTTGCAAACGAAGTTCTAATACTAAATATCATATGATAACGGTGATCTAAACAAGATAAATGTCATACAAACGAAATATGATAAACAAACAATTGGTAAGATACTGAAATCCGAAATGCTGTGGAAACGAACAACAGGGCAAATGATTCGAAAAACTATTTACCAAAGAGCGGGTACCTTCACTGACATCTCACTTTTTTCTATACAACAGTACATGCATTAGATATTGTGATGAAAGAAACGATAGAGTGAAAAGTTGGAGGAAACGGGAGATCTCGAATAAACCATTAACACAATGCCGTCCACCATGAATTTATGTGATATGACCTATTAATAAAGTATACATCTTTTGTGCTGTGCGTACTACGCTGAAGAAGAATTCAGATAGCAATAATAATTATAGCTTGTGCTTCATGTTTCCTCCATCAGCTTCAACACAATACTCTGCACGATTTGACAATGATTCAGGTACACGATTGAAACACATACACGTATTATGAATCATTGCAAATCTATCACGAATTCTTTGATGCAATTCGTGTATTTTGTGTATTTCTGTTTCGTAAAGAACACTTTTGAAATGTCTCACAAATGAAACAAAATCCAAAGGATTTAGGTCAGCGGAGCGAGCAGGTCACTATATGGGTTTTCCTCACACTATTCATCTGTCTTGGAAGTAGTGATCAAGAAATAAACGAACGTCTCTCAGAAAATGTGGTGGAGTACCATCGTGCATAAACCGAAGTTGAGACTATCTCGCGAAACGAAGATTTTCCAACCATTTCAGAAAATTTTGTTGAATGAATTGCATGCATGTTGCTGTTGCACATGTGAGACGTTGTGACAAAATCTATGGCCGTAGAACTGCGTCTTCAAATATGTCTGCTTATGCATTAATCGAGTATTGATGTTCGTGTTTGGTAGGTAAATTTGAGTTATTTCCTTCTGCCCATATGTGCTCGTTGTGCTGTTGACAACAGCATCTCACGTACGGATGAATCCAACCTCATCCGTAAATACGAATAATGAAGGAAACAGAGGGTTTTCTACACCGCGATCAAAATATCACTCGTAAGAGTGTCTTCGCGGAGGATCTGATGTTATCACCCGTCCAAGTTTGTCCACGTAGTTACCGTTCATCCTGTATATACATTTTTATTTTTTGGAGAGTATTGAAGATAGTCATGGTGTGTCGCCTTGAGACGCTGAATCGATTGCAACAACAATGACAGAAAAAACATTCTGGCTCTCCTTTACTGTTTTCGTTCTAAAGCAATAAACGTAGAAAGATGCATTACAACCAGAAGTAATAGTGAATTCGAACCACTTCCGGAATCAGTAGTGTTGTGGATAGTCATGAAATGTTGTCTTGATACACTGAATATATTACAACAAACCACTTCTCGACATGTGTTACAATTTTATTTCTATAGCGAAAAACGTAGAAACCGGAGATGACTAATTTGAACTACTTGCGGTTGAAATACAGAGTTAACTTAGGTGATGGAAAATATCCTTGGAAAGCTGGACCGATTTAAGGAAAGAAATAAAGCTACTGATTTTGTTCTGATATATGACAACAAACGCACGGCAGGACAAGGTCATTCTTTAAGGCTTCCAACACTTACGCTTAACCCTTTAACCGTCATAAGGAATCAACACTATGTCTCAATGCTTTTTCTTATATAAATTTGTGACGCCTCACACTATTTTTGTTTTCGAAGATCATGCACATGCAGTACGCAGAATCGGTCAAAATATATTTTTTTAAAAAATACGTTTTCGCTCCAGGGATATAGTTTTTGCTAATACATTGTGACACCTAAAGGGTTAACACAGTTTGGAAGCCTAAAAGACAAAATACAAGTTTCCTGTCTCCAACCTTAAGAGATTCCGATATGCAAACATATAATAATAATAATAATAATAATAATAATAATAATAATAATAATAATAATAATAATAATAATAATAATAATAATAATAATAATCTGAATTATCCTCTATGAAATATGGAGTTATAAAATTATCTACCTATCTTTAATACGTATTTTATTTGATGACATTGCCATCTATTTTGATGCCATCAAGATGCCCTGCTCCTGGCTTTAATTCTTTTATTTCTTTCTATTTTACATTCCAGCAGTTTGAGAAAATGTATTTTACATTATTTGAAGAACAACTTAGGAAGGCCATCATATATTATATTCTCAAGTGTTTGGCAAACAATACATTATGATGGTGACCATTAAGAATTATGTTGATTATAAAAATCATATAGTGCTTATGCAGAGTTGTTTGGCGTATGATTAGTGTCATACTAAAGACTTACTACTGCAAGAAACATATGCTACTCGAACTCTTTGGTATGGCACTAATCATGCATCAGAATTGCTCTGCATAAGGCCCATAATGTTTTTTGTATTTGGATAAGATTCAGGTGTCACAACATAGTTGTCGAAAAATAAAGCAAAATGTTATCTTCAGGGAAAATTATGCTTTTTAAAAAAGAAATTCTACATTGCTGTTGCAATACGTCCAATATTAATTATTTTGAAAGTTTGAATGTCCTAAAACTTTCAAATACAAATGATTTAACAACGTGCCATGTAGATTTCAACTACGTCTTGATGAAAAAAAAAATAAATACGTTCATTTCTCCTATTTTTCGTATGATAGTTCCTAAAAGTCCTTTCATTTTCTTATTTAGGATCACTTTTAACACATTAAAAGTTGAAACAGTGAGGCAGCGAATTGTTTCATGCAAATAATGATATTGTAGGGGTTATATTCTAATGAATTACAATAGAATGAAATGCATTCCGTTTTCTCAAAAAAGACTTAATAGCTTTGCATTTTCCTCTTAGCTAGAATCTATCCCTGTTTCCGTTGTTCGGAGAAATAAAAGTAAATCAATTTTAGGGGAGGAGTTTCTCTCCTTATCGAGAGTGACTATCTTACAGAAGAGATAACCCGAGTGGGGGGACTGAAATTTAGTGGCATTATTTATGAATCTTAATTAACAGTGTAGCAATGAATTGTTTCCCTTAAATTCAAGTCTCTGGCTAGTGTGAGTTATTGTTTGGATACGTTTTAATGTTTTTATGTTGCCACCAGGTCAACAGTTAAAAACATATTTGATGTTCATAAGAAAAGAAGTTATCTTGTTTCTTAATCTCTTACCATTTTTAGAGTACAGTTTAATAAGATTTTATAATTATTTCTTCTCTGCCCCTTATTTGCCGAGGAAATCGATTCACAGATATATAACGCACCATGTCGTTTACTCGATCATTTTAGAGTTTAGAAGATTGCAACTGGACCAAATATGTTAATATTTCTGCAATTGATGTCTACACAATTATAAACAATCACAAAATAAAGGAACTCTCAAAAGTTATTATTTGGTAAAGTTCACACATCAAAATATTTCAATCGAATTTCCATGCTTCAAGACAGGTGGTTTATCTACATCACCTAACACTCTCCCAGCACTCCCTAAAATTTTCGGACACCCCCAGGAAATAAATATTAAAAAGATTCATTCTCGTTCTGCCTAAAGACCCTTCAGGACTTTGTAGAAAATACTTTAAATGATCTTATCTTTAGGCAGATCGGAGATTCCCATTCTTTGGAGACAGGGAATTCTATGCCAGGAGGTTTTTTTTTTTTTTTTTTTTTTTTAAGGAAAATGCAGCATCTAAAAGCTTGACTCCTAGTGTGTTTGTATGCAGATAGCAACTCATGTATAAAATGGCTGTAATAACGAATGCGGGAACTAAATCCAATCCGTCAAAATGCAAGGAAAATTCTGACGAGGACAAAATCGCAAGAGTGTACACTGGAACCAGTGCATACCCTATATGATTATTTTTTTCCTTCAATTGTCGTATATCCTAAAATGTTATCTGTATGTTTTCAACTGAAATAACTTCTTTCTTTCTTTTAAAATGCTGAAAACTCAATAAAACGTAAACACATTCTAATTAAACGGTAGATTACGTTCACACATACCCATATGATAAGTTCTGGGTATTCCTACTTATTATACCTGTAATACATTTGAAATACATTTAGCATATTACCGTAAGACCATTCATTTTAATTACGAAAATGAATTGTGATTCTATTTTTATTTTATTTTATATAAAAAAAGGTCTTGTCTGATAGCATATAGCAGTCTTTCATTTTGAGTAATGTAAAAATATTTATGTTAATTCTGAAATACTGATCAAGAGGTTTTTTTTTTTTTTTTTTAACAAAGATCAAAATATGAAATATATATTTACTATAACAGTCTTACTTCTTTTATTGCGTTTTCAGCATTTCTTTAAAAAAATGTTATTTCCGTAAAGTGAAGAATTTCAGATAACATTTTAGATGCATAACAGTTGAAGAAAAAATAGCCATTCTTTTATTAATCTGCGCCTAAGATTATGTCGCTTTAATTTAGTCAGTTTTGCCTGAATTTTCCTTGAGGTTTGCCCTCTTGAATTTTGTCCTGCATACGTAATAATCGATTTGGTAATTCTAACAGAGACTGTAAGAAGAATAACTATTTCTTCAAGGTTCATCATAAATTTTAGATGTTACTCTTCTCGTTATTATCGGAGAAATGACGAGGATACAATTCTTTATCAGCAGTGTTATTCGCATCTATTTGGTAAAGATGAATGTGATTAAAAAAAAAAAAAAAAAAAAAAAAAAAAAACTGGCTGCAAATGGAAAATCGATTGACTCAGTTGCAAGAAAGTCGTTTTGCGTTGTAACTGAAACAAACATAAAACAAACTTAATTCGGTATAATATCAAATTATTTCACAAGATTTTATTCGCTTTTCCAGTAGCTCATCTCTCACATGCTAAGAGTCGCAGTACCTAAAAGGTGCCACAGTTCACACCCTCAAGACATGTTTGGCCATATGAAGTAAACAGTGCAAGAGGATGCATAAGGCGATTCTTAAAAAAGAATTTTAGTGTTCTACATCACAACACCTTTTTCAGCAACACCTTATCAGCTAATTTGTCTTACATGCATAATTCAATACAATATGCGATAATATCACGTATACTTATATTTTCATATTTATATTGTCAATGTAAATAGCAGCAATACAAAATATCAATATCAATATTGAAATACTTGTATGCTTTTTATAGCTTAAATCAAATCAAAAGGTAAGATAATCGGATATAAGTGCCGTCTTACACATCCTTTTGCATTATTGCTTAATATATGGTCAAACATGTTTTAAGGATGTGTTCTGTCGCACCTTTTACGTACTGCCAGCAGTGGCGGTTTTAGCGAGTAAGCCGGGTTGGCACAGACCTACCCACCCCAAAAATTTAAATATATATATATATATAAAAACACTAAAAGATACAATAAAAGTACATATATCTTCCAATTTTTATATTAATGATAAATAATTGTTTAATAAACAGCATAAACCACTACTGTAAACGTAATTTTCTAATGTCATTAATCAATCAAATGTGCATATGTATCTATACGCGAGGGAGCGGATCTACTCAAAATTAAAATCCTAAAGGCGCCCTGACTACGAGCCTTAGCATGTTGGAAGTGAACTATTGGAAAACTGGATAAAATTTTGTTGTGAAATGACTTGATACTAGATCGAAGTAAGTGTGTTTTATCTTCGTTTAAATACAAACTACAATGTCAAACAGCTTTCTTGCAACTGAGTAAATCAATTTTCTATTTTTTTTTGCAGATTTTTTTAATCACATTCATTTTTAATGAAATACATGTGAATAACACTGCTAATAACAGAACTGTATCTATTCATTTTTCCGAGAAGGACAAGTAGAATAAGATCTAAAATTGATGATAAAACTTAAAGAAATAGTTATTCTTCTTACAAAATCTGTTACAATTACTAAAGAGAAATTCTCTAGAAAAAATATCTCCCTCGACAGAATTTCTCGTCTCGAAAATCATTAAAAGTATTTTTTTACAAAGTACTGGAGGGACTTTAGGGAGAACTTGAAGACACCGTTAAAAATCTTGCTATTTTGGTTTTTAGATTTTTTAAGATTTAGATTTAAAGATTTAGATAAATCTTTAAGATTAAAGATTTAGATTTTTTTAAGTGCCAATAGAATAAAACAACACTTTCGATAATATAAATTTTCAAGCAAAGCACGCAACGCTATATTAAATGGAAATCAACCTTTACACGGCTGTGATCGTCACAACAACGTTTGATCAATCGATTGCCAACAATTTCATCTCGACGTCACACTAAGCATGAGATAGTCGACGTTAATTGGATCTGTCTGAGGAAACAAATCCAATGCAATCGTTCGTTGCATCAGCGAATTTTGAAGTAAAAAAAAGCTAATTAAAAAGACGATAATAGTATACAATCTTAATGCAGGATTGCACCCCCAGATTTTTTGAACACCCCCTAAGTTCAAAATTATGGATAAATCACTGCTTCAAGAAGGCTACATACGTGGATGTTCCTAATGCCATCGTTCACCCAATCCTCTCACTTCGTTTTTTTTTTTTTTTTTTTTTTTTTTTTTGTACACGACGGGTACCCATAACACCAAGGCATTGTATCTCTCCTCTTCTGGTGTACATGAGCCTCGTCTTTCTTTCGTTGTATCTGCACCATCAGGAAGTGAACCGATACTAAGTTTTAATGTATTAAAAAAAATGATGTCGAGTTTAAAATAGCAAACAGGTAGGAGTACTTATTTTGTGTGGATTTGGCCAATAGTAATTTTGGTGGATTTATTATGTAACCAAAATCCACTGGTGAAACCCTCACACCGAAACAATAAAAATGTCCATATGAACGTAGGGCGAAAAACGTATTGTTTCAAAGTTATGGGATGCCAAAATCGAGAAAAGTGTAACTCTGAGTCTGCCTAGCTCTAAAACTATGAGATATATCAACGGCGGTTAAAGACATATTAGAGGAACTACTACGCTCTCTGTCCAAATAACCAGGTTTTATAGTTAGGTTGTACCAGTGCATATGATTTCAGAGAGAGGAGAGGAAGAGCGGAACCTATATCGTAGCTCTCTCTATAAAACCCGTTGCCCCGATACGTCCCAACTCTGGAACATGGTTATTTAAATAGACAGTTCCTTTAATATGTATTTAACCGCCGTTCGTATCTCTTACAGTTTTCGAGCTAGGTAGCCTCAAGGTTAATATTTTCTCGATTTCGGCATCCCGTAACTTTGAAACAACACGTTTTTCCCCCTATGTTCTTTTGAACCTTTTTATTGTTTAGGTGTGAGAATTTAATTTGAGCCTGAAAGTGATAATGCTATTCAGTAACAGGCCCTGGTTCCTGTTACTGGATCCAATATGGAGGGCAAAGTCGTTACAAAATTCTCCAAATGGCCATTTACGCCCATTTTACTCACCGTATTGGTTCCGGAATATTGAATTTTACAATTGTTACAACTAAAACGTTATTGGAGACCTCACAAATATAACAAACTCAATTTTCAACCCATTTGGAGCATTCCGAACATATTATGTCCGCTGAATTGGACCAGCCATTCTGAACTTTTTACTTTTGACGTCATCATCGCTTTCTGCGTTCTCGAAAACCCACGAGTACATAAATCCATTTAAATTACACGCTATTTTCATATGTTGACCATGTTGTTAGGATTCCAACCCACTGTGCAGTGGGTAGACGTGTATAACAAATCCACAACTGACCAAAATATAACGCTTTTTTTAAATCGTATTAATTGTATTTTTGACGCATCCTTCCCGAAAATAATAATAAAAATAATACAAAAGCACTAAAAAATGTTGGGTGACACCAGAAGTTAGGGAACTCAGTAAAATAAAAAGACGCTTACTGAATAACTCTCAACAAACAGAAAATAAAACACTAAATAAAGCATTTATAAGTCAATACAGAAGAAAATTACGTAATATTAGACAAGGTTACTACACAAATAAAATAATGAGAGCAAATAACAAAACAAAAGCACTGTGGAAGGAAGTTAATCAAAATACAGGAAGGAAAAATAAACGTACACAATACAATATTAGTGTTTTTGTCAATCAGACAGATCACGGATCCTGACCAAGTATCAGAAATATTTAATGACTATTTTATCGATATTGCAAATAAGTTAACGAATAAGACGCAAGGTAGCAAAAAAACATGTTGAACTATTAAGAAATTTTAAACCTAGGACATGCAAAACTGTTTCTCATGCCGATAATAGAACATGATGTATTTTATGAAACAAATAGACTAAACACAAATAAAGCTACAAGCGACGAAATTCCAATTGAAATGATCAAGCAGGAAAGCCGGAATTTAGTACCAATACTCACATACCTATTCAATGAAAGTCTCAATACAGGAAAATATCCAACAAAATTAAAAGAAGCTAAAATAAAACCAATCTTTAAAGAGGAAGACAGAACATTGAAACAAAATTACAGACCGATATTACTCTTACACCCAATAAATAAAATATTTGAGAAACTAAGTAAAAAGAGACTATGAAATTTCTTGAACAAATAATATTTACTATGCCATAAACAACACGGTTTTGTAACTGAGAAAAACATAACTACGGCAACATATACACTTATAAAAACACACTAAAAGGGCTAAATGATAAAATACTAATTTTAGGCATTTTCTACGATTTAATTAAAGCATTCGATCTCGTAAACCACAAAATACTCTTACGAAAAGTTGAGCATTATGGCATAAGGGTAAGGGGTAAAGTGTTACAGCTGATGGGAACCTATTTACAGGGTAAGACGCAAGCAGTTGAAGTGACCCACATACACAATGAGAATGTAAAAACATATTTATCAAACCCAAGACAAGTCCGCAACTGCGTGCCTCAGGGCTCAATATTAGGTCCAATCCTATTCCTGTTGTATATAAATGATTTCCTTGGAATATTGAAGAATTTTGAAGTAATTTTATATGCAGATGACACAAGCGTAATTGTGGAAGGTAAAACCATAAGTGAACTAAGGACCAACGCATATAAAGTATTAGATCAAGCCAAAAAAAAATGGTTCGAAAGTAACTGCTTATGCATAAACAACACAAAAACAAAATACCTTTTCACACAAAACAAAACACAAAATAAAACAAAACACAAAATAACATAAACAAAAAATAAATTTACTGATCTAAAACTAGATTTCACCCATGAAATTAAATTTTTAGGAATAAATATAAATGAAAATCTAACTTGGGAAACCCGCGCAAAAGAAATAATAGTAAAATTAAATTCCAGACTTTATGCACTCAGGATGTTAAAGAAACATTAAACATTAAAGCTTTGATCTAAGTATACTGTGGGCTTATACACCATATACTAAATTACGGCATCATTTTCTGGGGCAAATCTTCAAGCAGCAAAGCAGTTTTTCATGAAACAGAAGCAAGCGATACGGATAATATTTGGTCTATACATGAGAACACCATGCAAAGATATATTTAAACAGCACCACACCCTTATCCTACCATCTATATATGTATACGAAACTGCAATCTGTGCAGCAAAATTCAAAGGCAGATCCTAAATAAGTCACGTTTATAATACCAGGCAACAAAATGAGTGAAGACAATATTTTACAAAACTAACCTTAGTACAGGAAGGCACAAGCCATATGGGAGTACAAATTTACAATAAGCTGCCCAGAGAAATATAACAAAATGAAAAACAAATATAAATGTTTTTTTTTTTTTTTTAACTCAAGAGATTCCTGGTGGATAAAGTATATTACAGCGTAGAAAATTATTTTTCCTATAATGTGTATTAAATAGTATAACATGTTTCCTTTTTTAAGTGTATTAGAAACAAGAAAGAGGACTGTCTGAACCCTCCAAATACCAAGTGTATATTGCTTTCAAATGGAGTAAATAAATACAATACAATACAATTGCCATCTTTTACAAACCTAACTTTCCAGCTTTAACAAGATACCGAATATCTCTGTCAGTACGTGACTTATCGACCTCACACAACCACGTTACTGATCATCATGATGTACCGCCTAGCATTATGCCGAGTGTTCAGAAAGTAATTATACAGTACCATTTTGTGGTGTGCTAAGTGATGACTGATGTGATTGTCAAGTAGTAATACAACATTTTCCATTGTTTAACATATTGAACCATATTTGAACCATATTTGACCAGGTATTTGTACTTGTTCACAGGTCCGGTTTGATTGAATACCAACGTCTTGTGTGGCATCATTGTGATCCAGGTCATTATGCTGACGATTGAACAAAAATAGTGTTTGTCCGCAATGGATACAAGTTTACCTCAGCAGTAGAAGCTTTTTTACAGGACATCTTCGGTGACCGCATCATTTCTCGAGAACTCTGGCCTCCTCGTTCACCCGACTCGTGTCCACCAGATTACTTACTATGGGGTACGTTGAAGGGAAAGACCTGTGCAGTGAATCCGCACACCATACACGTCACACGTCACATCACACGTCACGTCACGTCACACGTCACGCAAGCTGCACTGACCCGTCACATTCGGAACATCACTCCCGATGTTCTGCACATCTTCAAGAACATGCAGAAACGTGTACAACTGTGTCTTCAAGTGCAGGGGGATCACTTCCAGCATTTCCTATAACTTCCATGGCATTAAAGTTTAGCTTCCAGTTAATTTCAATTGTTTAAAGTTGTTTATGGAAGATAAATACGGGAAGTTATGAACTGCATAGTTACTTTCTGAACACACTGCACTAGTGAGCTTTTCCGAGTTACTGTATCTTTTCGAAACTCAACTTTTATTTTCTCTTGATGGCGACATTGTTCAATGGACCCTTCTAGACTTGGAGTCAGCGTAACGTCCTTGTCAATATTTAATTTAAGGTATATACAATGTTAGTACCTCACTCCGTGTTTGTGCCACTCCGTGTTGGCGTTTACACGTAACACACGTTTCGCGTTATTTCTCGAAAATTTTGCAACACTGATCTGCGTTTACCATCTTTTTTGTGTTTGTTTTTCATTGTTGCTTCCAATGATGACATCCAATTTAGGTCATTCTATTTACAAAAAGAAAACTTTCTCTTTGTTTGGCACCGCTGTTCATCCGGTGATGTTCTTAAATACACGGACATATGTTGCCCTTTATCTCGTTGCTCCCTGCAAAGTTTCGTTTGTCTGCCTGTTTTAGTTCCTCCATTATCACGGTTGTATATACATTCTAAAATATATTAAAATGTGGAAACCCAATTTATTGACTGTCATCAAGTCAGCATGAGTTAACGTCAGCATGACTGTCATCAAGGCAGCTGCTATTTCACTAATGGGTGTTTACCGTCACATGGAACAGAATACATTTAGCGGGTGTGTATTGGAACACGAAATTACGCTAAATAAGGGATACCCTATTTCTTAGAATTGTGAAAAGAATGCATCATATCTAATCATCTTAGGGAAGATGACGAATATCGTTATGGAACCATTTATGATCTTCCTAATTTCGTCATGTAAGATGGTGACCTTTTTTTTTAAAAAAAAGTATAATTAGTTTAAAGTTCATTTCAATTTATTCACAGACTTTATACTGATTGCGTGTAAAAGTTCGGTTTGATTAAGGCAGTTCTTTTCATAGAACTGATGACTAATAGGATGTGTTGTATAACTAAGGGACACACAAAACAATTAATGTTATTTTGTTTAATTATAAATTTCTAATTAATTACATAAACTGGCGACTGACATAGCACAGTTTACTGGATCGTTTTATGTGAAATAATAACCACTGTTTTTAAAACTTACTAAATCATTCTTGTGTACAGCTACAAAATTAGTTTAATTCTGCGTTGCAGATTAACGGCAAGTTTTGGAGAAGAACAATTATAATTTACACAAATGAGACAGTGGAGAATATTGCTCAAGCTGTGAAAACCAATCATATCAGTATTAGAAAATCAGCAATGATATTTTATGTTCCATAAGGTGACCTTGTCCGAAAAGTAAACAACAAAAAATCCGAATGACAGAAAAATGGGCCCTAAATAAATCTTTATTTCATAAATGGAACACCTTTTTTTTTTTTTTTTTTTTTGAAATCGTTGGCTGATCTTGTAAAATCTAGATTTATTCTATCTATAAATCTGACTTAGTACACAGTTCAAAAAACAAAAATAAATAAAGAACAATAAAATATAATGGATAAGAAAATTAAAGAAATATTATCTAATTTAAAATATAGTCCAAAAAAGAATATGTACTCGGAACTATTGTACATATACTGCATCTACAATAATAGACTCTTTTTATAAGAACTCCAAAATAATAATAATAATAATAATAATAATAATAATAATAATAATAATAATAATAATAATAATAATAATAAAGAACTAACTTTAACCCTACTGTTAATGTCCAGCATAATTAATGATCAGTAATCGTGATAGGCATGAAACTATAGGAAAATCGTATCTGTTAATGTTACCGTAAAGCATCTATAAAGGTAACTAAGGAAGTTCTGTAGCCTTTACACTCACCACCTTCGAACATCGGTATGTCACCAAAAACGTACCCCGAAGACCAAAAATAATCCCCATTAGCATCGACGAGTTTTTCCAACGTTCTGGAAGGCCATGAATTCCATCGCGAAAGTACTTGTTGGACCGTGAAATGAAGAAGGTACCAAGTTCATTTTGCACCTCTACTATGGATTTCAAATGGCGTCGTGTAAGGAGGTTGTCCAAGGAATGGGACAATTGATAATCGGACGGTGCAATGTCCGGGGATTATGGAGGATGCAATAGCGTTTCCCATCCAAGGCGTAGAATGGTGCCCCAGGTCATCCTAGCCACGTGGAACTCAGCGTTGTATTGTAACATTACTCCTTTGCGATTCAAACTCCAGAGATTTGAGTTTTTTTTCTTGAACTTCTGACAGTACACGGTTGCATTGATGTTCTGCCCAGCTGGTAGCAGTTCCTGATGCACGATACCGCAAGAAGTCCACCAAAAGCACAGGAGGACCTTCTTCTGGTGCGGTACTAGTCTCAGCTGTTTTGGGACTGGTTCATGGGATGCTAACCAATGATGACGGCACCGTGGAGCTTAGTACAGGACCCAGTTCTCATCCCATTTTAACACCCTGTCCAGAAATGACTCCTTCCTCAGATGATACAGCAAAGGAACAGAGGTGTCTGCTTGTACTGCCTCCTGGCCCGGAGTCAAAAAATGTGGGACAAATTAACCCAACTTGTAGTGCTTCTGAAGCTTCCAAAGTTGACGGAGGTGCTGTCGAATTGTTTCTCCACTCACACTAAATTGTACTCCCAGTTCCTCACGTCTAGCTAGTGTTCGCTTCCATTGCTATTCGAAGATCTTAATTTTGTACGTGTGCTGGTCTTGTGGCACGTGGTGTATCTTCGAGTGTTTCGTCACCGTCGTTTAACTTGTTGAATCACCGCTGTGCTGTCCTCGTAGTCACGACACCCTCACCAAATGTCTGATGTATCTTTATTTCCGCTGCAGAGGCGTTTGACCCCAGTTTGAACTCGTACAGCATACACGCCCTCTGTGGAGGTTCCATGTTCACTCTGCCCTTACTCAAGGTCACGGTGTAACTGAACTGTCGCAACCAGGTAGTATGTTAGATATACCCACAACAACAACTGGCTTTCACCTTACCTCCATTCGCATTCATCTCACGGTGTGAGGGCCAATTGAACACAGACCTCCACAAAAAGCGACACAAATTTGATGGTTATCTTTATAATACGAAATTAAAATCAAGTGGAAGTTGTGCTTCTATTGGCGTTAAGGGCTGAAGAAATAAATATGGAGTTAAGCAAGGAAACTAATAAGAATGCCTAACTTTAATACGATATATTGCTGCAGACGGTGAAACAATCGCAAACGTTAGTGTGCACTCTTCATTTTATATATGTGCATAAACTACGTGGAACAAGTTCGCCGGACGAAGGATTGGCAAAATTGGATGCATCGTTTTAGTATGTAATGAAGGTACCTTACTTATATTTGAAAGAAGCTAATGTATTGCATTTAGTGTTTTCATTGACATACACCAGTCACACATAACAAATGTATATCCTGATTTATTTAGTGAGAAAGGAATAATATTGTTTGCGTAACATGCGAATGAGACTCGTGTCGTACAACGAGCAGGTGTGTGGCTGCATAAATCTATTAATTTAAAACAGGTATGTATGATTTTGCAGAATGGTGATTCAAATGAAATCGGAACAAAGATATTTTTTCTATCCGTTTAATAAAAGAACTGAACGAAACAGTTGCTTCCGAAACAATCAAAAATAGACATGTCCCAAATACGGCTAATAGTGCGATTTGCTTAACTATTTTATTGTTTAGAACAAGTACAGTCCCACGGAAAAGCCATTATATGTGATAGTAAATGTATGGCATGTGTGGAAACGTTTCACTAAATCAAAATCCACCTGTACAGAGTGTGGAGTGTTACACAAAATCGAAATCTCATTTATGTGGATTATAAAAGTATTGTTTATATTAGTTCCATAACTAAATAACATGGATTGTCCCCCACCTGATAAAACTAAGCTGAGTGAAGAATTGTGGTGTGAACCGTGTTTATGTATACGGGAAAGAAATTCCTATATTCCTTGCATTCTTTCAGAATATAGAATTTAATCAACTTCTCAAAACTTATAAATATGTGCGTGCTATTTTACGTCAGCATGATAGTACAGAAATTGTATTGTTTTTTTTTGGGGGGGGGGCTCTATTGTGTTGCTTATCTACTAGGATCTACAGGAACAAAATACTACTACTACTACTACTACTACTACTACTACTACTACTAATAATAATAATAATAATAATAATAATAATAATAATAATAATAATAATAATAATAATAATCTGTTTAGAAGAGAGTTAATCCACACTTTTAAATATGTTTGGTTTCCATTATTGTGAAAAGTATTTGTTTTTTAAAAATTAAATTAAAACTATTGTATACTTTCATTTATTTAACAAAACACAAGCAAAGCTAAATTAACATAAAAAGTGATATGCGTTATATATATGATAAATGAAAATCATTCAGTACTGGGACCAAAATAAGGCATTACGTTGATAATACCACTGGTCCGCCGCATCCTGACTTCTTGGAGGACACTGTTCCCTATACATATAGTGAAAGTTAAGCAGCTGGAGGAAAGAACCAACGGAATATATCACATGAATATAGTAGGAACATAAAATACTTAATTTAACGTAGTTACAACGTGGATGACATTCCAGCCTCCAACCTCCTAGAAAAATATCAAGATGAATGTGAGCTAGTCGGTACTGGTCAGGCCATTTACTTAAATATGCTCCCGCATAACCTTGTGCTTTCTTTTTTCAGTTTTGTTTCAGGCTATCAAAATTTATCACACAATTATCATGCAATCAGTACCAGGAACAAGTTCGGTTCTCAATTATTTTACAGGCTTTCCAGAGGTTGCATGAAATTTCGAACAGCATTTAAAGAAGAGTATAATTATAATAATTTCTCCACCACCGGGAATCGAAACCGGGAATCTTATTTGATTAATAAATTCTTTACATTACTGCGACTTCTTGTACATGAGCAAACTGTCGAAGAAGAAGATATATATCCAGAAACAAGAGTATACGTTTTTATGCACATACACAAGTTGCACATTGTATGAGATTATATTAATACAGTCTTGCAAATAAAAAAAAAAGAAATGTACAAGGCGTTTCAAAGAACTCATGTTAATATATTGTGTAATATTTTCTAGATGTTTTCACTCTCGCGTGAAAATAGTTGTAAGGTGTCGAAAGCCATATTAGGGAATAAAATGTTATGCTTCTTCCAACTGATATAGGATCGGACTAGACACAGTCCAATTGAGTCCTGTGCATACAGTATTAACTGGAGAACATCTACACTTCAGGAAGTTGGACGCCTTGGTTAACATGAATTGTATGTGTGTACAGGGACTGTCCTGTTTGAAGAACACACATACCTAACGATGCTCGAACGGCAGCAAGACTGGTTGGACTATGCTCTAAACGCACGCTGTACTTTTTAATGTTTCCTGCATGAACAACAGAGTGAGAAGTTATTGTACAATAGGCTTTCCACACAACGATGCACTATGTTAGTTCTGTGTCATTCGATCGATGCAGCACCTGCAAGTGACAATCACAAGCACTGAAGTAGAAATAATCTGCATCAGTAATCACCCTGTTGGTAATGCATTCTTCTAATTGTCTTCATCCATTGCAATTGCTCCAACTAGAACTATGTCTTTACAAGTATGTCTCATTTTGGCCTTAGCAAAGGTATATTATTATTATTATTATTATTATTATTATTATTATTATTATTATTATTATTATTATTTTCAACAGAGTAGTAGTAGTAATAGTAGACTAATATCTAAACGTGGCAAACCAATGAAGAATAAATAATTTTAACTCATCATTTATTTCTGTCCAATAATTTAATTACATTTCAAATGATATGCAGACACCACAAATTTTGTGTTCACGTTTATATATATATATATATATATATATATATATATATATATAGCAAAACTTATGTGATAACTTTAATTATGAAAAATCCGTTTATAGTTCTCCATTCAGAGATGTTTGTTATAATTGAGAATTTATAAGCAGGAATATTAAGTTTTCTTTTCATGAAGACCTAGCAAGTTTTCAGTTAATTTGAACCAAATGTCTCCTCCATTTTCACAAAATTTGCTTTTCATGGATTTAAAGTTAATAAAACCACTCTTAAAAACAGTTTCTATATTTAATAAACTAGAAAGAGTCAGGCTGTGTGGAATCGGCTATCTCCTATTGTTCCGACTTTATATTCTCCCCTACACAATCATGAGTCCCCGATAACAATGAAATAAAAAATATTGACATCATAAGTAAGATTAAAGTTCTGCCTATCAACATCCGTGTTATATGTAGCTCAGATGTTGATATGGTCATATGTACAGCGGGGGCCACTTCTAAATGGTACACCTTAGCCGTAAATCGCCATATGGCTGTACCATTTAGAAGTGTCCCCCGCTGTACAGTCCGCAGCAAAAATCCTGCAACATGAGCATGTAAGTTTATTGTGAAACGACGAAGTATTTTTCTCCAAAATAAATGTGCAGGGGAGGACGCCGACGTTTCTCCTGGTGTGATTCGTGCCATGTAGACGTTATGTTGATTCCCTACACTGTTATGCGTAATTTCAGAATAAACTTATATGCTCATGTTGCAGGTTCTTTGCTGCTGACTATACATATGTTAGTTGAATTTAACTTTAAAATGTAATGCTTTACCAAGTAAGATATGTTTGCAATTGTTAATATATATATATATATATATATATATATATATATATATATATATATTTTAAATTCTCCTTCAAATAATTTATTTAGTGGTTTGGTAACTGTGAATACAAAATGAAATTAGCAGAAAACAAGAATGAATCTCTGAAATTTAGGTTGTAGGTGAGAGATCCCACATATCAGCTGAAAGGAATTTGAAATAAGTCTATCAAAGTATCTTCTGAACACCAGATAGTAAGACAAAAGTATTGAAACTTAATGATATTACACATTTAGGAAATAAAATCGTAAATACACGATTTAATAATTAAAATGAATTTTATTTACCTTATTTAGCACCAAATACAGTAACTAAATAAATTGCAGTTTTATGTTGAAGTTACTGTTTTGTATGTATTCTTAACTCAAAATGCGACCCTGTAAGAGCTTAGATTTGAAATGATGTCTCGAAACTAAGGTTCATTGATACACAGAGAAAAATCCGTTCTCCGGACAGCGGTATATTGTACAAACATACGGTATCCTCTTGCTTACTATAGAAATCAGTACGGAGCATACGTTATCCGTATGCAATATAGGCACTGCCCTTAGATGTTATATCATGCCGTTGCAGGATGTATGGCATCTAACAGTTTTCCGTATATCACATGCTTATACTTATGTTACCTTCGCCAGCTATATGTTATATACATCCATTTGTATGAGAGATCCTGACCGCCTGTATTGTTTCATATGGAAAGTACGTATAAATGGAACACTTATACGGAAAGTATTATAAAACATGCGGTTTCAGTTATACGTCTGTTGTACGTTAAGTCCAAAAACTACAGGAATTACGCATGTAACCTATCTTTTTAAGTACGCCACCTACAATTTTTTTTTCTCAGTGTACAAGACTGATATATTAAAAAAAAATTGATATTCAAAAATGGCAATACAAATTATTGGTTCTTGCTTTACTCACTTATTTAGAATATATTATTTTTTTCACTCCTCTTGCTTGATTAATGGTGAAGGAAAAGTGGTACATAGTTGCAAGATATTAGAGTTGGTTTAGAGTTTTGAGCCCTTTCCCACATCGAGATTGTGAGAAACATTCACCTACAACTTTGTTTTGGATCTGAATTAGATGAGCTGCCATCACGAATTAGAATTGAGTCTCCTACGTTTTATTCTAATTATATTGTCGCATGAGAACAAGAGAAACGTAGCTCCATTTTCGTAGATTTACACGTGAGAGGGAAAAATGTTATTTTCTTAGAAAGACGTGCTTTTAATAAGGTGGTAATTGAGCCACATTGCAACAGATAATCGTCAAGGAGAACAGATGGCGTTACGTTTCATTTACATCGAGTGGGGCTTTCAAATTTATGTCCAAACATGAAGAAAACGAAAATCGTATTATTGGAGTTACGTTCCTCTGGTTCTCATGCGACGATATAGTAACGATAGAATAACTCTACTTATATACTACACATTGTATCCTAGAGCAACAACTTTTAGGAGCTGTCCATTATATTTCTACTATTAAAATTCAATTTTAACTTATCTTGCAAATAAAACACTAACAAGGAAAGTACTTGGGCTCGAACGGGTGAATACGCACAAAATGGAAAGCATGTGTAATGCTAGCAGCCCGGAAGCAAACAGTGACGTCCGTTTTTCTGCAAGATGCTGTAAACGTCCGCAAGAGCAGGACAAAGTAGAGCACGTGCCATAATTTCAGGGCGTCTATACTGTATGTCAGCCATTTTCTGCAGAAAAGGGTTGGGTGAATGGAAAAATAGGCGAACATGTATCTCATTATTTTTAGAGGCACATTTTGTGAATGAAAAAAAGTTGTGTACCAGGGTCACCCGAAGCGTCCCAGTCAGGACTCAACCAATTTATTTTAAATTGCAACGGGGGTCAAATAATATATCACTGGAAAGATATTGTGGAAAGAAACAGGATGAAACAAGTCCCGAACCTCTACGCTTACGCTGTACATAATGGTAGATAGTCAAAATGTGAACACAATTGTCATGGAAGAGGCTATGACCACCATTTTGCATAGGGTGCGCATACAGACTTGGGACTTGTTGCAGATTATTTCTTTTCGCAATACCTTTCAAGCAATACCTCACAAACCTTACCATTTGAACATTATGAAATGGACCCTGCTTGGGACACTACAGGGGCCCCTGGGGCAATAGGTTTTAATTCAACATGTCTTCCCGCAAAAGTAATGGGATACGTGTGCACCGATGTTTCCATCCACTCAATCGTTTCCGCAAAAATGTCCCGGGGTCAGAATTTATAGACGCCCTGTCAGCATGGTATGCTCTTGCGAACGTTTACACCAGATTGCAGAAAAACGGACATTACTGTTTGCTTCAGGAGTGCTAACATTACACATGTTTTCATATTTGTGAGTATTTGACCGTCAAGGAAGGTACATGAGCTAGACCGAAAAAATACGCATAGAAATAAGAATATGAATAGTGTTAGTACCCGTAAAGTGATAGGTGATGTTAGTTTGTCTGCAAGATGCTGCAAATTTGCAGCAATAGGTGGCGCTATACAGGGGCAGAGAGAGCCCACCCCATGTCTACCGCTACACTACTTCCAATAATAAAGCTGCAAACGCTAGTCCTTCGCATGAGGAAAGATTGAATGTGTAGTGAGACGTCAAATGGCGCGGAGAGTGGTGATCAATCCAATGAATTTAGTGCGATTGATTGGAGAGAATGTGCAATGCAACGTACGGCAATAGGAAGGAATTGATCTGGAAAACGAGACATGTGCATGTTTTCTACAAGAATTAATTAGGCGAAAATATGGAAATCAGTTAGAAACCGAAAGTTTCCGAACATTAGAACGCAGTGGTGAAGATTACACATTAAATGTGTAACATTACACATGCTATGATTTTTGTGCGTATTCACCCGTTCGAGCCCAAATAGTTTCCTTGTAAGTAAGTACTTATAACGTATTTATAACGGTGTTTTGGTTGCACCTATTTCGCGCTTGTTTTAATGCAAGCAGTTTTTTTTTTTACATATTCTAGATGTCAATACCTTTTCGCACTTCTTAAAACTTTTTTTTTTCGTTTATCGCCGCATTCCATTTCTATAATAATAAAATAAGGAATAAAGAAGAAGATTCTTTCACTTCAGCGCAATTTCTGTTAGGCTAGAATTATTGGATATAAAATAAAAGTAGGCAGTAGGATCTATGTGACTAATCAGGGCCATGACTAACCCATATTGTTAAGCGCTTTTCTCATATATATATTGAGTAAGTGAGTGTAGATTCAGCTTCACTGAAAAAATAAGTAAACAAATATCAAGTGATATCTATACTAGAAAATTTTTGACAGTAATGATTACAGAACGTGGCCTAGGGGAAAATTCCTCCGGGATATTTCTGCTACCGAGCTCAAAATGGGTTGTCAGCATTTTGACATTTCTACTTTTGCCCCATTTGATTCGTCTCCCCACGGAAAATTTTCTGAAATCATCACTAGATTGCCAGGCTTGTAAATTTCATTGAAATGTTAAATCTTGTTTTTTCAAACAGTTTTCTGCACTTCTGTCTTTAAGAATATTCGATTGTGAAACTTGTTTTAGGCAGACGTTTTATACATGAAGAATTGGATGTCCTTATATATAATTAAATAGCTTTGGTACTGTTTGTATTTACAACTGTAGAATTTAAATTTACTTTTGTTTTCAACATTTTGTATCTTCTTTTTTTCACCAAAAGTTTTCTCTTTTTTATGAGAATTGTGCACCTAAAATTCCTAACTCTACACATAACTCTTGAAAATATCGAAAAGAAAGGAAAAGCAAAATGGAAAGTGCAATATTTGCAATCTTTGTTGTATGGTGATAACACTCATTTCCTCTCAGCCAGAACAGGTGGAATATTTAATTATAAAGAGAGTTTTGTTTATTAACATTATATATATATATATATATATATATATATATATATATATATATATATATATATATATATATATATATATATATATGGAGAGAGAGAGAGAGAGAGAGAGAATGTACGATTGTAACGAACTCTTGACGTTTCCAGTGCCTAACAGTGACACAAGAAACTAAGAACATTGTGCAACACGAAATCTGTCCTTTACATGGAAATACGTTTTTTTTTTCTGATGTATTTCTGAATGAGAAAATCATATCTCTTATTAATTTTTACGTATCACATACCGATTTTGTGAAAAATTGAAAAGTTCAAAATTTTGTACTGCAAATAATGTATTTTTACGGGTGGTGATGAAATATGATCAATGTTTGGTTGGGCTATTCAAATTTAGCATTGCTTTTCAGCAGCGAGGCTATACGAGACGTAAGTCTAGAGTTTAAAGTGGAATCCAAGTCACCGTGTCGTTCAATGTTTTCCTATTGGTAATGGGTTTAAGATAAAAATGGTTGTATATGTAATATGAGTTACAATGTACGCTTATTGAAACATCATCGAAGCGACAATTTTTCTTCTTTGCAGAAAGGGTGCGCTATTTTAAGAGGGGTTCTCCCCTTCCCCCAAATGTTATCCTACTGCGTAATATACTTTTTTCTGCATTATACTACGGAACACTAGTTTTTTTCTTCATATTTCTTCTCTCTATCTTCATTTCAGCCTATTAACATCTAGTGATAAGCGAGTTTAGATTTGTGTTGCTTAACTCTGCTGCCATAATGTTCTAGCATTTGAGTAATTTTTGATCCGATTGTATAATTCTTTGCTGAGTGGTGTTTCGTTAGGAGTGGTCGGATATGCCGCGCTGATTCTTTTTTGTGGTAGTGTGTGCTGTGCATCTGGGTTTCAAGAAAGTGCTAAATAAATGTTTAGCTACGTGCAGTAGAGTGCAATGCATGTACAAATAAACCTGACTTATTTTGTTATGTGTGTGGTGAACTTAAATTTAAAACTCAAAGAAGGAGCCTTACATCTTCGGTTAAAATGGCTTATGAACTGTACTTTGGCTGTAGGGTTGAAAACCCGGTTATGTCTTGGGCCCCACACATATGTTGCACTACGTGATCAAGAAATTTCAGAAACTGGCTACAAGGAAAACATAGTTCTATGAAATTTGCTGTTCCTATCGGAATAAAAAGATCATACAATTAACTGTTACTTTTGCTTGACAGATGTAAAGAACTTTTACTCTAAATCTAAACATCAGATTCAGTACCCTAATTTAAAGCCAGCTATTTGACCAGTTCCCCACAGTAAAAATCTTCTAGTACCTTAGCTCTAGAACATTACACTATTGATTCAGAAGAAGATACCTCAGAAGTTCCAAGCAACAGGAAGGATGTAGACTTTCAGCCATCTAAATCCCAGTCAACGTCACATCATTTGATCATACAAGAAGAGCTTAACAACCTTGTACGAGTACTTAACAATCTTCCTAAAAGAAAAGCGGAATTGTTGGGCTCCAGTTTTCAAGGTTGGAATATCTTAGCTCAAGATGTTAAAATAAGTTTGTTTAAGAGACGATAAAGACATGCTAAGGACTATTTTGTTGAAAATGCAGGCATTGTTTATTACAAAGATGTAGATGGCTTATTTCAGTCTTTGGGATATGAACATAATCCCATCTAGTGGCGATTGTTGATTGTCAGCTTGAAACTAAGTCTGGGGCAGTGCTGTTCCATATTCGGAATGTTTACCCGTCTCTTCCTGTAGCATATGTGGTTTATACAAAGAAGACTATGAAATGATGAGTGCAATATTGAACTTCATTGAATATATATATATATATATATATATATATATATATATATATATATATATATATTTAAAAAAATCAAATGGCATATGTATGGGGACATGAAAATTATTGGTATTCTCACAGGAGTCAACAAATACACAATAAGTATTGTTTTTCTATGTGGGTGGGATTAAGCAAACCACTATATCCATAAGTACTGGCCTCAAAGACAAGATTTCATTCCTGCCACCAAGACCATATATCACAAACGAATTGTGAATAATCAAGATATATTTTTGCCACCATTACATATCAAGTTTGGGTTGATGAAGATTTTTGTGAAAGCACTAGATAGAGAATGTAATGCTTTCGTGCAGCTTAAGGAGAAATTCCCAAACTTAAGTCAGGCAAAAATTAAAGAAGGAGTATTTGTTGGCCCACAGATTAAAACAGTAATTCAGGATGAAGGCTTTGAAATTAAACTCTCTGAAACTGATAAATTAGCTTGGCTGTCATTTAAATCAGTATGTGCACATTTCTTGGAAATGTTAAGGCTGAAAAGTATGAATCTTTTGTTAGTAACATGGTGTGCTGTTTTCAACTCATGAAATGCAACCTGTCATTATATTAAAGTTTTTGCACTGACATTTTGACGTTTCTCCTCAAAATCTTGGTGTAGTAAGTGATAAACATGGAGAACGATTCCATCTAGACATTGCCGCATTTGAAAAGAGTTATGTCCCTTTCACATTATCCGGCGATTTGCCTGATCCGTTTCCTGCGAAATGCCGGACGAGGTAGAAAGACATTGCAAGCAATAAAGCTTTTCACATACGTGAGGCGGTCGCTGGACATTTATCCGGCGAGCAAAAACAGCCGGATCTCCCTGCTAGAATCTGGCGCGGCAAATCGCCATGTACAGCCAAGCGGGACATTACAAGCAATGAAGTTCTTCACATATACGCGGCAAACTACCGGATGGGTGTTGGGGGAGGAAGCAAGTGTTGCCAGAAAAGAGCAGAAAGTGACTGCTATAATATGGGAGAGTGTGGTTTTGTGTGTGTGTGGAGTGTGTTTGTGTATGTGTATGTGTAAAGTGAGTATACTTTTGATACTCAATATGATACTTTTTTCCTCAATAGCTACTTTTCAATAGATATTTGGCAGGAGCCTATTTTTAAAATCTCAGAACTAGCTTGCGGCACGAAATACATTTAATTTCGCCTAAAGTTATAAAATTAACAAAAAAAATGGAGAAGGGATAGGACCCCTCTATATACGTCCTATTATCTGGGTACAAACAAACAGATACGCACAAAAAAAAAATCCCCGTTGGAATAATTAACGATTTTAAAACCCAAACCCAACGTTACGAAAAGAACAATGCAGGATTGCTCCGTTACCTGTTCAAAACGGGATTTTCCCTAATTATCCTCTGCATGCCACTTGTATTCATACTATACTCTACATTTGAGTCTCATTGTATTATGATTACTAACTTTCATAATCGAAATAACAGAACAGAAACGGGATTTTACTTATTTTCACTTTAAATTAATTTATTTCGTAATTCGATTTAAATCAACGATTTTTAAAAAAAGCAAGTGATTTAAATTTTGATTTAAATCAATTCACCCTTTTCCTTAGCAGGGAGCATCTAACATTTTCACGGGAGAAATGTGTCTGTTTATGGATATTGACCTTTTCACGTTTATTTAAGATTGCTAACAATACCTGGTTTCCATAGTAATGGAGCAAGTCGTAGGGATTTTAGAGTGAGAGCCTTATTTGAAACGTGAGCAAGGAGAGTCCTTGTTTACGAGGTTCAAATATTTTTTTCTTAAACCGCAGTCTGACTGCATTCAACTGAGTGCGAACTTAAAGAATACTAGACTCAGTTTTCTGTGCGAGAACTTGACGACGGTTTTTGTAGAAACTTAACCTCAAACGAAGATTCTGCTGAAGGCGCTTCACTTCTCTGGTGAGAGGAATGTTCTTATATTCAACCGACTCAATGCTATAAGTAACAGAATTAGCCCTTTCGATGGAGAGTCTGTTTATAGACCATTCCACGTTTAGGACTTTAGGCCAGATAGCTTTCTGATTAATGAAATTGTCTTTAAGATGTTGAGGGAGTATGATGTAAGAAAACACATGTCCTGCTCTCTCATGATTAAAGCACAACTTAGCCGCGTTAGAGAAAATCTGTTTGAAGTTATGGTTTTATGAAGGCTTAAGTAAGCGACTTCACTCCGGACTGAAAAGTTGGTCTGTTATTTCATGACAGTTAACTTAAAGAAACTTTTCTCAAATCAGAATACCATTCTTAAGCACCAAAATATCCTGTATGGACTGTAGAAATTCTTTATTTATCAAAGTTTCCCTAAACGTGTGGTGTGTACTGCTCTGTGCTTGTTAATTACCCTACACAAACTTACCGGGCCGTTCAAATTTTTTTACATGTAAAGAAGTACTATCAAATATTGGGCGCCCCCACCTTTTTACTGATGTCGGACGTCGTACGCTGGGCAGACTGGTAAGTCAGGACAGGCAGCGAACTGTGGCGGAACAAACATCAGACTTTAATGCTGGGCAAAGTACAAGTGTGTCTGAACACACAGTGCACCGAACACTCCCAACGGTCGGCCTCCGCAACCGACGACCCATCCATGTGCAAATGTTCACAAAACGACATCGGCAACTACGACTGAAATGAACACGTGACCATCGCCACTGGACCTTGGCGCAGTGGCAAAGCGCTGCATTGTCTAATGAATCCCGATACCTTCTCCATAATGACGATGGGAGAGTACCAATCCGTCGTGTTGCAAGGGAATAACTCACTGACACCTGTACTGCGGGACGGAGACAAGCAGGCGGTGGCTTAATTAAGCTCTGGGAAACATTCACGTGAGCACCCATGTGTCTAGTGGAGCTTGAGCAAGGCACCATGACGCCGAAGTGTATCGCACACTGCTTGCAGACTACGTACAGCCCTTCATGACGACCATGTTTCCCAACGGTAGTGGAATTTTTTGACAAGATAATGCACCATGTCACAAGGCCAGGAGTAATGGAGTGATTCGAGGAACATAGAGGCGAGTTCCAAGTGATGTGCTGGCCCTCCAACTCGCCGGATCTGAACCAAATCGAACGCATCTGGGATGTGATTGAACGTGACGTTAGAGCGTATCATCCCCTCTCCGGAATTTACGGTAATTAGGTGACCTGTGTGTGCACATCTGGTCCAACTCTCTCCAGCGACCTACCAAGGATCATTGCGTGCATGCCAAGACGAATCCCCTTAGTTATCCGTGCCAAAGGTGGACATACTGACAATTAGGTAGATAGTCATAATGTTCTGGCTGATGTGTGCGTATATTTTAATTGTTATATTTTGTCTCGACTCGAATTCGAGTCGAGTCGAGACAGAACATGTCGAGTCGAGACTCGAGTCGAGACAGAAACATATTTTCGAATCGAGACACGAGTCGATACAACATTTTCTCGAGACTAGTCGAGACAGGCTTAAATCTCGACTCGACTCGACTCGTGCGCATCCCTACTGGTTCGAATTGTGAAAAAATCGCCTCTGGCTTTCAGGCGATACCGCAAAAACTATGAATGTGACACTAACATCTGGCATTTTCTACTACTTTTACATAGAAAGTAAACGCCTCTGTGATCCTCTGGTTCCAATTTTGAAAAAAAAAAAAAAACATCGCCTTTGGCTCCCAGTCAACGGGGGCTGTATTTGTAAGTCAACGCCTTGGGAGTATCACCATTCATCTCAGCAACAGCGAAAACTATTGATTTGGCACTAATATCGATCATTTTAGATTATTTTTACATGTGTCGCAATTCTCCACCCGGTGACTCCCGGCCCGCATACAATGGTGGCTGAATTTGAAAATCGCTAATGAAAGTATCACCATTTATCTCAGAGACCGGAAAAACTGTGAATTTCACACTAATATCGGTCATTGTGGATTATTTTTACGTGTCTCGGTGATTTCCTGGCCCAAGTTCCTTAGCTGATGGGGACTAAATGTGAGAGTATACGCTATCTTGAGTTTCACCATTGAGCTCAGTGACCCCGGAAGCTATGGATTTGATATTAATATAGGTCATTTTCGATTATTTTTTACATGTCTCGAAATTCTTCCACCCCTCCCCCCTCTGGTGACCCACGGCCCGCATACATATGGTGGCTGAAGTCATCGCTAATGGTAGTGTTACCATTGATCTCAGCTACCGCGAAAACTGTGGATTTGACACTAATATCGGTCATTTTCTACTACTTTTACATGTCCTGGTAAACGCCCCCCTGAGACCTCCTGGTTCGAATTAAAAAAAAACGCATCGGCTTGATCTGGAGCCTGGACCAAGGTACCTGTGACCAAATTTTGGTAACTTTCGGTCCACTCGTATGGTCCCCAGGCCACACAAAGCAGACAGACAGACACATAAACTCTTTATTTTATTTATATTAGATTATTATTATTATTATTATTATTATTATTATTATTATTATTATTATTACTACTATTATTATTATTATTATTATTATTATTATTATTATTATTATTATTATTATTATTATTATTATTATTATTATTATTATTATTATTATTATTATTATTATACTATTTCTGATGCAAGGGCTCGGGAAAAAACCGGCTTTTTTGGAAAAAAAACTCGTTTTTTTCTGCTTCGCTTTTTTGCTTGGGAAATTTCGGGCTTTTTTGAAAATTCTGCTTTAAATTGATAAACCAGATTTTGTTTCGCTTCTCTATAATACAAAAAGTCATTTAATTAGTGGTTGATGCCGATAATAATATAAAGCCTCGAAAATAAACCATGAATTTCGAAAAGATATTTCAAACAGTTTTACTTCTCAACATATTTATATTATGAATTCCAAAGGATTAACCAATGTATATAATAAGATTTTTTAACCTCCTACACACAAAAGTAAGCAGGATTGGCAAGAACCATGGTTGTTTTTGAAAATGCCAAAAACCCGTTTTTTGGGGGGAGTTTAAAGTAGTTTTTTTGTTTAAACCAGTTTTTTTTTGGGGGGTTTAGATATTTTGCTTTATGTATTTATATTACATATTGACAGAAATAAGTTTGTTTCGCCTTGTTGTCATTATGCAACAACGGGGTTATGCTGGAAGAGGTCACATAAGCTTAAACAAGTCCGGTCAGTAAATTTCTTAAATTGAGAAACTCCCGCCCTAGCCATCGGGAAAATCCCGTCATTACTCTAAATGTAAAACAATAACGGAATAATCCTGTTATTGCTTTGCATGTAAAATTTAAAGGTCAACGTATCATAATCAGTACCCTAAAACTGAGGTATTAAATAACAAATTTAGTACGTACATGTCATTGAAATTACAATCCAAGCTAATGTTGGAAGCTACGTAGGCAATCGATAAATTTTGCCAATTTATATCAATATATTTAAGCAACCTTGGCTTCTTTATAAAACAACAGGCATTCAGGCATACATAAATATACAATTTAGTTTCGTTTCGTATGTTCAGGCTTAACATCCTTACGTAATACCGAGGTTATCAAGGAGAAGACTTTCGCTTAAAGTTACATCCGAACCGCTACTTTGTTTACGCATGAAAGAAGGGTTATGGTTCGACCGAGAATTGAACATGGGACACTTTGATTAAAAGGTGAAAAGGAAATAAAACTAATGCAGATGTTTGATGTGTGGAAACGTCACCATGAAGTTCACACGATTCGCAATTTTCGTTCTTTTTTTTTTTTTTTTGTTTAAACCAGTTGTTTATTTAAAAAAAATAGCTGGTGTAAACCAGTCAACCCTAAAAGTAAATACTTCTTTTTAAAAAAAATACTCAAATAAGTAGCAAAATTCTATGTAGTATTTTTACTTTAAAATATTCCATATCCTCTTTTTCGAACAAAATACAATTAATACATAAAAAAATACTTAGATTTATATAATACACTTAAAGGCTGCACATCTAGAGCTTTTGGTTTTGTATATTCTTGAAATTCTACAGTTTTATATAAGCACCATCACGGTTTACTCAGTCCTCAAGTTTTCTGTATTTTTAACAACAGGGATAGAACATATGAAGGGTGTGAGGTAAGAACACGGTAACCCACAATTTTACTATTTTAAGAAATTAGAAAGTTTCTGCTGAACAATCTATTTTGAAAGTTGGAAAGCTGATTTTTCACGTAAGACTATACATGAAGGATTAAACGAAGCGGTATGTGTTGCTGTGTCTAGTGCTGCATAACTGAGCAATTGCAAATTTGTTAGTTACCATGTTCTTGGCTCACACCCTTCATATCATTATTGAACTCTCCCACCCCACCACCACAAAACAAAAAAAAAAATACGAAATATATTTAAGTTAAGATAAATATAACTGCACAACAAACATCACTGAGTGGAGCTTTTGCGCTTCTATCGGGAAGTACGGGATTCAACTCAGCATACGACCATTCTGACAAAACTTTTCTTCATTCCATCTATGAAGTAGAAATAATGCGTGTACTGTGAGTTGGCCGACTTCATTTCTTATTGTTTTTAAATCGTTATTATTACTAATTACCAGCAGTGACGGTTTTGCGAAGGTTAGGGGGGCGGTCTTTCGGACTGAAGCCAGTTCCCCAAAATTATGGAATGTCTAAAACAAACGAAATATCTATTAGTTATGCCTTTAATCATAAACTTTAAGCTTTTGTCAAATAACAATTAAGAATGTTTAGAAAAACTAAACATTACTAAGAAAAAACCTCCCAAAATACTTTTCTAAATCCGCCACTGATTCTCAGTATAAAATGACCTTCAAGGCTGTATCCGGAAGATTATCTCTAAATATATAAACGAAAAGAAATAAAGTATTAGTTATGCCTGTACTCATAAACTTCAAGCTCGTCCCAAATAAAATTATGATATTTTAGAAAACGAAACAGGGAAACCCGTCCCAAAGTACGTTTCTAAATCCGCTACTGATTATTTGTATACATTAGTATTCAAGGTTGTATCCGGAAAAATATTGCTAAATCGTTGCACAGCTGCAGTATAACAGACATGCGGAAGTACGGTTAGACGGATATATTGAAAAACGTACGCTTTGACGGATATATAGAAAAACGTAAGCTTAACTTTTGCGCTAGAAGCAAGAAATAAAATACTAAGCTCTTAGAAATGAAACACGGATGACAAACTAAAATGATCTAGAGGAGAAAAAATGTCGATAACTCAAAAGTTAAAATAAAGTTAAATAGACTCTAAAATTGCCCTCAAATACTACTTCAGCTTTAATTCGTAAAACATGTGCTCCATCCATCTTGCTGGTGAATTTTAGAGCGAAATATGGTATTTAGGTCATGGAATTCTTATCTAACTATAGAATATACTATAAGGAAGCTATTTACATAGAAAAATCATGAAAATGAAAAAAAAGCCAAAATTTCCAAAATTCTCGTTTTTTTCCCAAAACGCCGGCTTTTTATGTAAAAAAAAAACATCGATTCAAAAAAGCCGGCATTTTTGCATCTCTAATTTCGGGTTTATTCTTTTGTTTTAAGTGTTCCGACTATTGACTCAAGTCTCTTTAAAGCACTGCTCTAGTCCCTGAATTCAGAGGACTATTCAAGAAATTACCACCAGATAATTATAAAATATATAAAGTACGGTATATTTATCAAATATCACATCATGAATTCTCTCTTGCTTTGCGTAGCAAAATAGTACATAAATATATAGCAAAAGACTATTGCTGAAATATTTGATAGTGTATATTTCAATTTTGGGTCACCACAAACTTATAGTGCTACCCGGACATCTCCCAATCTTCTATTACATAGAAAAACAATAATTTATATTGATTTCGACACTTCGGTAGTATTGGTCGTTTTCAATTAATTTTACATGTCATATTTCCCCATATATTGTATGTACAGGCTTGGTTAATTACTCGAGATATGTTTCTGTCTCGACTAGAGTCTCGACTCGACTCGAATTCGAGTCGAGACAAAATATAACAATTAAAATATACGCACACATCAGCCAGAACATTATGACTATCTACCTAATTGTCAGTATGTCCACCTTTGGCACGGATAACAAAGGGGATTCGTCTTGGCATGCACGCAATGATCCTTGGTAGGTCGCTGGAGAGAGTTGGACCAGATGTGCACACACAGGTCACCTAATTACCGTAAATTCCGGGGAGGGGATGATACGCTCTAACGTCACGTTCAATCACATCCCAGATGCGTTCGATTTGGTTCAGATCCGGCGAGTTGGAGGGCCAGCACATCACTTGGAACTCGCCTCTATGTTCCTCGAATCACTCCATTACTCCTGGCCTTGTGACATGGTGCATTATCTTGTCAAAAAATTCCACTACCGTTGGGAAACATGGTCGTCATGAAGGGCTGTACGTAGTCTGCAAGCAGTGTGCGATACACTTCGGCGTCATGGTGCCTTGCTCAAGCTCCACTAGACACATGGGTGCTCACGTGAATGTTTCCCAGAGCTTAATTAAGCCACCGCCTGCTTGTCTCCGTCCCGCAGTACAGGTGTCAGTGAGTTATTCCCTTGCAACACGACGGATTGGTACTCTCCCATCGTCATTATGGAGAAGGTATCGGGATTCATTAGACAATGCAGCGCTTTGCCACTGCGCCAAGGTCCAGTGGCGATGGTCACGTGTTCATTTCAGTCGTAGTTGCCGATGTCGTTTTGTGAACATTTGCACATGGATGGGTCGTCGGTTGCGGAGGCCGACCGTTGGGAGTGTTCGGTGCACTGTGTGTTCAGACACACTTGTACTTTGCCCAGCATTAAAGTCTGATGTTTGTTCCGCCACAGTTCGCTGCCTGTCCTGACTTACCAGTCTGCCCAGCGTACGACGTCCGACATCAGTAAAAAGGTGGGGGCGCCCAATATTTGATAGTACTTCTTTACATGTAAAAAAATTTGAACGGCCCGGTAAGTTTGTGTAGGGTAATTAACAAGCACAGAGCAGTACACACCACACGTTTAGGGAAACTTTGATAAATAAAGAATTTCTACAGTCCATACAGGATATTTTGGTGCTTAAGAATGGTATTCTGATTTGAGAAAAGTTTCTTTAAGTTAACTGTCATGAAATAACAGACCAACTTTTCAGTCCGGAGTGAAGTCGCCTACTTAAGCCTTCATAAAACCATAACTTCAAACCGAGTTTCTCTAACGCAGCTAAGTTGTGCTTTAATCATGAGAGAGCAGGACATGTGTTTTCTTACATCATACTCCCTCAACATCTTAAAGACAATTTCATTAATCAGAAAGCTATCTGGCCTAAAGTCCTAAACGTGGAATGGTCTATAAACAGACTCTCCATCGAAAGGGCTAATTCTGTTACTTATAGCATTGAGTCGGTTGAATATAAGAACATTCATCTCACCAGAGAAGTGAAGCGCCTTCAGCAGAATCTTCGTTTGAGGTTAAGTTTCTACAAAAACAGTCGTCAAGTTCTCGCACAGAAAACTGAGTCTAGTATTCTTTAAGTTCGCACTCAGTTGAATGCAGTCAGACTGCGGTTTAAAAAAAAATATTTGAACCTCGTAAACAAGGACCCTCCTTGCTCACGTTTCAAATAAGGCTCTCACTCTAAAATCCCTACGACTTGCTCCATTACTATGGAAACCAGGTATTGTTAGCAATCTTAAATAAACGTGGAAATGTCAATATCCATAAACAGACACATTTCTCCCGTGAAAATGTTAGATGCTCCCTGCTAAGGAAAAGGGTGAATTGATTTAAATCAAAATTTAAATCACTTGATTTTTTTTAAATCGTTGATTTAAATCGAATTACGAAATAAATTAATTTAAAGTGAAAATAAGTAAAATCCCGTTTCTGTTCTGTTATTTCGATTATGAAAGTTAGTAATCATAATACAATGAGACTCAAATGTAGAGTATAGTATGAATACAAGTGGCATGCAGAGGATAATTAGGGAAAATCCCGCTTTGAACAGGTAACGGAGCAATCCTGCATTGTTCTTTTCGTAACGTTGGGTTTGGGTTTTAAAATCGTTAACTATTCCAACGGGGAAATCACCATTGACATTTAAGACGAAAAACCTTTTTTTTTTGTGCGTATCTGTTTGTTTGTACCCAGATAATAGGACGTATATAGAGGGGTCCTATCCCTTCTCCATTTTTTTTGTTAATTTTATAACTTTAGGCGAAATTAAATGTATTTCATGCCGCAAGCTAGTTCTGAGATTTTAAAAATAGGCTCCTGCCAAATATCTATTGAGAAGTAGCTATTGAGGAAAAAAGTATCATATTGATAAACGTCGCTGTACTTTTTCCTTAATGCTTAACCTTTTAAATTATATCACCTAGTTTTAGGTGATAGGGTAGAATCTTAATTATTCGATTTAAAAAGTACCAATAAGGCTTTTTACTTCGTTTTCTTTAAAACTGGAGGCATTTTAGAACAGGTTACATATGCTTTCACGCCTTTCTGCGTTGAGGCATAGTGTGTGATATCATAAATTTAAAAATATGTTTTTTGTTATGCGTATTATTATTATTATTATTTGGCGGGTTACATTTTGCATTCAGAAGACTGAAATTTTGGACACTCCACAGATCTCTGCGTGGAAACAGCGGGTCCAGAAGTCAAAAATGTTTAAAAAAGAAGGATATTTTTAATAAAAATATTTTTTTTCGTGATTTTCCCGCCTCAGATAGAGACATATGAATTGTACCGTTTGAAAGGCTGTTCCATTCTGAAGAAAATGATCTACATACTGTGCTTCTAAGATAAATAGGAATGTCTCAGGAAACTGTTACCTGAGATCCTGTTTTATACGGAAATCTAGGGTATTTGGGGATTATTGTTTTTCGCGGGCTTACTTTTGCACCTAAAAGATTGAAATTTTGCACATTTATTCAGTGCACTCCTCAGTATTTTTCAGATTTGTTTCAGATCTCGGCCTTAAAACAGGGGGAGGGGTCCACAGAGGTAAAAATTTTAACAAAGGACATTTCCAAAAGAAAATTCCTTTTTTCGTGATTTACCAGCCCCAGATACATGATGGAGACATGTGAAGGGTACTGTTTGAAAATTTGTTTTATTCATTAAGAGGAGCTAACTGTATTCATGTACTTGCATTAAAGAACTAACATGACTCTTACACAAACGATAAAAATGAATTAGTAAATGACACATCATATGTATACATTCAATTTTAGTTTAAAGATTTTTGAATGTGACTTAAATTTATATTTGTAAGTTTTTAGTTTATATCCGTATCAAACATCCAGTTTATGATGGATCTACTGCATAAAGTAGGATCCCAAAAAGGTCATTGGAATTTGTACCATCCTTCAGTCGAACCAGGAGCTGAAACATAAAGAGTGACATTTTCTTTTTAAAGATACTTTATTAATCTGAGTATTGTGAAAATTTATGTTAGTACCTAGGTAGAACTACTAACATTATACAAGCGCAATTCCACAACTTTATGTACACATTACCAAATATTGAACCCTTTTGTTTCCGTATGGTTAGCGTACGAGTCTTTGTTGCGGGAGACCCAGGTTTGATTTCAGGTGGGAACTCCTGTGGTTCTGATCCCACGTTAATTTGTAAATTCACGTCTCATATAGCCTCGATGCTAAACCGTATATTAAACTCTAATCGAATACTAAATACAAGTATGTAAAGAAAATTGATGACGCACCAAGATGACGTAAATTTGGCTATCAAATAAATCTTGTGTTTTCAGTTATTTTCCAGTAGTACTTTTTCTAGACATCCTTTCAGAAGACAGTTATGCAAATTTCGTAACTGCGAATTCCTGTCCGAAGTCATGAAATTTTCCGATTAGACGCAAAATTTACCACCCAATAAGATATATAGCCTACCGTAAGTTTACAATATCTAACAATAAATAAGTTTGAAAAATATCGCTTTAGAGGTGCTATGACGTGCAGTTGAATTCATTCTCTGTGTATGAAAGGCATTATATATAATTATGCATGATAAGATCATAAACAAAATTTTAAAATATTAGGTGCACTTTCTTTTAACAAACATTATATTTTCTGTTATGGTGTGGAAGGGGATATTAAGTTCGGCAAGAATTAAAAAAAAAATATTGGCCTTAACACGATTCTTGTGTTGCTGTGCACCTCATGTTCATTGCCACAGAAAAGATGCAGTGCATTTTGCTATTCCTTTACATTAGCTTGATGTTTCAAGTATTTTGTATGTTTTTGAAGTTAACTTTTACCACAAAAGAGCTCAATGTTAACAGGTCTTACATAGATTTGGTTCGATTCTCATTACACGTTAAATTGTAGATCCGAAAGCCACTCTTTGTTAAACCTCGCTTATTACCGCTCATCTTAATAATATATATAAGTTCACCGAGAAGCAAATGTTGCATTTCTCTCTCTCATCCTAACACGAAACAAAACTAAACACAGCTATGACACGAAGGAGCTATTTCGAAAAGAAGTAAGCTATACTTATATGAAAAACAACTTCATAGAGATGTGCACCAAATGATAGAAGTATGAAGTATTGTTACCACGCGGTACCACGCGGAAATCTTTGCCTCCCTCTGTTCGCTCTTTCGTATCATGTGTATCGGATGGTTTTGATATTTCTTCTGATCATTACAACATAGCAATAATGCCTGTGTGCGGGAAAAATACCCAAAAGCACCAGATAACTGTCTTTCCATTTGTTTTGGAAACAACAAATCCATTTCACGTGTGCGAGAGAAAATGAGCAGAGCGAGATCAGGTGTTTAGTCACGGTCAGTTCACAGCAGGAGTCCATATTTAAACATTTGGCTCGCTATCTTTTCATATTGATGTGAAAACATACTCGCAAAACCTTACAAACACAAAAGACTGCACTTCAAAGAAAATTTCAAGACACAGATAGTTCAATTTTCTCTTAGCATTTTTCTTCAGCAAAAGAGTCGGTTCACTGTATTCGAATAAGGGAAGGGGAGAAAGGGTGAATTTATATTTTATAGGGAAGTAACATTGTAAGTAACATAAACAATACATACCGCTTCCGACACTGTACTAAAGCATTTCTTTCAGCGGTATATCACTAGATCTATCCTGACCCTCATCCCACTTCAAGTTGTAAAGTAAAAAGGGACAGAAATATCCAAGATAACTGCGCGCTTGAGTTCCAGTTCACAATCATAAAACTAGTGGGCAAGTAAACAGTCTTTTGTAAGATAAAGAAAACGGTGATGTTGAGAATGAATGAAATGGTGGAATGAAGTAAGTGGAAGGGAACTAAAGAAACACAAGAAAGTCCACACAAACGGTGTTTCTATGCCACAAAGCCCACTTGGTACCAGCTGGAATCGAAATAGTCTTCACACACCAAGGGTGAAAGCTGTGCCATTGAGTCACAGCGGCCCCTGGGCTAGGTCGAGTCACCTTTAGCTTTATAGTTTCTTAGCATTTAAAGTAATGAATGTTACGATTATGAAATAGATTTTCCTTAATGAGCTGCATAAAAACAAAAGCACACGAAATGCATTAAACAATTAGTGTGATTTGGTTGTGAACTTAATAGTTTCTGTAAATTTAAAACTGATTACAAAATGAACCCGTAATTTTATTAGGTGAATATAAAATATATTCCCAGCACCAAACAACACTATTTGGAATTGCCATGAAAAGAAAGAAAGAAAAAGCAAATAGCGTTGCAAAAATATTAGTAAGTAAGTGAAATACATTTCGGTCGTGAATTTCGGAAAATAAAAATTACTAAACCCATTTCTCTTTCAGCAGTGCGCAGAATCAATGCCTAGCGAATGAAAACCTCCATGATAACAGAGAGAAGTCGGTGTTAAGTCAATAACAAAAGAAAGCTAAATAAATTCATATTAAAAGTTATATCAGTGTGTAAATACGGAGACGCACCAAAGCTCGAAAACTTAATACACTATTACTCCTATGTATCAAACAATCGTTCAGCTGTCATTTGAGAAGATGGAAATCCCAGGCTCCTGAACAACTATGTTACCAGAGTAAAGTAAGGAGTGTATTTATCTTACAGTGAACTGCTTTGATGCCAAGTGGCCTAACTCCAAAATTGAAATTTCCCAAGAGTGAAAGTTGAAGTTCAATATCTCATGGACGATCCAAGTTTATTTTATGTTGGAAACCAAAACTGTAACTACTGTATGTAGTTTATTCTTTTATGATTTAGTGTTTACAAAAATCCTTTTAATAAATACCTATCTATAGAAGTGAAAGGTACATATCTCTACTAGTTCTTTGCATCCAAGCAGTGCATTTATTGTAATATACCATGTAAAATAGTCTCGTATCATAATATGTGATGTATAACAAATGTTGCATTATACATTATGGACATTACGGAAGTTAGAGAAGAAATGTTTGGAAAGCTTCGAAATGTGGTGTTGGAGGAAGATGGAGAAGATAAAATGGACAGAGAGAGCAACAAACGTTGACGTTTTAAAACGGATAGGAGAGAAGAGGACACTTCTAGCTACTATTCTTCGTAGAAAGGCCAATTGGATTGGACACATCTTGCGAAGAAATTGTCTTCTTAACACCGACATTGAAGGAAAGATGGAAAGGAAGCGAGGAATGGGAAGAAGAAGAACACAGCTGATCGATGATTTGAAAGATAGAAGAAAATATTGGGAGTTAAAAGAGAAAACTGAAGATCGAGAAAAGTGGAAGAAACATTTCTAGGACAAAATCTAAAATTGAGTAAAAAAAAATAAAAAAAATCCTCATTAGTCCCAGGCTCTGCCGAAAGGCAGAATACCTAATAATAATAATAATAATAATAAAAATAATATATTATTATTATTATTATTATTATTATAATTATTATTATTATTATTATTATTATTATTATTATTATTATTATTATTATTATTATTATTATTATTATTCGTAATTCGTGATACGCTGCAACACATTAAAGCCTCAAAATAGTTAGGAAAGCGAATAATCCAGAAGTTATGTAGTCCTATTGCGTCCATGGGAACGAAAACAATAATTATAACTATGCTAAATTACTATAGACTGACACTTGTTCATTCAGAGAATATATGAAGTTCACTTTATCGCAATAGTTTTATACAAACTACATATAGGCTACGAATAATATTTTATACAAAGTAGATAATCGATTACTATTATTATTATTATTATTATATTTGAACTACAATCAATATCACGACATTAGTTTTAATTAACTGAATTGATGTTAAAATTAAATCTTAATCTCGAATGACTAAGTATTAAGTTTATGCGTTCTATAATTTTCTAAAGTAATAAATGCTGCAATTGGTTTCAAGGCTGTTTCTGAGTGAATACTTTCTTCAAAATAATATTAAAAATTATAGAAAAATTTTCGAGACATTCGAGTCGAGTCGAGATTTTCACGAGCAGTCTCGACTCGACTCGTGTCTCGACTCGAAAAATCGAGTCGAGAAATACGTTTGTTTCGACTCGTCTCGAATTTTACAACGTGTGTCTCGACTCGAGCGCATCCCTACGAACCAGGAAGGGGTCTCAGGGGGCATATACTTGGACATGTAAAAGCAGTAGAAATATTTTTGTCGAATTCATATTTATCGAGGTCGCTCAAATGTATATTGATACTCCCGATAGTGTTTACGTTCAAATTTAGCCCCCATCGACCTTCCCAATGATAACACGTACGTTGTTGGATATACATATGGTGATCAGAAAAAATGGAAACACCTGAACGAAATTGCAACTTACCAGATTAATATGGTGTCGGGCCACCTTTCGCCTTCAGAACAGCCTTGATGCGACGTGGGATGGAGGCATAGAGGTCGTGAATGGTAGCAAGTGCAATTTTATACCATTCCTCGTGCAAGGCGTCGGCCAGTTCTGTGAGAGAGGATGGAGGTGGAAATCGTCGCAGGAGTCGTGTTTCCAAGACGGACCACAGATGTTCAATTATGTTGAGATTTGGGGATTGGGCGGGCCAGGGGAGGTTTTGAACTTCATCCCGATATTCCTCAAACCACGCTGCAACAACGCCCGCTGTGTGAATGGGTGAATTATCATCCTGGAAGATGGCGTCATTGTCCGAGAACAACATCCGGACCATAGGATGCAGTGGTCTCCTAAAATTGGGACATAATCGTTTGCAGTGATTCGTCCGCTAAGTGTGACCACAGGACCCAATGAATACAACGATATGGCGGCCCACAGCATCACCGAGCCTCCGCCATGTTTCACAGTTGGGCGGAGACACTGCAAATCATAAGCTTCTTTGGGCGTTCTCCACAATAAACACGGCCCGTGGTTGGGAATAGGGTGAAGGATGACTCATCCGACCACATCACACGTTTCCAGTCCTCAACGGTCCAAGTTGCATGGTCGCGGCACCATTTGCGGCGTGCGAAAGGGTTATGGTCCCAGATGAGCGGTTTGGCCCGTGCAACACGACCCCATAAGTTCATGTCATGTAATTCGCGGCGGATTGTGATTGTCGAAACAGGGTGGGGGAGGTGCTGATTGAGTTCCTCCGTCACTTGCTCCGTAGTGTCACGACGGTTCTGCGTGACAATGCGTTTTAATACCCGGCGTGACCTGTCACTCATGATTTTCTTCCGCCCACTGTTCCGCTTTTTCGATGTGGTTTTCCCGTGTGTTCTGTAAGCCGTCATCACCTTCGACACTGTCTCACGCGACACACCTAACACAGTAGCCACTGCCGTCACACTCACTCCACATAACCACGCACCAACAATTTGCCCTCTTTTAAAATTTGAGAGGTCTCCCATTTTCACTACTTCCGTCTGCTGCAGGCACTGGACACTGCTGTTCCACTGAGCCTGACGTAGTATGGAGACCGCCCTAACACACCACCACCAGCGGCCCGGCGCTGCGGGCGCTACGACACCACTTTCAACCCATACATCTGACGTGTTGCCAACTACAGATGTTTTCATTTTTCTGATCACCATATGTATGTTCACACATAATGTATCTAATTTTAGAAATGTTTCTTAATTCTTCTCGCATCGTTCAGTTTGTTTACATTGATATTTTGTCTGACCCGTGCGAAGAACGGGCATAACAGCTAGTAATAATAATAATAATAACAATGCCTTCAGAGCAGTCTTGGGGTCAGTGGCTGAATGTTGGCTTGAGATTCTCGGATAGACCTCAACGGTTGACTATCCCGAGAGGACTTTAGCCTGGTTTTCTCAGTCACAACAGTTGAATACCGGAACGGTATTTTAAATATACAGAACCGGGCATCTATTTTGCCCATGCTTATCAATTGTGGAAACAGTATAGAGAAATATCTTCCAAAATACAGCTTCTCTAATAAAAAGTGCACATGTTTTCTGTATGTGGCATGTTCTCTCATTTCGGTAACAAACAGGCTCGCATCCATGGGGGGCTAGGGGGGCGGGCCCCCTAAACTTTGCCTGGCTCCCTAAAAGTTTCACGTTAGGCTTGCAAATGAACTATAATATGGTGATGAAGTATACTCTGATTGGGTCGCCCCCCCTTAACTTCTACCGGGCCTCTCTAAATTTTTGGGCTGGCTACGGGCTTGGTAACAAAGTGAATAAAATGCATATTATTTTGCATTTGTCCACTCCAACCACGTTAACAAAACTAGTGAATGACAATAGTTGAGGTTGACAACTCGAATCAACAGATTTTTTCCTCCTTCTCTACTCCGAAAATTGCATAACAACCATGCTTATATATATGCCGTACAACTTAATAATGTTTTAAGAAAAAACTCTGAAATAGGCAGTAGCCCATACGAAAGTAAAGAATTTTCCTTCGTCTTCCCTTAATTGTGGGAACAGTATAGAAAAATCTCCTTCGAGATACCGCTTCTCTTAAAAAAAGGTAAACCCATATGTGTCTCTGACGGTTTTTTTTTTCTGCCTGTGTCTTAACAAGGCGAGTAGAAAACACATTTTGCGTCTGTCCATTACAACCACCACAACACTTCAAGAGTCACAAAGTTTTGTTTCCTCAATTGCACAGCAACCCTGCTCTCATATTTTTCATCTACGGAAAAACGCTGGATAATATGAAAGGGGCCGAAACCGGATCCGGCAAACAGTCGGAAACGGATCCGGGGTAAGATATTTTAATATTTATACCAAAAGTAGAGTATCTTCTATTTTTATCATTACATTTTTATTGATTGAAATATTCTAAGCGAATAATGATTCAGGTATTCCCCATAAACCTATTTTCCCAGTGTGAAGAACGAGCACTTCAGCTACTATATATATATATATAAATCTAGTATAAATAAATAAAGAGTTTGTTTGCGTGTTTGCCTGTCTGTCTGTGTGCGCCCTGCGGACCAGACGAGTGGAATGAGAGCTACCAAAATTTGGTCACAGATACCTTGGTCCAGTCTCCAGATCAAGACGAAGAGTTTTTTTTTTTCTTAATTTCGAACCAGGGGGTGTCAGGGAGGTGTTTACCGGAACCGGCTTGGGAACTAGACAATTTGACCGAGAGTTACCAAATTTGGGTCACGGATACCATGGTCCAGGCCCCAGACGAAGGTGAAGCGTTTTTATCAAAATTCGAAACAGGGTTGTCTCAGATGGGCGTTTACAGGGACATGTAAAAGTAGTAGAAAATGACTGATATTAGTGTCGAAATCATAGTTTTCCCGGTCACTGAAATCAATGGTGAAACTCCGATCGCATTAACTTCCAAATTCACCATATTCGGCTCCGGGCCGGAGGTCACGAAGGGGGGGGGGGTACCGAGACATGTAAAAGTAATCCAAAATAACCGATATTAGTGTCAAATCCATAGTTTTCGCGGTCGCCGAAATGAATGGTAATAATTCCACAGGCGTTGTCTTTCAAACACTGCCCCCATGCAAAGAATAGGTATATTCAGCTAGTATATATGTAGGGCGTTAATGAACTATACCGACAAACTGCAAGAACTGATTCCTCAACAAAATAATAATAATAATAATAATAATAATAATAATAATAAATGTACCTATGAACCTACAGCGAAAAGTGCATAGTTTCAGAGCTAGGGATGCCCAAAATAGCGAAAAATCTCAATTTCAACAGGCCCTATTTCAAGTTCCAAAAGCTGGGGATGGTGGTTCTTATCAGCGTAAAGGAAGCCACGAATACGCAATTCAAAAGTGCACATTTCGTCAATTTTTAATATTTTTACAGGGTATTTCCTATAGAGAGTAATTTTCAGATATGCTCTCAATAGAGTTTTCAAATATACCATGATTTCAAGGAGGGTCCAAAGAAGGCACGAGGTAAGCTTTGATAACAATGGGCACCCAATTCTTTGGAGGAAAATCGGGAGTGTTAGGAAACGGCAGCTCCATATATATATTTTTTTTCGTTATAGCAGGTGATGTGATGTATTTCTTCACGGTATATTTCACGTTTCATTCATTTATAAGCGCGAAAGATAGCATTGCAGCATGTCTTTTCCCGAGTGCGAGAGACCGTGCTACTTACGATCATTTTAACACTTACGACATAGCGCCAAATGATTCCATGTTCACTGCTGCCAAAGCTTATCGTTTGCCTACTTTGCACCAATCATATAGTCAGATCATATCTCAATATTCGGCTGATGGCATGTCTGGGAATTTCCCCTACATGGAATACTCTGTACTCCCATTGAACAATAATGAAATATGCATTTTTGAATTCCATATGCATGACTTTCTTTACACTGATAAGAACCACCATCCACAGTTTCTGAAATTCGAAGTAGGGCCTGTTGAAATTCAGGTTTATCGCGATTTTAAACACCTTTAGCTCTGAAACTAGGCACTTTTCCCCACAAGTCCATATGAACTATTTATCTTATTTTCATGTAATGAATCACCTCTTACAGTATGCAGGTATAGCTCATTAACACTATATGTACTAGTAGAACCTGCGCTCGCTACGCAGCGCATCATTCACATATGAGCTTGAATCTCCTTGTCATTTTTTACAACATCTTACATGCACCACAGCAGACACAAGTGGAAAATGTCTTGATATAAATTGGCAAGGGGTGAGATAAAGTGTGTTTTTTTTTTTTTTTTAAATTATTTTTTCAATATCTCGCATCGTTGGCAAGATTAGAACCTATTTCCTGTTGGAGTTTCTAATTCATATAGATATGATCAGAGTTTTCTTTATTTTTGCATGCAGTATTTAAGAAGTAAATACTATATATTGCTTTCACAATTAATTATAATGCAAATGATATATGGCGTTTATTACTCAAAACACTCCAAAAATAAAGCCTCATATTAGACTGGATAAATACCTGTACATAATTCGCTTTTCATTCCTTGGCCATGAAATAAACTTCTGGGAGATTTACAACCCTTATATACACCTATATGATGTCGGAATGTATAACTCGTAGGATATTACCTTTAAAAAAAATCAGCATTTCCATTGTACCCCAAGAAAAATGTAATAAAGAAATAACGGCCATGTGTGTTCTAAATGTTCAATTAGAATGGATAATCTACACAAAATTTGGAATCAACAAGTGAAAACGGCACGTTTCTAGCACTTGTGGTTTTCGAGATCTCATTGTCGAAAAGATTGGAGACAAACATATAAACTTTTCTGTGGGGACAAACATATAAACATAGCAGTTTAATATATAGATACTAGCTGAACCTGCGCTGTCTACTTAGCGCATCATTCTGTTATGACCATGAATCTCCTTCCCACTGTGCATGTCTCCTTACTCACACAAGTAAAGGATAGGAGACTCACAAAGGAAGCGAATTGCTATGTACAAGTATTGGAGTGAATTTGTAGCAAATTTACAGAAGTAACACGATATCAAGTGGAAATATATTTTTTAATGAATCCATATCCGTCCGTGTACATCTCATTGCGTCTCTTGAGACCTTTGCAGTTTCCAGCAAGCAATAGGTTTTGCCATTCCGATTTAATCAAAGCGCTTGTAATGTCCGTCAACCCGCGATGCTTATCTTATCTACTGGTTGCCTAACACCGTAGTTTCGTTCTGCAACAACGTTAATCTTATTGGCTCTAAACAGCCCCTAAAATGTTCAATTAAACAATAACGACATGTTTCTTGAAAATTTGAATGAGAACTGGACAATCTACACAAAATTTGAAATCGAACAGAGAAAACGGCATGTTTTTAGCACTTGTCGTTTTCTAGATCTGTTTGCCGAAACGGTTGGAAACAAACATATAAACCTAACATTTTAATATAGACTGATAAAATATTTACGTACTTAAAAGAGAGCTGGTAAGCCAAATACTTTAAATAATAATAAAAAAGTAGAAACATTTTTATGAGTATCATTTATGTCAAATAATTGGAATGTTTACTTGGGAAACGCATGCCAATACTCGTTTGTTTGAGATTTCAGTGCATTAAACCTTCACTGAAGAAAACAAAAATAAATAAATAAAAGAAAGAACGAAATTTGTGGGAGTGTGAACAAGACAATTTCAGAAGTAATACATATTTACTAGTCTACTGTACTCTCCCTGTTAAGACCAATAAATTCATTTACATAGTTTTCAGGGGAAAATATTATGTTAATTAGGTGACTATTTACCTTTCCAATCATGCGGAAAGAATAGTAATAAGCATACATATAACCTCTCTGAACGACGGAATTTTTGCAAACAATGAATTCGCTTTTTCTTTGAACTCAGATAGAATAATAGCCACCAAACCCAAAATATAAATGAATAAATGAATTTATTATGCAAAATGAAAACAAAAGGTGGGGACATGGAGAAGATAAAAGGAATATTTTAAGCGGCTTCAACTAAAATGATCTGCCTATTTGGAATGTAGATGGAGTCAAATTCGAATCATATTTCATCAGTTATTATGTTCGCCGCATTTTGTGGACGCTTGCCAGCACCATATAAACGTATAAACGTCACATTATGTTGTTTGGTGCTGAAACTTCAAAATTTAGTTGATTTTTGCAGCATATATATATATATATATATATATATATATATATATATGTGTGTGTGTGTGTGTGTGTGTGTGTGTGTGTGTGTGTCAATGAAAATCGAAAAGAAAAGAGCACAAGGAATAGTACAAATGAAAGCTCAACACTTGCGGTATCTATATTTGTCGTACTGTGACATTTGCTGTATTTCCAGGATTGACATTTGTGGTACTGGGACATTTGCGGTACTATTCGAAATAACTTCTTATTCTCCAAGCTAAAAGATAATATTTTCAGGTGTTCAATTAGAGGATAAGCACGCAATATCAACTGCTCCACAAAGACCAAATTTTATAACATTGGTTTAGCCAGTACATTGTTCTAGGGGAAAATAACATTTTTAAAGGGAACTCAGGCTTTTTTTGCATACTAAAAACAGACTAAAAGTCTTCTTTCAAAATATGAAACCATTATTAACTCACCATACATACATACAAACTTTTCTCAGAACACTAAGAATATGTAAACCCAAATATAAGGATCAATTATACAGAAAAGCGGAAGAAAAAAAAATCTAGGATACATGGTCGACACACCTGAAAGATGTAAACACATTCTTCTTTGTGATTGGCCGAAACTGGAAAATGTAAACAAATCCTTATCTCTCATTGGTCAAACGCCTGTACATAATATTTAAAGGGAACTTCCAGAAATATTTATATGTTTGTTTACTTTTATAGCTTTCATTAGCAGTTTTCCAATAATCACAGATAATTATAATGAATAGATTGAGACAACTTACAGTCACAATAATAAAAACAATAAACATCCTAGCCTCTCTTCTGGAACAAACAAAAATTACTCCACCTTCTGAATGTGTGGCATTTTCCTCAAGAATTTCAAGACATCTTTTGAGGCTACGTAATCAGTTAATGCTTTTTCTATTCTTCCGTCCAATTTTATGTCTACGTTTCCCTAGATAGTCGCTGTACACAGCCCCATTTTTTATATTCTTCACCAAACAGTACACGTTAGGAGTTGACTTACCTATTAATGATTTCAGTCTGTGGTTCCACCGGCATTATTCGTTCTGTGCTCTAGATTCGAACAGTTCCACATGAAGATGTGAATACCGGTATTATTACGTAACCACTGTTCTACAAGATAATCTAAAAACCTCTCAAGTCTTTCGTGATGTGATGCACCTTCGATAATGGAAAGCCACCCAATATCGATATCTTTAGGGACAAATGCTAGGGCAAACACATTCTGAGGCAGAGCCTCACGTCTGGAGCTATGTCATAGTCATTTATGATTCCTAATTCCTGAACTTTCTCACACAAACACTGATTAAAATAGAAATTACACCCACTAATGCTCGTTTCCTGGAACAGTGTTCTTAAAGATGTTCTTGCGGTTTGCTCTAAATGTAATTTGCTTAATTTTGGATTCCAATCATAATATTAGCCTTCATCAAACTGAAAACTCTGATATGTCTGTATTATCTCTTGCTGGTAAGAGGCCGAAGATCAAAGGGACAATATTTATTTCCTCCAAGTTATGTTCCCGTTCTTGAAATGTTGATACTGTTTGTACTGAAAACCCTGATGAAAAAGCACATGGTTTCTTCTTAGAGGCTTCGGCTATTGTGATAGTTTCTATTAGGTCGCCTGCGTGATCTCCTCTTATATCTACCCATAACTTACCAAAATCAGCCAATCAGAATGAATCACATATTAGGCTGTTCGATCTGCATACCCACCCCCTTTATTATTGTATTCATTCTAATTTAGATTAACGGGGATCAAATGGATAATTTTGGCGCACGTTCCACGGTGTGTACTGCAAAGAGCCGGCGGGAGTCAAGTGACCTTGACAAATCGAAGATATCGCAGTGCAAAGTGTTTCCTTATTTTGGCAACAGATGGGGTTGTCGCTGAAATGCCGTCAAAGCAAATGCACCCGTCCTTTTCCTTCGTTTTCCCCTGCATGTGGTCAAAGTTGGACAGCGTAGGAGGGGGATGGTTACGGCTGTAAATGGGACAGAAGAGTGAAATTCCTTTCTTTTGGCTAAAAGAGAAACAGAACTGAAGAAACAAATAAATAAGAGGGACCAACATGATATCAGCCGTCAGCTCCCTGTCAGAGAGCCACTCAAATATCTACAACGGTCACAAACATACCATAGAGAACTAAAGCACTTGTCGCCTGTCTTTCTCAAAGGATTCTACCTATGGTAAATAACAGAATAGTGCGGGAAGAATCTGATATAAAATGAAGAACCATGCCAATATTAAAAAAAGAAAAAAGAAAAAAACACACACACACGGGAGAGTCGATATTCTAATTTATTTAGAGCCTTCGTGGTTTAAAAAAAAAAAAAACTTTGAATTGAAAGGCAGAAAACCTAGACAAAGATTTGAAATGTATTGACAATGTGAATCATTTTTTTAGTGGAATCCATTTCCTTATTTTCTTTTCAAAATATGACCACCAGATTTACCCTCTCTCTCGCCTTCACATTCGAATGGTCCTGGGTTCGATACCAGTTGCTGACCATCCTGAGTTTTTCCTATTATAATAGGAAAAAGCCGCAATGTTACATTCAGCCTTGGGGGCCGGCTTAGAAGGACAGGAGGGAGCACATGCCCTGCTTGATTTTGGTTTTTATTGGGGGAAATAGACCACTTCATTAACAATAGAATTAAAAGATGTGTCACTCATGTCCAAAATTATTGTCGCATGTCTATAAATATGTTATTGTAGGAATATAATTTGATAACGAATTCACCCGGTATTTCTTATAATGTTAGTATGCGTACAATCGGCAAAGACATGTATGTGGCAAATTTCATGTCAAAAGAGCAGTAAATAAGAACAATAAAACGAAAACAAAACTTTCGTGTCCGTTTAGCAACATTTTATTTTACTCATTCTAATATTCGTATTTATAATTACTGTATTTTCCTATGAAATTTACCACATATATTTCCCGATTGTACACATAGTATCAGTATTAAAAGTCTCCTGCAAAATCATTATTACATGATATTTTTACAAGAAGACAGTTATAGAAATGCTACAATCATTTTGGACATGAGTGTACAAGGATGTAACAGGTGTTTGTTTCAAACATTAAATAAGTGTTCGTATAAATTGAACTTATTTCCTGACGTCATAGAACTAAGAACTGTTGCAGAGCGATGTAAGTCCGGTGACAATACAATATTCCATTCTTACTTTCATACTTTGCAATATATCTATTTATTTTAAAAGCAAATTTTAATATGTTTTTATTTTCAACTTCCTTATCCTAAAATAAATACTAGCCTTTAACCAGCCCTGGTATCTCTGGTTTCATATCACTTTAGGATTTGGAAAAGGTGTCCAACGAATTAAAAAAAATGATAAGACATCTTTTAAAGACATTCTTTTGTTAATAAATTCCCACTAAAAAGTTAAAAATAATTTTGTTTATGCAAGACTAAATAAAAAGAATGGAGTGCGTCATTTTAAGAATTTATAAAGTAACTGTAAGCCTATATGAGAGCGCATCCCTTTTTTTTAGTCACGCATAAACATTTTTTTTAAACTTTTAAGTGCGACTTGATTAATGAAAGAATATCTTTAAAATGTTTATTATTATCTTTTTTTATTATTGTTAATGTTTGCGTCCTTGGCATAGGGTGTTTATTTTGGTAAGGTACCGTATGGTACGTTTCTATACTACTAGGGTATATTAAAATTTAGTTTCCTATGCGTTCTACATACATTAAAAAACATTTTTTTAAAAGAATTACTACCGAATATTACTACCGCTCCGCTAATAAGAGGGAGACAGATTGAGGATACCAAACACCCCTACCGTTGATTGAGAAATATTTAGGTGTCGACACTGATGAGCAACATCTACATATGAATTTGAATGTTTTATGGGCTTTAGACAATTGATTCAGACCGGGAAACATGGGAGACAGAATGTTGGAAGCAAGTAGTCCAGTCCCTAGGTTGAATGCCTGGAATGAGTAAGGACTCTTCCCCCCTTGGTAAAACCTGCCGAAATTGGAAGCAATATCAAAGAAGCACTGCTTCGAAAAAAGAGGGAGCAAACATGCATAAATAGTCAGAGTCGGATTTAGGTTTAGTGGGGCCTCAAGCTGTTGAAGGTAATGGGGTCCTTTATGTGTCCAGATGAACATACGCACCCTACATACAGCAATGAAGAAACTAGAGATAATTTAGGAAGCAGACTGGTAGAAGAAGCCCTATTAATTACACGAACGTAGGCTACACAGCAGGAAGCACTGTTGCTACGTATATATAAATTTTACTTTATTTTTTAAAATTTTCTTATATTTTAGAAATCCAATTTTTCTTTAGATTTTGGGGCCCCCAAGAGAGCGGGGCCCTAAGCTATAGCTCGTTTCGCTTACACGTAACTCCGGCACTGTAAATAGTATACATATACAGGCGCGGATCCAAGGGTGGCTATAGAGGCTATAGCCCCCCCCCTTGACGCTCAGGTATACACTGGATAAAATGGGCTTCAATCCTGTTTACTCTGGATAAAGAGGCAAACTATGGTTTACCTCCTCCCTTGATCATATCCTGGATCCGCCACTATATATATATATATATATATATATATGTATGTATATATATATATATATATATATATATATATATATATATATATATATATATATATATATATATATATATATATATATATATATATATATATATATATGTATGTATATAAATGTGTGTGTCTAGTATGTTGTACGATGGAAGCTGATGAAAGAGCTTTATACCATATTATTCTTGATTTTTTGACAGGTAAACAAAGAATATTTCGGGAATTAATCTATCCTAAAGATTATAATAATGTATCTTATTTTTTCTCTTGCATGTATATTCTTAGCCTGCAGGAAGTTTTCATTTCTTTCTTGGAATAGATAAACGAAGACTTTGGTTCGGCTTCTCCTTCACAAATTTTTGTCGAAAGGTTGACTTTATCGCTACAAACACAAATTACTTCTTCTCACAGAAACCATCTACAAACACACTGCACTGCTGAAACAGAAACCATCAACCAAAGAGGTCATAAATTTTGCCATTCCTCGTGTTTGAAGTTCCCGTTCTTCACAATGATTTCCTTCCTCCCGCCCCTGTTAAGAAGTTCAAAGTAGATTTTCAAAAGGACTGGCTCCCGCTGAGAAGGAAAGGGGGATGAGGAATGACTATAGTGCCATCTAGCAGTTATACGGCCAAGTACGTGAACACGAAAAAATCGGATTTCTGATTTCTGTAGATTCAATTATGAAGGATATAATTTCTCATCGATTGTGAAATGGATGTCTTTGGAAACAGCGAAAAAATAGTACAGTAGCGCACAAATACAAAGATTGTACTCCATTCTCAAAAAAGTCCGGAGTTTTTAGCTCTTTTCCTTACTGTAAAAAAACAGAAGACTTTTCCGTCTGATTTTGATCATTTTCTTATGGGAATTTGGATTATAATTATCTGTATTTATAAGAAGAAAATATCACGCACAGCGTTCAAATTGCACCTTTAAAATGAGATGCATCATATTTAGTGCGCTACTGAGACATTTTTGCGAAAGAACGAAATGAAACCGTGATTTGCCTAAAAAATGGTTGAGATCCCATGTTAAATTGAACACCAATATTCCGGCCGCTGTGACGCACTCCTTCTCCCTCTTAAGGGAAAGTTTTGAACAGTACCGTAAATGCCCCCTCCCCCCAAAAAGAAATGGTTTTCTGATTGTACCGTAAATGTCCTGATACTAGTAAAAGTAAGTTCAGATGCAAATAAAACTGTCTACAAAAGTTAAAATAACATGCGTGCAAATGTTATATCTTGTATAGATATAGTCATTTTTCCCATTGGGTGTGTCCAGGTGAACACTTCTACATCAATTGTTCCACACTAATGTTACAGAACATCCATATATGAACCTAGTTAATATTATCTCTATCAGTTCACTATTATTTTTGCTTTGTACGAAGTGCATGAATTATATAGCTTTACGAGTGAGGTTATCTAATAAATACAAGTAAATTACATTGTACGTTTGTTCCTAATACAAAATTTTAGTAATATAAATCTTAATGTTATGTATTACTCGATATCTTACATTTACATAATTCATATGAAACGTTTCATGTAAATCTATAAAGCCCTACACATATATTCCTCCGATTGATATAAAATTTAAGATACACATTATTCTGGAATATCCGATAGGTGAGTTACGATTATAATAAGTTAGTATACAATAATTCATGGCTTCTAAATCAAATGTTTATAACTATATCGATAGAAGTTATAATGCGTTCACTTTCACCATTAAGTCAGATAAAAAAAAAAGTTAATTGATTAACTAAATCCAAACCTCCTCAGCCAATGAGAAACACGTTCCACAAGACGAGATGTACGCAATTAGCCAAACGACACATCAAAATAAGTACCGTGTGATATTGTCTCAATTAATATTGAAAGCGAAACTCATACCAATTCTAATTTTGGTAGAGCCTAGTCTTTGGCTAGCTCACGGCCAGCCTCCAGACCCCCATGTTTACTTGGCCTAAGGCCTCGCCTGTCTTCTGTTTCAACATTTGCTAAATAGTGAATTAAGTGCATTTCCTCTTATCATTTCATGAATTTGGCCCAGGTGGGGTCTTCGGCCCTTACCCCCGCGTTTAGATGGCCTACGCCTCGTACCTCACTAACTCATAATTCATACAAATTTCAAGTTTATTTTCGTATTTCAACTAGATAAAGAAAAAAAAACATTTAGTATCCAAATAAAATGACCATTTAAAATAACATGGGAATTACTTCATCCGCTTTAGAACCATTAAAAACTAAAAATGTTCACTTTAGCAATTTTCCTGTGGGTTAGTCCCGGAAGGTTACAATCATGCAAAATTTTATCATTTTAATCCTGTTAGTAGTGCCTAAACATTTTGGGGTGTAGACGATGTCCCATACAAATAGCATGGAAAAGAGCCAAGTTCATCACAAAACTACTCGATAGTTATACTTTTTTTTTATCTTTGGTGATTTCCTTCTGTAGCGCCAACGAAAACATACAAACATACCGAATTTCAAGTTTCAATTCCAATTCTAAGTACCTAACATACGAGTTTATAAGTACAAGAAAGCCCCTTTAAATAGCATGGAAAATTTATTAGTTCTCCCTTTAGACTCCCTAAAAACATAAAATATTCACTTTTGACAATTTCCCTCTGGTTTACTCCAAAAAAGCTACAATCATGCCAAATTTACGCATTGTAGCTCTAAAGCAAAGCAAGTTTGCAATAACTTTGGGTGTGTAGAAGATGTCTCATATAAACAATATAGAGAAGATATTTCAGTTTCCTATAAACCCACTCTAAGGTTGGAAATTTTTATCTTTGTTGATTTTCTTAGGTAAAGAAAATGTACACTCCACATAAAAAAATGCGACAGCTAACGCCATGTAGTTAGACCACCAAATATACCAAATATACACCTTCTTATTCCATAATCCTGTCAGGAAAAGAGCCCCCTCACTCCTCCTTTCTTCTCCACCATACTAAAATTACCGTAAAACACCATGGTCTCAGGTAAAAAAAAAATCCTGAGACATCCCTAATTACCCTAGGGCTATGTTTCGCCCACCATTTTCTTCAGTTTAGAACTGCCTTTCAGGCGGTACCATTTACTTGTCTCCATCATGCCTCTAAGGCGAGAAAATCCCGTGAAAGGGATTTTTTGGTAAAAATTCCCTTTTTCAGCTTTTAGCCCCTCTGTACCCCCCTGTTTTAACACAGAAGTACGAAAAAATCTGGTAAATACTACTCGGTGGACTGAATGTTTGTGCACAATTTCAATCTTCTAGATGCTAAAATAAGCCCGCAAAAAAATAACGAAAATGTCCAAAATTCCCCTATACAGAAGTATATTTTGATAAAAATTCCATGACACTTCCCTAATTACCCTAGGGTCATGTGTCGCACATCATTCTCTTCAGAATAAAACTGTCTTTCAGGTGGTACCATTCACTTGTCTCCATCATGTATCTAAGGCAGGAAATCGCGAAGAAAAGATTTTTTTGGTAAAAATATCCCTTTTTTTCAACTTTTTGCCCCTCTGGATCCCCCCTGTTTGAACGCAGAAATCTGAAAAAAATCTGGTAAATACTACTCGGTGGACTGAATGCTTGTTCAAAATTTCAATCTTCTACGTGCAAAAATAAGCCCGCCAAAATAATGAACATAGACCGGCCCCGCAATATTAAAAGAAAATATACATTTTAGAATTATGACGTCATCACCTCCAATGTCTCGACGCAGGAATGTGTGAAACCATACGTAAGGTCTTCTACAATGCCTCTGGACTTGAAAAACAAAAACAAAAAAACGGACGAAAAAGCTCAAATAGGAGAGTTATAACGCAATGTACCATGAAACACTCCGTATGGTACAAATTGTACCATGGGATCCCCAAAGGGTTAAACATTCATTATGTCACTTTCATAATAAATAGCATACTCAATTTTCAGTAGAACTGTATATCTCCGAGACACATCTAGGATAATTTCCAAAGTTTAAGACGAATGCTTTGTTTCCACGTGGTACGATTGCACATTCATTGGAAGTACTTATCCAAAATACATTCTAATATACCCACTAGATAGCGTTGGTCGCACGCACAATTTCTGACCAATAACGCAAACCGAAAAAAAATAAATAAAAATAAACGAAAAGAAAAAGAAAGAAAGAAAGAGAAAATTGAAGAGTGCTATTTTGCTGCTAAAGTTATATCAGAAACCCTATATTAAAAGTCCAAACTGTATCGCAATGAAAAGTTACTAATGTTCGAAAGAAAGAGTTTATGTTTCTCATAGATGTAGCATGTGTCAAATTTCAACGGGAATAAACACGTTGAATTATAGAATGAAAACAAGTTTTGTGTCGAACTAGTATAAATAAAATTTGGTTTTCAAATAGCCAAAGAGATTACCATTTTCTAGTCTTCTCCGAACATCCAGGATTGATTCCATCTCTCCCGGATATAACGTAATTTGCGCAGATACGCTAGAATGAACACGCTAAGAGCTCAAACGGATCATTATGTCAGTCGGATGGTGTTGATTAGGTTATAGACCACCACTGGGTTGAGGATTCAAATTCGTAGTGACCCGGTAATTCGACTGAGACTTGGTAACCCAGAGGATAAGAAAATATATTTTCCTTATTCCCTTGCGTTTAAACACTGTTTCTCTCAGAGTTGACCAGGACTGGGGATGTTATCGCCAGAGCACGAAAAACACGAAGCTGAAGTTCTTAGTTAATTATATTCTCCAAACCAGGTATATCGCACTCTTGCTCCGTTTTAACTTTGGAACATGATGTGCGTTAGTGTGTGTGAGAGAGAAGAAGTAAGAAATGAAAAATGCAAAGACAGGATAGGGAAACATCAAGAAAGAGAGACGGGGACTAATATAAATATGAAACACGTTTATCATTGCACTTTATGATGCAGAGCGCACGCACTGTTTACTCGAATTATCGCCAGTGATGCTGTGTAAGTTCGCCACCAGAAGATGAATTTCTGTTTGCAGCCATTATTTTATGCGAAGAAATCATACTACTTGATGGGGAATCGACCTAATATTTTCCATTTGGAAATCTGGCACGGTACCACTGCACCACTGATTGCTTTAGCCATACTTTGTTTACCAATGGTGTAGTGTTTGTTTCTGAGAACGATAACATGAAAAGTGTATACTGCAGATCAGTTGTGCCTATGGAATGTCCTGGTAATTCCCTTTCCCTTTTCCAGACAACATTCGTAAATCGTTTCTATCATGATACTGTTGTTTTCTTCCACATTCTTACGTATTGCTTGTTTAGTATGATAGGTCGATTCTTCGCAATGACTTTGTAAAAAAAAATAACTTTGGCATGAACAGGATTTGAACCTATGTTTGATAGCTGTATTACTCATACGGCCGTTAAGTTACCTACTCTCACGCCACCTGAAATTACAAGTCAAAGATTACTTACTGTAGCCCTGATTTTTGGAACGAACCGGCTTCTTCCTGTAACGTTATTTGCACCAAAATGCACAACGAAATTCATTTATTCGATGACCTAGAGAGAAATTAGTCTCCAGTAATGAAGCAAATACATACAATCCAGGAAATAATAGGAAAATAAAACATATTTTGCAGTAATTTCGCCGTGCAACTTCAAAGGTACGCAAATAATAATAATAATAATAATAATAATAATAATAATAATAATAATAATAATAATAATAATAATAATAATAATAATAATAATAATAATAATAATAATAATAACAATAACAATAATAATAAAATTGAAAGTAACTATGCTTTTGACTCTTAATCTCTTGAACCACCTGACCGATCTTGATCAAATTTTCAGCATTGATAAGGATCTGTAACGGAAGGATCTGTAACAGGGACGATAATTCGAGTAAACAGTGTATGCGCTCCGCATCATACAGTGCAATGATAAGTGTGTTTCATATTTATATTAGTCCCCGTCTCTCTTTCTTGAAGTTTCCCTATACTGTCTTTGCATTTTTCATTTCTTACTTCTTCTCTCTCACACACACTAACACACATTATGTTCCAAACTTAAAACGGAGGAAGAGCGCGATATACCTGGTTTGGAGAATATAATTAACTAAGAACTTCAGTTTCGTGTTTTCCGTGCTCTGGCGATAACATTCCCTGTCCTGGTCACCTCTGACAGAAATAGTTTTTAAACGCAAGGGAATAAGTAAAATATATTTTTCATCCTCTGGGTTACCGAGCCTCAGTCGAATTGCTGGGTCGCTACGGATTTAAATCCTCGACCCAGTGGTGGTCTATAACCTAACCAACACCATCCGACTGACATAATGATCCGTTTGAGCTCTTAGCGTGTTCATTCTAGCGTATCTGTGCAAATTACGTTATATCCGGAAGGGATTAAACCAATGATGGATGTTCGGACAAGACTAGAAAATGGTAGTCTCTTTGGTTATTTGAAAAGAAAATTTTATTTATACTAGTTCGACACAATTTTTTTTCCATCCTATAATTCAATGTGTTTTATTCCCGTTGAAATTTCAAACATGCTACAACTATGAGGAACATAAACTTTTCTTTCGAACATTTGTAACTTTTCATTACGATATAGTTTTGACTTTTAATATAGGGTTTCTGATAGAAATTTAGCAGTAAAATAGCACTCTTTAATTTTCTTTATTTGTCTTTTCGTTCGTTTTTTGTTCTTTTTTTTTCTTGTTCGGTTTGCGTTAATAGTCTGAAATTGTGGATCTCCCAACGATATATACTGGGTATATTAGAAAGTATTTTGGATTAGTACGTTCAATGAATTTGCAATCGAACCACGTGGAAACAAAGCATTCGTGTTAAACTTTGGAATTTTTCCTAGATGTGTCTCGGAAATATACAGTTCTACTGGAAATTGAGTATGCTATCTATTATGAAAGTGACATAATGAATGTTTAAAAGCATCCTATATATATATTCGAATAGTTCTGAAAAATATATAGAAAGAAACGTTATTTTTATATTACTGTCGGATTTCTGGAAACGGAACTTTATAATGTTATGTTCTTTCTTACTACGTTTGAATCTCACAGTTTTATATGTTCTCCCTTTTCTTTTTCTTCTTCTCCTCCCCTCTTATCTAACTTTCTGCCTCATTTCTTAATCTCTGTCATTGATTTCATTTTTCTATGTGTTTCAGTTTCTCTCTACATCAACTTATGAATCTTGTTTCGTCTCGGTTTTGTTATTTCATTTTATCGAAATAATACATGTGTAGTTTGAAATCAGAATTGCGTTCATGTTGTTAGCTAATTTTAGTGTGGGGGAGAAAAAAAAAGTAGGAGAGAGAGAGGGTCTCTTTACCTGACAGGATTATGGAATAAGAAGGTATATATTTGGTGGCCTAACTGCACGGCGTTAGCTGTCGCAATTTTTTGATGCGAATTGTACAAGCATACCTAATTACAATATCTTATTCCGATTCCAGGTACTTAAAATATAAGATTGTAAGTCTAAAAAGAGCCCCATTTAAAATAATATGGGGAATTTCTTCATCCCCAATTTATACCCCCTAAAATGGCAAACGTTCTCTTAGCAATTTTGCTGTGGGTTAGTTCCATAAAGCTTTTATATATATATATATATATATATATATATATATATATATATATATATATATATATATATATATATGCAGTGTGTTTGAAAACAATACCGACAACGTTTTGGAGATGATTCCTGACACCAAGGTAAGACAAACGTAAAGACCAACCTGGGACAGAAATGCTTCCTTTCGAAATTATAATTTGCCGAAATCACGAATAATTGAACTTTTAAGGTCCATAGCTCCATTTTTTTTAAAAGGGAGTTTGGCTATGTTCATGTAACCTGAAATAACCGCCAACTACCTTTATAAAAAAAATATTGCGGAAATACCGCAGGATTCTGAAACATGGATATTTGGATAGGACACATACTAGTTCCTAAGTGAAGTCTTGATCCGACTACTGTAGGTTCCACAGTTTTGGAGCTATGAATGTTAATATATATCGGGTTTGTCCAAGAAGTAACGAGACTAAGTCAATGAACTGGAATTTATTCATCCAATATTAACAACTTCTCAACATTCTTCAAAATAGTCCCCTTGGGCTTTGATGCAGCGCTGCCTCCGTGATTTCCATTATTCCTACGCTTCCCGAAAGTCAGCTTCCGAAATGGCTTTTAAAGATTTGGTTACGGCCTTCTGGATGGCGGCAACATCGTCAAAACGGCGATCTTTCAGAGTGTTTTTTTTTTATTTTGGGGAAAAGGAAAAAGTATTTTTTACCCACCACAACCTCCACCATTTCACAACACTTGTCAACTCGTAGTTGTTTTTCTTCATCGCTTAACACTTTTGGTACTAATTTTCCATAAACTTTTTTTTCATGTTCAAATTCTGGGTTATAATGTGGTGTACGTTGATTTTCACATGTTAAGTTCTTCCTATATTAATCGCAGACTCAATCGACGGTCAGAGTCCAAGATTTATTTGACCTTTTCCATGTTTTCATCCGAAGAACTCGTAGAAGGGCGTCTAGATCGATCTTTGTTTATAACTATCTCCCGCCCGTTTTTGAAGTCCTTATGCCAGCGAAAAACCTGGACTTTCGAAATGACATTGTCTCCGTAAAGCTGCTCAATCAAGATAAGAGTCTCTGAAGCAGTTTTGTCCTAAGCAAACGCATAACTTGATGGCGTATCTCTGCTCTATCGTCTGCTTCATTTGTAACTTTTTATCCCGTGACCAAAATTAAAAAAAAATGCGCAACGATCGATCCTCATTCTCTCACAGGTCAGAAGCAACTGCCGCGCAGTGCTGTGCTTAGGTAAGACCCCTACCACCGCTCTAGTTGCTACTGGAGTGCTGCGCGGCGGCCAGTCTCATCACTTATTGAAGAAATCATATATATATACCATATATACGAGGAAATATTAACAGTATTTCTTTTAATTATCATGAGACATTTTGCATATATTTTGTGGTATTAAATCAATTTCTTACATCTATACTTACAACTGTTTTGTGTATGTTTTTAACATGACTTGTAGCATATTTAACTTACATTTATGCCTAGTATTGTAGGAATGGACATCACCCCGGAGGTTAAAGTTATCTAAGTTTTCTTTAATATGCATGGGACACCGAGAAATATACAAATATTACACTTTCACAATTTGATTATACCCTACCCAGAACTCTTTTCCTTTTAACCTTATTGTTTTCTTCTGACATTGAAGACAGTCTGTGTGCCAAATAAACCTCAGAAGAACACTATTATATGTTACAAATGTAGGTGAAAGAAAAACAAACCATTGTATGCTGTTATAAGATATTTCTCATTACTTAGTTTTTAATTTACATAAAATAAACAGGTTTTCTACATAAATTATTTGTATGTTCATTTCAATTTAACTTTGAACCACACGCATTCCTAACAATTTTGCACATTTGCAAACATCTACCTAATCAGCACAAATACCAAGACTAATGTACATAGTTTCCATTTTACCTTGGTTACTCTAAGTTCATTACACTTAACTATACAAAATACATATCTAATGTTTAATTATTCTTAATTTGTTCATTAGTTTAAACCTTGTCTGAATTTACAATAATTATATCTTCAGCATATAGAGCACAACTATTTGGTAGAAAACTTGGTAAATCATTTATGTACATAGAAGAAAAAGAAAATGACCTAATGCACTTCCTTATGGAACCCCATATGTTACGTTCATAAAATTTGACTTATTTCCTTCTTTTCAATGCGGGCAACTTGTTTCCTATCACTAAGGTAACATGAGCTTAAAGATAGTTGCAATTCATTAATATCATAATACTGAAGTTTCACACACAAAAAATATTATGGGATATGTTAAATAATGCCTTACTCAAAATTAATAATGCCACCCAATATTAAGATTATTTTCCAAGTTTTCCAATACTTCCGACGCTAATATTTCCACGACTTTAGCCGTGGAACGTCCAGGCTTAAATCGAAATAGCATACGAGTATTATGAAATAGTTTGCAGGATTTCCCTTAAAATATTTTGGCAATTAGTCCTTAATACTTTGCTCGGAAACTTTAAATATTTTCCTTTATTTATTTTAGTTTAACGTTCCACAACTGTGACGTTTAGGCTGAAAGAAATGACAAATTGAGGCAAGTGAATGATGTTGGAATAATTGGTTAAATGGCAATCTGGGAGGAAACGACAGTACTCTTAGAAAAGCCAATGACACAATGTTGTCCACCACAAGCTTACTTGGCCGCGGATGGAACCAGGGACCTCACATACCAGACGCAAGCGCTCTACAACTGAACCATCATCCTCCCTATATATTATTGGCAAAGGAGATATTGATCAACAACTATTACGCTAATTTTCACCACATTTCTTATGAATCAGAACTGTAACTTCAATTGAATAAATAGACCGAATGCTCGGATATTATATATAATATCTATTACGTCTATTATTGGAAAACTCATATACACCCGCTCCTCACTATTCAAACATTTTAATTGTTTGACTACTGGCAGGAGGGTTCGAACATTTATAGTAGTCCATAGAAAATGAAGACCGAGTTTGTTTATTATACAGTATTTATCTGTGTAAGCAAACAGAATTTGCTTCTGAAGTAACATAATTGTTTGTCATTTATTTCTTACATTATATACATCTTACATATTATACATACATACATGCATATATATATATATATATATATATATATATATATATATATATATATATATATATATATATATATATATATATATTGCTTCCTTGCATTTCTACATTTATCTTTACTAATGGAAGATCCCGTAAGGCGAATTGTAAATTAATGTTTATTTCCAGACGTTATTTCTTTCACACGCTTGTAAATAGGAGTTTTTATGGCCAATTATCACCTAAACATTTATTCAAAATGGCAATAAACTTAAGAATGACTTCAAAAATATTATTATCGTTTAAATATATTTTCCAATGAGTTTTCCTAAGATTACTCCGTAATGTTTGTATGCAAGCTTCACCTGTTACTTATTTTAGTAGTAGTATAATTAATATACTGCTGTTTGAATCAGGTGTCATAAACCTTCATGATCAGATAGCAAAGGCTGTATAATGCCAGAGGAAATTCTAGTGCTATCTTCATTAGTTGGTATTTTATCTACGAATGCAGACTTCCAATTTGATTGACCTTCTGTACAATAATAGCTATGATATTTAAGGATATCACACGATAAGCTATGTACCAGGGTTGTTTTATTTAAAACAAAATGTTTCAAACAATGTTTAAAACTTGTTTTAAACAATTAATCTTTTATTTAAAACAAATTTAATATACGTTTTAAACATTTTATTTTAAACACGTGCGTTTTCAAAATTTGTTTTAAACATATGTTTATTTTTATTTTATTTTTTGTAACCAAAAATCTACCATAGAAAAAATGTCCAAAAATGCTCCCCATTCAGAAGGCAACTATCTTCCCATGTGAGTGTATTGGTTTCTCGTGCCTGCAGAAGGTCAATGTGGTGATTTACTATTTATTATGTTTCTCTTTTTTCTCTCTGTTTTTGCCGTTTATTGCATTATTTAAATGCTTATCAGTTTACTTGCAATAAAGTGTCTTACTTGAAGGTTGAACTGGTTGTAGAACTGATATTAAAAATAAATAAAATAATTATCATGGGAACAAGTTTTTGTGTTGTATTCAGAAAGCAAACAAACGGTTCTTTGCTAAAATGCCGTTCTGAAACTAAAATATCGCAGGCATTCGTTGATACAATACATGTTGTTTCTCGGTCTCAGTACAACTTGGAATCGTTTAACACGAGTTTTACGGGAAGAAAAAAAGGACATCACTTGGTGAATTTATTAAAGTAACTCAAACTCCATCATATAAGAAAACAACCATACGAGCTCGTTGCAAAATTTGTAAAAAAGGAATAGTTGGTTTAGTTCAAATAATGGAGAATCATTATGAAAAATGCAATGTTATGAAAAAACACTGAAAACCCAAAAGGATGGTAGAACTGTTGATCCGAAAATTGCTTCTGGTAACTCAAACGTCAGTGATGTGGTTGAGATGTAACTGGAAACTTGAGGTAATAATTAATTATTTTCATTATATTGTGAAAATTTTATTTCGTCCCTTTCCTCCTTTTCTGTTCTAAATTTGCTTAAAATGTTTACACCTTGGCATAGCTTGTATGAAGGGATCAGGCGAGAAAGCGCAAGGTATGGCAGTCACCAGCATAATTTATCCCTTAAAGCGTGTTACTTATTGTCACATCATTGCCGAACGTCAGTGAGGCTCCTTGGATGACTTAATCTACATTTGTTCGTCTGTATGAATGTATGCACCACGCTACAGGGCGCAATTTTCGGTCTTTTAACATTAATTTTGAGGGTCGAGGCACGAGACGTACGGAATTTGCTGTATAGATTTTGACTGCGATATGACGTAAAATTTCAAAATTAGTGGTCCGGATCCCACTTTAAACAATAAGCCCTGTCTCATATATATTTGCTACTAATGCGAAACTGTAATCAATCAAACTAAACAAAATAATGTTATACGTTTCGTACAAACTTGGGTTGCAGGATAAATTGGGCTCCAGCCCAGTTTTATATATATAGATAACGGGCGTCCACAGCACAAGGTATCCAAGTCCATTTTCAGAAAGGTTCAATTTTGCTCAGCAAACGTAGTATTTTTGTACCCAAGAGTACTACAAAAACAATGTGAAACGGTGTGGGTTAGTTTCATAGGTCAACCGTTAGACAAGGGTGTTGATGGAACGGGGGAACAGAAGAGCTAATTTGCCCCTCCTTGCTCATAAATTTAAGATATTAACATCATATTATGTACTCTGCAGCGTGGGAATGATTAACAAGTGAAGCTCCGAATGCTATAGTCAATGGTGCGTAATTACGTTAAATAAATGCAGGGTGTGTCAAAAAGAATAAAATAATATACAGACGGAAAACGTCACATCTTCGCAACCATAAATAGAAAATGAAAGAAAGAAAGAAAAAAAACTACGTGACAAAGTGCAACCTAGAGTTTCATATGATTGCCGCTAAAGAGGGGCGTCCGTTTAGAGGTTATCCGTTCCCTACTCTGAATCTCAGATTTTGGGGATAGTAACGCAGGTTTAGAAATATTTTGTTGAACAGAGTCCAACAGAAACAATGAAGTCCTTACACCGAATATATACGGATTTTGATGAGACATAATCCATTTTCATTCGCTGTAGGAGCTATATGCCTATATTGCTCTCTTTTAAATTTGTTTTTGCCCAAGGGTTGCAAATACGTCTCAGCATTTCGAGTTTCGGGTCTGCTTAAAATTCAGAAAATTGGGCCTAAGCAACTTTCCAGTTCCGGTCATTTGTATGTCCACCGTATTTATTCGGTGTAAGGCCCTGAAACTTGTTCTGTTGGACTTTGCTTATCAAAAGGTTTCTAAATCTGTCTTACTGTCTCCAAAACCTTAAATTCAGAGTGGGTGCGGTGGTGGATGCCCTTCTGCCCCTCTGACGCCGCTATCTACTGGCTGTCATATGGAACTATCCCACGCTCTTTCACGTTGTTGTAGACACATTTATTTCCAACTCTTGACAGCGAAGATATTATGTATTGAAATATAATTCATTTGTTGAACAAACCTGAAACTTACTTATTGAAAATGGACATGTATCCATTGAACTCTGAACGCCCCAAATATTGCTTTTCATCAATAAATTATTGACTTAAAAATCACAACCAATTTCATAGGCTTGCAGAAAATATTCTAGTTAGAACAACATGAAGTGCACTTCAAACAATACTTTTCAAAACATTATTATTATAAAGTAATTTTATTAGCATCAGTGTTCTGAAATAGCAATGAAATTTTGCAACTACAATCTCACCCGCCTCCATGAAACTCAAGGTTGGCCCCTAAGGGGATAATTAGGCAACTTCCAGAAGCATTAACTCCGAAATGGCTGATTTTAATGCTAAAGTAAGCCGACAATCATATTTCTGGTAAATTCCTAGCCTTAAAACGTGTAGAATGACTTCTTTTTCCATTTGAAATGTCGAATACCACTCAAAAATGGCCACCATGATGTTTCATAGCACAATATGATGTGTTAGACCACTTCCACGTTTCATCACTCTCCCTCGACTCGTTCTCAACCCACCAGGGATGTGATGACTTGTGCTACACCATGCATATTGATATATTTCGTGAAATCTCCATAGTAGGTATATTTTAAAATATATCTAAAAACTTTATTACAACCAAGAAAGAACTTACGAGAGTGACTGGCAAGAGGGTGTAATAAAATGGGATCGTCATATGAAATAAGTTGAGAATTATTAATCTATACTGAAATATTCTATACCCAACACATTGTAGTTTTAACCAGAATAAAATAAATGAAAAGGTCTGTTGCAAGTAAAGAGCAAAAGGTCTTAACAAATAAGTTGATACACGATTTTAAAATATATGTTTAAAATCATCTCTTAAACTGTTCAAAATGTTTAAAACACGTTTTTTTTTTAATTCTGTGTTTTAAAATATGTTTAAAACATTTTGAACATCTCTTTCTTGTTTTAAGCACGATTTCTTCTTAAAAAAATCTTCAACCCTACTTTGGACTGGTGTATTTAATAGTACGTCAATATTCACATCACCAACAAAGAATACTTTGTATTTTTTTCTTTTTTTTTTTTTTGTATTTAAGGAAACAGTTTAATTCTTCCATATTATTGAACACACTTTTGATATATGAATTTAGAGTTCGGTATATATATATATATATATATATATATATATATATATATATATATATATATATATATATATATATACGGGGTGTTAATGAACTGTATCGACAAACCTTAAGAGGTGTTTATTCACATCAAAATAAGAGAAAAAAAAAAGTTCATATGGCCTATAGCGAAAAGTGCATGGTTTCACAGCTAGGGCTGTCCAAAATCACGAAAAATCCCATTTTCGAGAGGCCCTTTTTCGAATTCAAGAGACTGTGGATGGTGGTCTTTATCAGCATAAAGGAAGTCACGCATACGCAATCGAAAAATGCATATTTCGTTAATTCAATGGGTGTACAGATTATTCCCTTCAGGGTGAAATTCCCAGACATGCAATCAACCGAATTTTGAGATATGCTCTGACTTTATGATTGGTCTAAAGAAGACAAACGATAGCTTTATAGCAGTGAACATGTAATCCTTTGGCGCAATGTCGGTGGTGTTAAGGATCGTCAGCAGCACGTTTTCTCGTACTCGGGAAAACGTATGATGCGATGTTTTCTCTCACGCTTATAAGTGAAGAAATCGTGAAATATACCGAGACGAAATACATATCACACGTTATTCCGAACACAAACAAACATGGAGTTGCCGGTTTCTAACACTTCCGCCTTCATCGGAAGCATTTGATCTGCATTCTTGTCAAGGTTTACCCCCTGCCTACTTTGGACTATTCTTGAAATCAGTCTGAAAAATCTATTAAAAACATACATGAGAATTACACCCAATAGAGAATACCCTGTACACATTTTGACAATTGATTACATATACACCCCTGGATTGTGTATGAGTGGTTTCCTTTACGCTATTAAGAACCACCATCCATAGGTTCTAGCTTATAGACTATATATATATATATATATATATATATATATATATATATATATATAGATAGATAGATAGATAGATAGATAGATATATAGATATATAGATAGATATATAGATAGATAGATAGATAGATAGATATACACAAATACCAGAAATTACATGGATTTGGTAGCATGAATACAAATGCAGATCATCGTCCTCTGAAAGTACCTGCCTGAAAGAGGCTTTAGTGTTATATATATGCATATGCTAATTAATTTCAATATTGATGTGTAAAAATAATAAATACATAAATTTACTCTTCACAGTACGAACTACCCACTGAATCGTGCCAAGTTCAATATCTGCACAGAAAGGTTCAATGGCTTCTCGTAGTCAATGCAATATGTGAGACTTTTGGCCATACACATCGTTCTTCACAGTCCCTATAGGAAAACGTCTGGAGGAGTGAGGTGTGGGGAACGTAACGGATACTTGACAAATCCCCTTCAACCTACCCATAGTACAGATAAGTTGTCCTTGAATATCTTCCTGACAAGATGATAATTAGGGCAACCATAAAGCATAAAACAGTAAAAGCATAATGAAATTTTCCACCTATGGTTGGAACCATATCTGTGATTTTGTCCACCTGACATATCAAAATTAGCTAATCTTAGAAGCATAATAAGGCATAATTTGCAAAATAAAGTATAATGCTTAATGCTTTTTATTCCAGAACCTTGTGTATGTGTACAGCAATGTAAACTATGTTATTATATTTTGTATTCGAGTAATAGCATTGCAAAAATTTGTTATTGGAAGATGATTCGCTTACGCTAATTACCTTGTGAGCAGCACTTAATTACCCTACTATAAATTTAAACATAAAATTCAGTTACACTTATAACTGCCAATAAGTGTTCATGTATTGAGCCAAAACACGGGTATCTCTGGCGGGGGGACGAAGGGGACACGTCCTCCAAAATATTTTGAAGTACAAAATGTTCAACATTCTATTCAAATTTAATTTATTAACTAAGGACAGAATACCACATAAATAAAATAATAATTATGATTATTTGGAATATGATATTCAGGCTATGAAACAATCATGACAATTTTTAATATGTCTCAATGAGTCCGTGAAGGTAAGCAGAAATGTAACAAATGTAATCGTAGATATTAAACAGGTAGGACTAGGTACTACTATTTAAATCACTTTCTTTGATGTAAAATTTCTATCAAAATTTTACATGCAAGATACTCCAGTGAGCCAATATATATATATATAATGAATGCAAAGTGTGTTCATAATCAGTGCAAAATGTGCATACACCTCAATAAGGACAAGGAAATGAAATGTATGTAAGGTAGTCCATGCATTTTTTTTATTAGTAAGATTACTTTTGATAGTATAGTTGAAAGAATAAATTATGTAACTTAACGTTTGCCTCAGTGCTTCAGTAATATTACTTGATATTACAAGCTGTGTTGGTTGTGTACTAAACACCTGTAACAACAACTAGAGTCTACAGGCACAATACTATCACCTTCCGTTATAATCAATAATCACATATTTGTGTGCTCCATCTATCATGAGACCACATCATGTTCCTAATATGCCCGCACTAGAGTATTGAAGAGCTAACAGTGTGCCGTATACAGAGCTACATCGGCCACCTTAATATAACAGACTTTGTTGTCTACTGACTTTCAAAATACACACATAGTTAACAGATTATCCATTTCCACCGGATACCACAAATTCTAGAGGCTGTTTTTTTTTTTCGTTTTGTCATTTATTTACTGTAAAACGCTGAAACAAAGTCGCCCATTTCATAAACTCTAGTGCAAAGCAAGTTTTTCTTCATCTACTAAGTCACGTTCAAAAAGAAAAATCATTTTTGTTGCGTATAATACGTGTAATCCTTAAATATTATATTTCTCTCCCTTCCATTCATTAGGTCATGTAATAATGATAATGCAGTCGGTTGTTCAAACTACCAGTTTATCTGCAAGTTTATGCTGGATATAAAGTATCCGTTTCTTCAGTCCTACATTATATATATTTCTATAAATTCTTAAGATTCAGCGTCAATTTCCGACTAAGCAAATAAGGCAAGCTGTCTAGATGAGGATGATGATTATTATTATTATTATTATTATTATTATTATTATTATTATTATTATTATTATTATTATTATTATTATTATTATTAATTTAGGAAGTAATAATAATAATAATAATAGTAATAACTTTTTCCTAAATAATTGATGTAACATTTTACGTTTCGTTGGTTTGATACAACTCATTATTACTCTAAGGTAGCAAAACCTAAATTATATGAAGAAAATACATGACGCATAACGCAACGCCTGATGCAATGTTGCCAACCTAGTATTCGAAAGTGTATTTGGTCTAGGAATTAATTCGTGCGGGTGGACAAGAGATGGCGCAACGAACGGAGCGTCCCACAGTTCCGTGTATCCACACATGTGTTGCAAACCCCTGTCATCGCGTATCGTTCGTAGTATAGGGCAGTGGATTAAAGCGTCAACAACACCAGTTTGTAGTTAAGTGAACATGGCGCAATTTGTGCCTGATAAAGTGTTTTTGCGGGGTGTCCTGCTGCATTACTTTAACATGCAGAAAAGTGCGACTGAAAGTCATCGTATTTTGGTGGAAGTGTATGGTGACCATGCTCTAGCTGAGCGAACGTGTCAGAAGTGGTTTGCACGGTTTAGAAGTGGTGATTTCGGCTTGGCAGACCAAGAGCGAGCTGGACAGCCAAAAAAATTTCAAGACGAAGAATTGACAGCATTGCTCGAGCAGGATTCGTGTCAAACGCAGGAACAACTTGCAGCAGCATTAGGCGTTGATCAAACAACAGTCTCCAAACGCTTGAAAGCCATGGGAATGATTCAAAAGATGTCACATTGGGTTCCACATGAATTGAAAGACAGAGACGTTGAAAGACGAAAAACCATTTGTGAATTGCTGCTTCAACGACAGAGCAGAAAGGGGTTTCTGCATCGAATTATTACGGGTGATGAGAAGTGGATCCATTACGAGAACCCTAAACGAAAAAAGGCCTGGGTGAAACCAGGTGAACCAGGTCCATCACAACCAAAACGAGATATTCACTGTGCAAAGGTTATGCTGTGCATATGGTGGGATATGAAAGGTGTGGTGTTCTATGAGCTGCTGCAACCGGGTGAAACTATGAATGGAGAACGTTATCGACGACATTTAATGCGTTTGAAGCAAGCTCTGGCCAGAACACGACCAGAATGGGAGAACAGACATGATAAACTTATTGTTCAACATGATAACGCTCGCCCACATGTCGCAAAACCGGTCAAAACCTATTTAGAAAATGTCGGATGGGAAGTTTTACCCCACCCGCCGTATTCACCAGACGTTGCTCCTTCGGACTACTACTTGTTCGATTGCATGAACAACGATTTGATTGGACAGCGGTTTACTTCTTCAGAAGATATCGAAACATGGGTCTCTGACTGGATCGCTTCCAAGGATGAGGACTTCTTTCGCCACGGAATCCGTACATTGCCTGACAGATGGGCGAAAGTGGTGGCTAGCGATGGACAATATTTTTCTTAAGGTATTTATGTATTTTGTGTTTGTACTACAGCTTCAATGTGTGCGTACCAACCGCACGAATTAATTCCTAGACCAAATATATCAATGTCGGTGTAATGTTCAGCCATATTTCAATATGGCTGCCACAATCATTCGAAATATACAATTAATGAAAATTAATCAACTTTATATTAAACCATATATTTTTGAAGCTGTAAAATTCAAATCTGCTGTCTGCTTTTGCATGCAAGCGATTGGTTTTGTTATTCAGTCATATTCTAATATGGCTGCCGTCATTATTAAAAATTCAGAAAACCAATTAAAAGGCTGAAAAATTCAAATATATATTCTATGTTTACAATAATACAGATATGTTTTGTTTCACAACAATTTTACATTATAGACTGGTTCGGTATTTCGGATTTCAGCTTCGTTATGTGTTGTTTGCAAATTGTAGTCCAAGTTAGCATTTTTTTTAAAGGATTAGGGTATGCTACATTCATTTTCAGTGATTACTGGGCTTTAATTTCATATGTTTTCAGATATAAGCACATTGAGCTACTGAAGACAGTATATTGTGTATTTGCATGGACCTCTGCACTAATATAATGATTAGTGGAGAACATAGAATTAAACTCTGGTGAATGAGGTGGCCAGGACATTTCTTTTACTGCACCAAAATGCAACTAAAAACAATTGAGGAAAATGTGGTTTGAAAGACGTGCACTGTTGTCTTGGAATCACACATTTGTGGGACACAATGGAGAAGTACATTTATACACATAATCTGATAACTACAAGTAATTAAGTAAATTTTAGAAAGGAGAAAAAACACATTGATTTTAATAAGTGAACGCTTACAACATAAAGTCTTTAAAAGTATTCCTTCAGACGTCGTGGCCCATGCTGCACTTAGAAGCAGCAGTACATTTCAATTTTGTCATTTTACAATTGCAGTTAGCTGTTCTGCGTTGTGTTGTACTACTGTAGGTGATAAGTATAATGCAAGACCCTGGAACCGATGGCAGAGATGTTAAAGTAGGAGCAAAGCTGCCCTTCTTGATTTCCTATCCAGCAGCCTCAAGTCAAGGAATTGCTTATTAGCTTGACACCACACTCATGCTTGATAGTGTGCCCTCTTGATGTGAAAGGAGAGGGCGTCTTCGGTTCGTGGCAGATATTCTAGAGGACGTCCTTGTGGATAGATCTTGCATCGTTCACTGATCCAGTTTGCAGATGAATTGTTCTGCAGCAGCACATACTTGGTCAATCATATGATCAGGTTCAAATTTGATAAAAGATACAGATTTGCTATGTAAATATTCCAACTTTTTTTTTTTTTTTTTTTGAATGTCCTGCAAGAAAAGATGTGGTATAAGAACCTGTTAGGAAAATGAAGCCTGGTAAGCTGGTGATTACATTATTATCAAGCTGAGATGCAATTTCATGAATTGGAATGCACTTCTGTTGCTTTTTTCTTTTTTTTTATATGTTCTTGCCTTCATCCAGATCTTCGTATATGACCAATGCCGGATTCACATTTAAGCTAAAAAATCTATAGCTTAGGGCGCCACGCTCTTGGGGGCCCCAGAAATGGAAGGAAAAACTGAATGCAGATTTCCAAAATATAAGAAAAACAATAAATAAAGTAAAATCTGTATATAGCAACAGTATTTCTTTTGTGTAGGCCCTATGATGTAAGTAATGGGGCCTCTTCTGCTAGCCCGCTTCCTAAAATATTACTGGTTTCTTCATTTCTGTATATAGGGTCCTTCATTCATCTGGACATAGAAAAGGGCCCCACTATGTTCAGTATCTTAGGGCCCACCAAATCTAAATCCAGCTCTGTATATGATATCTTCTTGAAATGAGCCAACAGAAGAGCAAATACTTCTGTGTCTAGAGCAGCTACAATAATAGAGAATGCATGACTCTTTATACAATGCAAACTCATACGTGTTTCAGCTTCCTCGTATCGGGCCTCCAGCTCTTTTGTATTGACAAGGGGAGATGTTTTATCCTGATCTTCATCAGTGAAACCATCTGATACACGAATGACTTTGTTTGGAGCAGCCTCTAGAATGAGCTGTACAGACAGAACATTTGCCAGGCCAGCTTTATTTTCTTTCATAGCCATAAAGTTATCATAGTTTTTTTTTGGTGGGGAGAGGAACGCTCTTGTCATATATCTCTCCTCACTGGTGCTACATTCTTAGCTCTTTTCTTCCTGGTGTCTTCTTTGATTGACATGTCAAAGTACTTATCAAACACAACGTCTATGCGGCAGAGTGCACTTCCAATTTGAATTATAGAGACAACAAACGTTTAAGCAAACTCACCTAAAGTTTTTGCTTTCGGGGGCTTTCCCAATGCGAATATGTAAGCTTGGCCATCATTATCAATGTAGGCTGCTGCTGTAAGTCTACTGGATCAAGGCTTGTAGGAGAAGACAAGGTGTTTCACCAATCACAGTATCTATCAGAAGTGACTTCTGTCCTGTCCGTAGATCACCATTAATTTCTGCAAGTGCAGGGGGTGCTGCAGTTAGCTCATGCTTCAGTATGTCCTTAAGATTGACACTTCTTCCATCATTTATGGCAGTGTCGAGGTGTTGTTAGAACTTCCTGCCTGCTTCGATTACTTTATGATCACTTGCCTGACCTTTCTTCCTTTCCACTTCAAAGAGAGAAGCACATTTCAGATACATGTTCTTTGGTAAACTATCTGAAATGAACCTTAGCGCCAGGCAAAAGCCTCTCCTCAACAAATTTAACAAACTGTTTCTGACCCTTCTGTTGAGCAAAAATAAGATTGTTTTCAATCCGCTGTATGACGATGTCCTTTGCTGCAATATTTTGCAGAGGTTCAGGTGGATTTCCAGCAAATAGTTTGGATGCTTGGAGGGTTTTCGTGAGATTTTCTTAATCTTTAAGGTCCAGTTTCTGCTCGTCTTTGTTGCATTCATTGTGAGGGAAGGAATATTCCCGTCCAATTTCATAGATATACTTTGTCTCAGTAGCCAAGTAACTTCGCAGGTTGTATGAAAAGGTACAAAGGCTGAGAGCTGATAATGTCTTGGTTATCCCAACAATTCCAACACTTTTCTTGCCTCCAACACTTCAACACATTTATCTTGTCCAAATGCTGCTGGAAATTCCATGCCGCCCTTTGTTATATTTAAAGGGAACAAACGTCCTTCTGTTGAGGAGCAACTTGGGTCCCCAAATGGAACAAAAGTCACAACCACTGAATTCGGCTGGATCACAGAAACTGCGTTTCTGCAATGACTCAAGCACTTTCAGAGATTCCGTACACCCGGCCCGGCCGTTCTAGTGCTGGTTGGACACGTAAGTCATAAAAGTCTCGTTACCCTTGAATTCTGTGAACAAAACAATATTCATGTGTTATGCCTTCCTAGCCATACCACACAAAGATTACAACCTATAAATATGGCTCTCTTTACGCCGCTAAAGAGCTATTTTTGTGATGACAGCAACAACTTTGTCCACCAGTTACCGCAGTCAGGCTAGTTGTGTCCGACAGATTTCAACCCTATAAGCATTCTGCCAGAGAGCCGCGGTAGGCTCATCGACGTGGGAATGGCGGGCCGGTGGCGGACGCCGCCACCGGTTCACCTCCTCGATTACACTAATTATGCCTTCGTCCTGCCGGCTGGGTATCCCGCTACTTCCCCGCCCTTAGCCGATACCCAGCCGCTGAATTCCCCCCACGTATTTCGGATCTATCTCAAACCACGGCGGATTGCCCCCAAAATGTTCTCTTTATGCCGACATTAATCACCTACTCTCGATTTTGGCAACAACGTATTGGCACTTAATCGCTGAAACCTTTATACTAATACATGGTAAAAAGACAAAGATGTAGAACCATCTTTTTCAAGAATTCCATTCCCATCCGGCGATGGGTGGGCTGTAGATTATTTTTAGAGTGGTGGGTAGTAACCTAGTATGGTTTAACAGTACTTTACTTATTGAGTTGTAAGGTGATGGGCATCAATTTAAGTAAAAAAAAAATGTTGATTGCTGAAGAACTTGGAATCAATGGGTGTAAAGAAACGGCCACTAGAGGGTTTTGTCCTCTCTCTTGGCCAAGGGTGTGGGAGCATCAATTATCCTTTATTAAACTCATAGCTGGTCAAGGAGCTGTGAAACAATTATTTTTATTATACACTAACAAAAAAATCAAAAATAAATATATTAAACAACAATAACATTAATATCAATAATAACAAACTAGTAATGGAAGGTGCAAATACGGAAAATATAACAAAAAGGTGCGGAAAGAACTCTGAAACTAACGAATAACGTAGAAAATGCAAAAACATGGATAAATGTGAGGTAATCGTAACGCTGCAACGCAAGATATAGATGTTAGTACATTCAAATCAGGTTAATCTTCTATCCTGGGGCGTTTCAGGACTGATGGGAAACATGGTGTAAGCCCAGATTAGTGTTGTAGAGAGACATGTGCTATGATGAAAAAAGATGTGGAAGATGATGACTGATGAGTTGGTGACGGAAGAAAATGGTATGGTGGTGATCTGCTGGAAAAGTGTGGATGTATATGGAAAGCAAAACTCTGAGTGGTGTATAGCAATACTTAGATTGAGATTCTTGTAAATCAGTAAATATGGTGTCAAGAAACATATCTTTACGACCATGGAGACTGGTAGTTATGAACTTATGACGCAATTGTGCTATGTGTTGAACAAGAGGGGGAAAGGTAATTTTGTCACACAAGTCAGTATTATGAAACGGAAGTTTGATCCTAACTGCAAGACGAATGGCAAGTCTTTCTAGAATTTCAAGTCTATTGTAAAATTTCGGAGTCGTTGAACACCAGGCTATGTGTCCAAATGTAAGTATACTCCTCTTTGCTTTACATAAATGCTTTGTATGTTTTAAGCAATAATTTGGAATTTAAAGCCCAGGTCTGGCCAACAAGACGACGGAAATGTTGTAAGCGGTTCTTTGGTTGGATAACAAATTTCTGAAGTTGAGGTGTCCATCGCAACTTATCGTCAAAAATGATTCCTAAGTATGTTACAGTTTTAGCTAGGTGAAGATAGTAATCTCCCACACGTATATGTAGGAAATTTGGATTTCGTCTAACTTTGCTGCGGCATTTATGGGGTAACATAACAAGTGTTTGTGTTTTATCTTCATTAACTGTAAGTCTCAATTTACTACACCAATTCAGAAAGCTAGTAATTGTAGTCTGTAAGCTTGTATTAAACTGCTGTATCGTGTTCCCCAGTGTAAGAAAAGCTGTATCAACAGCATATTGAAAGAGAAGTGTTCGGCGATGGAGACGGTAAATCGGAAGCATAGAGTATGTATAAAAGAGGAGATAGACTAGAGCCTTGCGGTAGTCCAGTGTATGGGAAGACTGGATGTGATAATGCGTTGTTTATGCTGACATAGGCTATTCGGTTGACTATAAAAGAAAATATGACTCGGAGGTATGTAACAGGAAGACCAAGTTTAAAAAGTTTATAAAATAATCCATAATGTCAAATCCGGGCAGAAACTTTTTCCTAATCCATTAAAACGAGACAGGACGGAAGAGACTTACTATAGTGATTGGTAATAATGGTTGTTAGACGAAGTAGTTAATCATTTATGCTACAATGAGGTCGAAATCCAGTTTGATGGACAGGTAGAAGTTGTAGATCCATAATGCGTGAGTATAAACGAGATACGAGTATATTTTCAAAGACTTTACCCAACGTGAAAGTTAACTGGATTGGACGATACACTGTACATAATGCGGTGGTCTTTTGGGTTTCAGAAACATACAGACTTTAGATACCTTCCAATTGAGATGATAGAAACCAGTTCGAAGGATAAATGTATATATCGATGCTAGAAATATATATATATATATATATATATATATATATATATATATATATAAAATGACCGAACATTCTTTAAGTAATCTGGAAGTTGTTTGGGCAGTACTACGTTTCTGCTTGATGGTAGACTGTATCTCCGCGGAGGTGATTTCACGAGTCAAAGGATTATCAACTTCTAAAGTGTGCTGGGTGGAAGGTTGAAGTAATTGTGCAATCGCCTCGTCAGAAACTGTAGGGCTGAATCGATGTGTACAAGGCGGAGGCGTAAATACTGACTGAAGATGTGTGGCTCAAGCGTCTGCTTTATCTTGGTCTGTATCTAGAGATTGATTATCCTGCATGAGAGGATAAGATGAACTAACTGTCTGTCCAGTTAGAAGATGAATATTTCTCCAATATTTCGTGGGATGTGACTCTGTATTCAATTGATTGCATGCTTTGCGCCAGGTAAGCCGTTTATGAGCAACAATATAGTTATGAACTGTCCTTTGCCATCGTCTTGCTTGAGTCAAATACTCTGGATTTCGTGTTTGTTCGTATTTTCGAAAGTAAGTGCGATACTTTTTGACGAGAGCCAAGTACTGCGAAGGTAGCATAGGTTGGTATGTTTTGCCTCGATATATACTTATGTTTTTGTTAGCGCTACTGGTGATAGATGTGCTAATGCTATGGACGGTATTATTAAGGTCGGTCTCTGATGTCGGTGGTACAAAAGAGGCAAGAGCAACATCTACATCAGTACGAAACTGATCCCATTTCTCCTTGTCACATAACATGATAGTTGTCATACTTGATTCAGATAGTCGTCGTCGCTGATGGTTGATAACGACTTTCACCGGACGATGGTCGCTGCCGATACAATCTACTACATGCATATTGCATTTGTCGACCATAGAGGCAGTTCTAATAACAACATCGGGTGTAGTCGGCCTGGTCGGTCGCGTATGTTTAGGCAATCGATGAACATGTCCATGTAAATTAAGAACTATATGATCGAAAAACTCAGCTTTATCACGCGCAGAGCGACTGTGAATATTAACGTCGGCTAGTATGACAAGATGTTCAAAGTGGTGAAATAAATAGGTGAAGAAGGCATGAGAAATGATATGACCTGGTCGAACGTATATTGTAGCTACTGTTAATATAAGCTGAGGAAGGTAAACTGTTGTCACAAGGTGTTCCGGTAACTGCATATGCTGCGGAACACAGTTGCATCTATAAGCGAGTTTATTACGAACTCCAATTGCAGCGCCACCTTCGGCTTGTACTTTATTGTCTGCGTAATCGCAGCGAAGAAATTGATATCGAGAAAATTGGACATTAGTATCAGATTTGAGTGCAGTCTCATTTAGTACAAATAAATCGACATTTTCCTCATGCAGTAACTGCTCAAATAGTATTCGGTCTTGCGCTAAAGAACGAATGTTCAGGAAAAAGAAGTTAAGAGCCATATTCATACACAGCATTACGGAGTTAAGCTGCAGTGTCTCGGGGAGCAATATGGACATGAACGTACGGTTCAGAATATGTAGCATACAAGTTAACTTGAAATATGGCGGATGCTGCTGAAATAACATGATCTAGTATAAGTTGACGTTGGAATGGGAAAATATTTTGTAATATGAGCGTTATGTAGCGGAGGGAGTTTTCCACAATAAGAGGAGAGGTAATACACTGTGACAAAGACACGTTAGAATCTATGGTACGTAGCGGTACGGCCATATCCGGATGGTCAGGAGTTGGAGTCGGTTTGCCTTTACATTTGTAACTATACGTTGGATGCTTGTCACTAGAACAGGTCGAGCATAGAGGTGGTTTTCCCGTATTAGGACACTCTTTAGTATCATGGTTGCCAGCACAGTAGCCGCATTTTACGACATTTGGACACTTAGCCGTCATATGTTGGTTATACACCTGGCATCTTTCACATCTAATTGGAAGAAGAAAACTTGTTTGGGATGGTTCCACCCTATGACGTTTCTTAAATATGTATGCTCCATCTTGTAACAAGGCATCGATGGAGTTTTGAGAAGTGGTCAAAACTCTCACCATATACGTTAGGCCGTTATTATTTCTGATACGAATACATTTGGTCACTTCATTCCCTCTGCTTTTAGCCCCTCAAGCACCTCATCATCAGTTATTTCAGGTACAACTCCGCGAATGACAACGGACATCATTGTTTTTTTTTTTCTAAGGTGAAGGAGTTGGTTTTGTTAGGAAGCTTAGACAGTTGTGCAGCTTTGCAAAAATCTCGTAACTGGTCTTATTACGGAGAGTAATGCCAAAATTTTCGTCCTGACATTTAATAATAATACTGCTCCTGGTGAAAACTATGTTGGATACTGGCCCTTGGAAGATAATTGATAATCTGATTAAATATATTGCCGGTGTTACTGTGCTTTAGGTCAAAGTTAGTAAGAAGAAAAGAATGTAATTTAGGACCAGCAAGGGTGGTAGAATATGACGGTTGTAATCCAACAGTAGATGTCCTAGGATCCCCAGCGGCCGTCTGCATTGCTTCTGATTCTTCCGGCTTGCGAATGTAGGTAGGAGAGCAAGATCTGGAACGCTCATCAGCCGACTCTAAACTACCCTCCAAGAGTTGACGGGTAGGTCGATTGGATGTAGGATCGCGTTGGGGATCAGACACTGGTTTAGTTGTGGGGCCTTGAACTAATCCCGGTAGCATATGCATGGTGCGATAAAAAAAAAATATGCACCGTATAAGGTGAGAGAAAAAGCACCCCGTTCAGATAGCGCTGCAGGTAGCCCAAGCAAAACGACAAAAGAGTTGGTCAAAGTGCGAAGATAAACAATGACCTTCAAAATTTAAGATAAACCCTCCAGAAGATGAAGATTCTCTGCCAATCTCCTATGTAGAGTATCTGCACTGATCTCACAAGTACATTTGCAATACTTGATCACTGCTTAGTACAGTAACTAATTACAAGAGGAGTTCGGTTCATTGTAAGTGTGCTTTTTTTTTTAGAGCGGTGGGTAGTAACAGTACTTTACTTATTGAATTCGGAAGTGATGAACATCAATATAAGTAAAACACTTGTTGATTGCTGAAGAACTTGGAATCAATGGGTGTAAAGAAACGGCCACTAGAGGGTTTCGCCCTCTCTCTTGGCCAGGGGTTTGGGAGCATTAATTATTATCCCTGTTACAGATCACCCCTGTTACAGATTATACCCGTACCACACACGATGAAACACCAACTCCTTCAACGAACACAACTAGACCTCTTATCGAAGACCTTCTTCAGACTTATGTGAAGGAAATACTGCCGGCTGCAATCAGTCTAGCCCTATCTACGCTATCATCAGATGCGTCATTGAAGGACATTCTTCCATCACCCAAAAACAATGAGCATGCCAATTTCTCACCCATGAAGACCGAAACAAGGTGCCACGGTCTTGACATCAGCACATCATATTGCTGCTCTCAAGTTAAAAACAGGTCGGAAAAGTTTGTTGCTGTCACTATACCCAAATCAAAGAAGCAATCAGGCAGGTCTACGTAAACTAAGAAGAAGTTTCTAGACACTCTTGTTGGAAAGTACGCCGTCTCTGTTTTTTCGTGCGAACCACCTGCCACGAAGTCCATACGTGCATCCTTGCTGCTGAGACCCGCAACTTGTGCTCATTGCAATACTCTGATCCACGATGTGCTAAACTTGTGGACTGGATTCAGTGTCAAGGCAAAGAACGCGAATGGTCCCGCGAAAACTATATGCGATCTAAGGAGAGAAAGTAATTTATTTGCGGTAAATGTCGAATCTAGAAACGTCCTTGACATTCGATGATCATTTTCTCCTCCATATTATAGCATAGTTACGTTTATTATCAGCACACACACACACACACACACACACACACATATATATATATATATATATATATATATATATATATATATATATATATATGTGTGTGTGTGTGTGTGTGTGTGTGTGTGTGGATTTGTTACATGCTATCATTTCTATTTACTGTGCGTTCTATGCTATTACTTTCATTACTTGTTTGTTCAATGATATTTCCATGTTGTATGCTTAATATTAAACATAGTAATCTAGCATTTTTCGTTTTGTGTATAGCAATCGAAATTACCCTCATACGTGTATCGGAATCACCCGCATAAGGCGGGTATTTCCGATCGACAATAGGTATACCCACAATAGACTTTTATATATATATAATGTATGGTGTGCTGGTTTACCCACTACTATCTCGTGAATTTAGGAGGATATATCAAGGTATATCATTGTAATTTGTTTTTAAAACTGCGTTAGTTATACTCAGCTGTTTGTGCCGAGAACGATCGGAATCGGCCTCCTTTACTCTGTAAATAATATGGATTTTTTTTTCAGTTCCCCATAAAACAACTCTAAAGTTGGAAATTATTTTTTTCTGATTTCCTTAGGTAACGATAACAAAATCGTATAAGCATACCGAATTTCAAGTTTGTATTCCAATTCCAAGTACCTAAAATATGAGATTATATGTCCGAAAACGAAAACGGGAGAGCCCCGATAAAACCCGTGTACAAGGAGTTTGTCCACCGCAAACCTCACTTGTCACGAGGTGGGATGGAACCAAGGATCCCATGTATCAGAGGTGAATGTTCTATCACTGAACCACATAGTCCCATGAGAAAGTTTATTGCAATGGTCGGAATATTTTATTAATTTAGATTTAATGTTGTCAAAATATGTGACACACGTCAATCCAAAAATCACATCAACCTAAACAAAATTACATATTTGAGGGCAAATTAACATTTTAGATTTCAAAAAAAAAAAAAAAAAAAAAAAAAATCGAGAAGAATGGAGGTACGGTGATTAGGGCATACCTCTGGTGCACGGTAAATCCACTTTTATACACAGTAACTGACAAATGACTTTGCACGTAAAAAGATTTTACTTCTTATGTAGGAATAATTTCTAAGTTGACAACATTTTTGTTATCTTTTCCCGATGTGTCTTCAAATAAATTCATCTTGTTTATATTTTGATGTCTCTTATTGAATTGTTTATTTCTTATGTATGTGCGTGTCAGCGTGTCTTCTTGTTTTAATGCATATAAATATCGTGTTTTAAGCATGGGTGGAAGTAGAGGTTGTCTACTGTGGGAGGCAGATCTTCCAGGGATTTGGAATATTCCTCAGTGGGAGGTCCGGGAGTTTTCCCGCATGAAATGGTTACGATATACACATTTTCGTGCATAATGCTCTCTAATACAATATATGGGAATACTTTTACAGAAAGTTGTTCGCTTGTGGTCAAAGTCTCCCCTCTATAACTACAGATAAGCTCTCCAATGATTTTCAGTCATTATGTAAATAGAAATGCAATATTTTAGGCAACATATCCTCACTGTATTTCAACATTTAGATAACCGGTATGTAGAGTCAAAATCGTAATAAAACCTACCGAGACTGCCTTTTTCCACTTCGAACACTGGTGGCAGATGAATATCCCATTGGCCATAAACAATAACAGTTTACAGCTCTTAGTTATTAATGCTCCTGACCGTTTTCTTTTGCTTCAATTAAGTAAAATGCTATATATTTAGAAGCTAAAACTGAACCAAATATGCTCAAGAACCATATTGATGTTTAAAGCGTTTTTTGTTTCAGTAAAGAAGAAGAGAGATTTTTTAAATTCTTTTTTTAAGGAAAAGTGTATTCCTGTTCTCAGAAACACTTTTCTCTGGTAATCTGAACTATAGCATTGTTTCTGTTGTTTGAGGAGTAGAAGACAACGATTTTGTAGAATGTACAATTTATATATATATATATATATATATATATATATATATATATATATATATATATATATATATATATATATATATATATTCTTTGCGTTCTCCTTTAGCTGAGCACTTAAAATATGCATTCATCCATAGTCTGTTTCAAACTCTTTCCATTAAACCCGTGCATGTATTTTCCCCTAGAGGCAGACAAATACCATTAGGAGAAGGAAATGGGATCGTCTGTTTTACTACATGACATTTACAAACAGAGTCAGAGCAGGGGGAGACGCTTTGGTTGTATCTGAATAAAACTAACGCTTACGACGCTTCTCTTCAGGGAACTAATAGCATTGGACATCGTACATAGAAAATTGTACCAAGAAGTAGTAATACAACGGCATTCGTTCTTTCGTATTGAAATGACTTAAAGCCTTTAGAATTTGTCGAGAAATCGTAAAAAAAGGAAGAAAAGGAAAGAAAAGAAACGAAAAGTTTGAGTAAGTAAATATTGAAACCTTTCCTTGCAAAGAGTGAAAATAAGATACGAAAACTGAAAAGGTAAGACGACGAAAATCTATGAAAAGTCTTGTTAAGTGTTATACAAGTAAAGCCCAATGTTTGATGTAGCTTGGATTGGATTGGTCGATGTCGGGACCAGGTGAATGGTTTAGGGTATGGCAACATTCTACAATGACAAAGAGCTAGGCTGTTCTCTCTTATTCTTTCTCCCTTTCCATCGTTCATGCAAGCTCTCTACAGTTCTTCCTCTCTTGGAATACAGAGTTTTCGCTTGGATGGGGGATGAGGGAGGAAAAAAGCATTTGACTTTCAAATTGGGAAAATGCCACCAGACTCACCGTTACCCGATCACGTTTCCAATTTGACACGTTGTCAAAATTCAAATACTGACACAAAGAGACAATCTATCTTTGACAGAGTCTTCTTCGGTAATTCAGAAGGATGAAAACGAAGGGGGAGGGATGAAAGCACAGAGGAGAAAAATGAACAACAAGGAAACGAGTGCAGTTTAAAGAAGAATAAATAATGTATATAAGAAAAAAAAACACGAAATAAATCGAAAAAAAAGAAAATTTTACTTCTGACTTCAAGTTGTAATACTAGTGCATACGTTTGAAGTATTAATCATATGGTTTACGTATTGTACGTACATTTTACGTTAACTTTATCAGATCTCTGTGTTAACAAATATCATTGCTGGCATTACTAATGAATGCACGGACGCACAAGGACATACACATAGATATACATACATGCTCTTATACACATACATACGATTAAATATGTCATGTAATACAACTTAGATAGTTCCACATCTACTCAAGGTTATAAATATTATTTCTGCATGGTATATATGGCATGTTTTGCTCTATCATGTATTTATGCATTTGCAAATTTGTCAAATTCACACACACATATACACATCCGCTTTCACTCACAAGGGACCCTTTTTTGGGGGGTCACACAAAATGTGTAACGAGATTATGGTCAATCGATTTGTGGTTAGTGAACATGAAAATCCATAGGAGGGGAAAACCCTCGATTACAACTGTTCCGTACTTATCGGGGAGTAGGGGCCCTGCCAAAACAACACGTTGTGGATAATGAGACGAAATATGGAGTAAGTTTGGTTAAAATTTGCATAGAGGTGCAATTAAACATATGCTACAACACGACATTACATTCGACAATACTCTCTGACAAGTGAGGGCAGAGGCTCAGTTATTATTATATATTACAAGGTTGTCCCAAAAGTTCGTAAACACTTGCTAACATTTGACATTTTATTCGCCAAGTATTTACATACCAAACATTATTCCTCAAAATAAAGACCATCATGTTCTAAAACTTTCTGCCATCGAACTGCAAGCATTCGGATCTGGTCAAAGTACCATTCAGCCGGCTTCGAATTAAAGAATTCTTGACACGCTTCCGCGACTTCATCAAACGATTCGAATCAGCGGCCCTTTAGAAAGTGTTGCATTGAGCGGAAAAGGCCGTAATCTGATGGAGCACAGTCCGGACTGTATGCAGAATGTGGCAAAACTTCAACGCCGTCCAGCTCTGCAAACTTGTCTTTGGTCTTCCTGGTGGTGTGTGGCTTTGCATTGTCCTCCTGCATCAACGCGCACTTTCGGTTGATCAGAGTCGGGTACTTTTGCCTCAACTTGTCGTAGACCCGCTCCAGTTGCTGACAGTAAAGTTCGGCATTGACGGCACGACCATTCGGAACCAACTCAAAATGTCAGATTCCTTCAAAGTTCCACCACACGCAAAACATGACTTTCTTGCCGAAGCGATCTTTTTTTTTTTTTTTTTTTTTTTTTTTGGAACTGACGGTGTTTCTTGCCCTTTCTTAACCCATTGCTTGCCTCGATTGTGCTGGACAAGATAGACCCATTTCTCGTCCAATGTCACAATACGCTTCCAAAAACGGTCGTCCAATGGATTACTGAGCAATTGACGGCAAATTTCAACTCGTTTGTTGGCCTTGTCTTCGGTGAGTTCGTGCGGATCTTGGCGCAGCTTTTTGTGAACAAAATCAAGTTGCTTCAAGTGTCGGTGAATTGTCGATTTGCCAACTCGAAGCTCAGCAGCCAATTCCCGAGTGGTCACTGAAGGCGCAATGTCTAACCTGGTTTTGCAAGTCTTCATCATACAACTTTAACGGCCGTCCGGAACAAGGCGTATCTTCAAGACTCATGTTGCCTGACTCGAAACGCTTGTACCACTTTGAGATATGCAATTGTTCCTTCACCTTCGGCCGCACAAATCTCTTCTGCAGCTTTTCTGGTTGAGAGTCCTCGCTTCCAGCAGTAGCGAATCAAAACTCGCAGCTCCATTTTATCAATTGCCATGTGAAATACACAAATGAAGAGCATCACTATCACGATATAAACACACAAAACACTTAACAATTGCACAAAATTTCAAGTTTTTGCATGTGTTTACGAACTTTTGGGACAACCTTCTAATTTTATATTATATTATACTATATATATATATATATATATATATATATATATATATATATATATATATATATAATATTTTATATATAACAAGGTACGTGGAGTTACTTCGATTCCAGGTAAAACATAGAAGGTGTACTTGTTTTTCTGCTGCCTCTAGTGCGTATTCGAAACGTTAAGTTGTGGGAAAATATTATTCATCGGTAGCGAGTCATCGTTTCCCGATGCAGTTTACAGAGAGCGCCACTGTGTGCGGCCAGTGAAGCAAGCACTGGTAGATACGAGGAGACGACGTGAGGTGTGTGCAACTTTGTTGTGCAAGAATCGATTGTAGCGGAATCGCTGTTTCGGAGATATATTTGTTTTTCTGTTCCGAAATGAACACAATCGGAGCAACCGAAGAACGACAGAAGTGGAAGGGACCGAAGACAAAGGAAAATTGTGAACTCTGGCAAAGGACTGTTTGAAGGGGCTCTGAAATGGTGGAAAAACTGTGAAAAAAACAAACTTTTGTTTTCAGCTTTATTTCTTTCTGACAATAATGCCATCACTTTCAGCCCCCTTCCAAGAAATATATATGGTGTACCTAAGTATATACCATTTTTTAACTAAAATATCAGCGACGCGTCCTCCCTTTTTTTCTAGATTTTTTTTAAAATTTTTAACACCCCCCCCAAAAAAAAAACAAAAGAAAAGGAAAGAAATTGCGCATCAATGGTTTTGGAAAATGCACATTTACACCTAGGTAGTATTTACAATCTGTGAAACTAAAAATATTTCGACCACCCTGACGAAAATGAACAAATATTCAATTTTGAGCATGTATGATACGATAATTCGGTAACGGGAGGGGATCATTTTTGAGGTAATTTTAGGGTCAATAACGACTTAATTGGGATTAAGGGCTGATTTCACTACCTTACTAGGAAAGACCCTTTGCTCTTAAATATCCTTCAACATCTTACGACCTTGGAAATCAAATTTGTTAAATTGAATCAAGAGCACTTAAATATATTGACAAATCTTGCATGTGCAACATTGTAAAAAGCATAATGGAACAGTGCCTTCCTCTAATAAAAATGAACCTTGATTATATTTCAAGGTGTATGAAATTTTGGAGGATAACATCGGTTACACCGATCTTCCCTATTTTGGCTGTTTGGTTCCTCCAAATCTTGTGATTGTTAATTTTCTCCAAACTGAAGTTCAGCATGTTCAGCTGCATTTAAACACAACTAAAGTTTATTCAGAATTTGACCCCATTTCTCTTGTTTCCCATTTAGTATATCCGAATTCTCGTCTTCGCCAGATTAAGTATGTTTCCATTGCTTTATCTTCCGAAAATATGAAACACAATGTGTACGTTTCATCCATTAAAAAAAAATGCTTAAAATAAACAAACAGAAACCAGAAAAAGTCAGCGAATAAATGAGCCCATACTTTCGAAAAGATCGTATAGGGTTTTTGCAACCAACATGCGTAACGAGACCAAATGTAGATACGACTTACGCTGTCTAAACAAAGCAAGATGCATATGTACGGAAAACTAGGAGACATGTGCCACGCCAAATAGATATAGTGATGTTCATTGACTTGTTTAAAACATTTATAAATTAGTTGTCCTTGCGGGATGATTTTTCGACCTTTAGATAGTTGACAGTGGCAAGATTAAATGTAATATCTGATCTCTACGAGCATATTTTTCGATGCATTGTTATTATTTTTTTACAAATTCTAATATAATAATTTAAAATGCCTAAATGCACCCTCCACTATTGACTAACACATTCTGGTTATAGCTCAACAGTATTGGTATAAGGAGGCAAGGAACAAAAGCTTTATAAGGTGATTTTTTTTCTTAATCCTCATATATAGGGGGTGACTCATAATTTCGAATTTCTTGTATTCACTTCCATTATTCGACACCAGTGCATAAAGATCCTTAGTACTAGTGCTGTTGAATTTTTGTGACATTTGTGGTTTTCGGTTTTTGAGAAAACCGATTTTCTGAAAACCGAAAACCGCAAATGCGGTTTTCAAAACCGAAACCGCAAATGCGGTTTTCAAAACCGAAACCGCAGATGCGGTTTTCAAAACCGAAACCGCAGATGTGGTTTTCAAAACCGAAACCGCAGATGCGGTTTTCAAAACCGAAACCGCAAATGTGGTTTTCAAAACCGAAACCGCAAATGCGGTTTTCCAAACTGAAACCGAAAAAGCTCTTTTCGAAAGCGAAAGCCACCCGAAACCGTGTTTGCGGTTTTATAAGGGATTGTCCTTTTCAAAGCAGAAACAATGTTTGCTGCTTTTAATTACACCTTTTAACAATTGTGAAAGCATCTATCGATCGAGACAAATGTATTGATTTATATGTGTGTTTTAACTTTTTTAAGACTATTATGGTAATATGTGCAGCACAGTGCGAAAGGGATAATTCGATGGTTGTACAAGTCACAGCTAAATTAGGGTGGCAAATACTGACGTTCGATCCTTAGCTTTTTTTTTTTTTTTTTTTTTTTAGTTATTTCTTTGACGACACTTTCAATGTACCTTTCGGCTGCAGGGAAGCAAACCCGGTGGACCCCACCTGATTTTCATATATGTTGTAAATTAGACCACCAGGAACACGAATCTGAAGGAATTTTGATATTTTGAATGTCACAACTCGAGATATTCGAACATAAATTGACCATTGAAGCAAACTGGACCCCACCTGATTTTTATATATTTTGTAAACTAAACCACGAGAAACACGAATCTGAAGGAATTTTGACATTCCGAATTTCGGAACTCGAGATATTCGAACACAAAGTAACCAGGAAGCAAAAAGGACACTATTTGATTTTTATATATTTTGTAAACTGGACCAAAATTAGCAATTATCTGAACGAATTTTGACATTCCGATTTCCCGATCTCGAGATACTAGAATTTATACAGTAGTTTTATGTAATATGTATAAAAGTAACGAAGAAAGTTCTGTCGCTTTTTGACCTATCACTTAGAGCATAGATATGTCACCAAAGACGTACCTGGAAGATCAAAAATAGTACCCATCAGTATCAATGACCTTCTGCCAACGTTCGGGATGGGCATGGATTCCTTCGCGGTAGAACTTGGTTTGTCGTGAAGCGAAGAAGGTATCAAGTGCATTTAGCACCTCTACTACGGAGTTGAACTGGAGTCCTCTAAAGTGAGTGTCCAAGGAAAGGAACAGGTGATAACCGGACGGTATAATGTCCGGACAGTATGGCGGATGCAATAGTGTTTCCCATTCAAGGTGTAGGATGGTGTTCCGGCTCATTCTAGCTATGTGGGGCATAGCGTTGTCCCGTAATGGGGGAACCCCTTAGCGATTGAGTAGTGTTGGCTCCAGGGTTTTTGAGTTTTTCTTGAACACGGCTCAACTGCTGACAGTAGACAGTTGCATTGATGTTCTTCTCTGACCGCCCGGTAGCAGTTCCCGATGCACGATGCCGTGAGCAGTCCACCAAACACACAGGAGGACTTTCTGGCCCGGAAACAAATCATCTGGGACACATAGACCCAACTTGTAGTGCTTCCCAAATTGATGGAGGTGTTGGCGAATGGTTTCTCGACTAACATTGAATGTTAGCACCAGTTCCGCACATGTCTGTTCGGCTCAATTGCTACCTGAAGATCCTCATTTTGTACATGTGTTGGTCTTCCGGCACGTGTGGTGCGTCTTTTGTGAGTGTTTCGTCACCGTTCTTAAACATGCTAAACCACCCTTGCACTGTCTGCGTAATCACGACACCCTCACCAAAGCCCTGAGGTATCTTCCGCCCCGCTACAGTGGCGTTTGATCCAAGTTGGAACTCGTACAGCATACACGCCCCTATGATGCTCTGTGGAGGTTCCATATTCACTCCGTCCTTACATACGTTTACGTTGTAACTGAACTTCCACAACCAGGTAGAATGTCGGATATACCCACACCAACAACTGACCTTCGCCTTATCTCCATTCGCATTAAACTCACGGTATGAGGGTCAATTTTACACAGAATTCCACAAAAAGCGACAGAACTTTCTTGGTTACCTTTATATATCTCTCAGGACATAATATGTTTCGTATAGAGAATATTGTGTTTTTTTTTCATATAACGTCTATATTAAACTTTAAGTTTTAATATCTCGAGTTCCGGAGGTCGGAATGTCAAAACGCCTTCAGATTCGTGTTCCTCGTGATCTAGTTTACAAAATATATAAAAATCAGGGGAGGTCCAATTTGCTTTCCTGCATCCTACTTTTCAAACGAAACAGTTTTCCAGAGTGTACATTTTGCTTCAAACTGAGTTCTGCCCTGGCTAAGAAACGTAAATTCGCTTCTATAAGAGTCTTTAAAGTTACACTTGAAATTGTCGTTCGGCATTCTTGTAGCTTGTGAAGGTATGAATAATTCAAGTATGTTTGTTACAACATCTACAAACGAATACTCATTCGTATAGAACCTCCAATACATTACATAGAAAACACATGAACTATACAAAGAAAACCATTGTGCATTAGAGCAGATCTCTTATTAGCAAATGATTCTGCACACGCGCACTGCTCAGATAGCCCAGAGCTTGAGCCTGAGCGCGAGTCCAAATTTAACTCAATCGCGATTGAGATTGTCAAAGGTGTAGCGGTTTACGTTGAATATACCATACCAACACTTTATCAACTAAGTCCTCTTAGATTTTTCTCCAATCCCAAAAAGCGGGTGGTTTTTCGTGATTAAGATATGTTTAAGCGTGGGACGAATATATAACCTGAAAATCGGGTGGTACCGGCTAAAATAGGGTAATAAGCCAACACTCAATAGAAATAAGGTATATCCCTATTTAAGATCACTACACATGCAACTCACGAAATTCAATTTGAAATATCATCCACTTAGACTGACATCTTTTATATTATTATTACTCTTTCCCCATATTTTTAAAAATAGTACTGCCACTCTTTCTTTTGTTAACAAAAAGGCACCACATTCCCTTTCTTAATATAAAGAAAGAGAAAAGAAAGAAAGAAAATCTCTATCGCAATACACAATTTTATTGTTGATTTGTTGCTCAACCGATAAATGTGACTGTTGTGGTTTTGCATGTGTCGACTGGCTTCTTATCGCAAGTCCCAGACACCTGCAATAGTTTATACTAGACGGAAACACCGATCATATTTTATTCTGTACCTTTTTACTTTCCAATAACGATAGCCTTGCTTCTTTGAGAAATTGCAGCTTTTTTTTTTTTTTATTCTGACAATTGTAAAAGTATAGAATTTCCCTACACTTTAGGACATTTTAAGAAAAAATACCTTCTTTTCCTTCTGCAAATTTTGATCATTTTTCCCTAAGCCGCCGAGGGAAATTTCCCTCCATCTGGCAACTGAGAGCCGGTGTGGGGAAATATTCTTTGCTGTTTTCTCGTCGTTACTTGATATTAGTGCTGTAGAATTTTTGACATTTGCGGTTTTCAAAACCGAAACCGCAAAAGCGATTTTCAAAACCGAAACCGCAAAAGCGGTTTTCAAAACGGAAACCGCAAATGCGGTTTTTAAAACCGAAACCGCAAAAGCGATTTTCAAAACCGAAACCGCAAAAGCGGTTTTCAAAACCGAAACCGCAAATGCGGTTTTCAAAACCGAAACCGCAAAAGCGGTTTTCAAAACCGACATATCGGTTTTATGAAATTTCACTTTTTTTCAAAAACCGGTTTTCGTTTTTTTCAAAAACCGATTTCGACAGCACTACTTAGTACCTGTTTCAGTTTTTTGATAATGGTTTATATCGGGGTGGGCAAAGGGTAAATCTCACTAAAAAACATAGTTTTCGAGCAATTTAAAAGGCACGTATCCACACCAAAATCAGTATGATAAATTTAAAAAATTCGTGGAAATAAGTACCTTAAAATTATATCAATTTGCTATATGTACAATGCTAAATTTAAGTCAAATAGATTCTGATCAATGTTGCTAATCTTCTCATTCCTTTTCGGGCTGCGCAACATATTAACTAGTGTGTTGTTATTGGAAATTATGATAAATTCAGAACATAAGAACTGGCAAAAACGTATAACAGTCTTATAAATAGCATGTAATTCTAGTTGGTATGTTGTTTTATTAAAATCCACCAGTTTCATAATCCTAATTATATACAAAACTACATGAACTGACATCAAATAAACAGGTACTTCCGATTGACGCGGAAAGTTGAACTTTGGCATGATTGTAGCTTTCCGGACCTAACCCCCCCCAAAAAAAAAATATGGAACCTAAATGACGATGAATATATTCCCCATGTTATTTAGATGAGCATTTTTTGGACTATTATTTCATGTTTTAGATACTAGGAATTGGAATAAAAACTTGGAATCCAATATCCTTGTACGTTTTTGTTAGCGTTACGTAAGTTAATCACTAAAAATAAAAATTTCCAAACGTTGAGTGATTTTATAGGAAACTGAAAAATACCCGTGTCACGAGGGTCGGCTGATAAGTTCTCGGCCCGACCTTTCCGAATGTACTACCCTGATGTAATTGATGCCATGTAAAATGTTGATCTTTTATATGTTTAAGTACCAACTTTACGATTCTACCATGAACTGTTTTTATTTTACATGTAATTGAATTAAGCATGGCGGAGCCAGATGCCAAATTCAATAAAGAGGAGTTGCGAGGAGTAATGAAGTTGTTCTTCCTGCAACAGAAGTCGCCCAAGGAAATCCATGGTTGCATGCCGGACGCATTGGGTGAACAGTGCCCTTCATACTCCACTGTGAAGAAATGGTGTGCGAACTCCAAACGTGGTGAATTTTCAACAGAAGATGGTGACAGGTGTGGCAGGCCAGTGTCAGTGTCAACTACGGAAAAAGTGAACCAGATTCATGACCTGATTTTGAGCAACAGGCGGATTTCACTTCAGGAGAAAGGTGACAAAGTGCACATATCCAAGGAACGTGGTGGGTCAATAATCCATGATCAATTGGACATGCGCAAGCTTTCTGCGAAATGGATTGCGAAATGTTTGAACGCGGATCAGAAACGCGAACGTGTGAGATCATCGCAGGTGATTTTACGGCATTTTGCGAACTCCAAGGAAGATTTTTTTTTGAATCGGATTGTTACCCATGATGAAACGTGGTTGCATTACTTTGATCCGGAAACCAAACAGCAGTCATTCGAGTGGCGCCACTCAGGATCTCCAAGGTCCAAAGAAATTCAAATCACAAAACTCCGCAGAGAAGGTGCTTGTCTCAATATTCTGGGATAAGGATGGTGTTTTGCTCTCAGACTACCTTCCAAAGGGCAAAGCCATAACTGCAGAGTATTACTGCAGTCTGCTGGCTAAGGCAATAGACGCTATTAAAGAAAAGCGCCGGGGAAAGTTGGCACGAGGTATCTTGTTCTTGCAGGACAATGCTCCCGTCCACAAGGCTGGCAGAACAATGGATTTTCTGAGAGACCCAGGATTTCAGTGCATTAACCACCCACCTTACTTGCCAGATCTTGCCCCTTCTGATTTTATATGTTTCCACAACTCAAAACAGCACTGAAGGACAGAAATTTCACAGTGATGAAGAGGTGATAACAGCTGCGGAACAGAGAAATATATATATATATATATATATATATATATATATATATATATATATATATATATATATATATATATATATATATATATATATATATTGGAAGGGTTGGAGATGTCACAGCATCGGAGTGCCAAGTGTGTTGACCTTCGGGGGGACTATGTTGAATAGCCTCACACTTTCATGCCTGTAGCTCAAGTTCTTCTGGGTCGGGCCGAGAACGTATCAGCCCACCCTCGTATTTATATGGGACACCCTTTACACTATAAAATTATGGGCACTTCCTGCAAGGCTACAACAATTAAATTTGATAGCTTTTTGGGACTAACCGATAGGAAAATTATAAAAAAGGGGGGATTTTTTTTTAATTTTTAGAGGACCTAAAGGTGCGATGAAGAAATTCCAAGTGTTATTTAAATTGGCTTTGTCTTAACCTATAATCTCACATTTTAGATACTTGAAATTGAAATAAAAACTTGGAATTCGGTATATTTGTACGTTTTTGTTATCGTTACTTAAGTAAATCACCAAAAATAAAAATTCCCAACCTCAGAGTGGTCTTGTGGGAAACTGAAAAAATCTTTCCCATGTTATTTATATGGGACATGTTCTACACCCCAAAATGTTTAGGCACTTCAGCAGGATTAGAATAATGAAATTTGATATGATTGTGGTCTTCCGGGATTAGCCCACACGAAAATTGCCAAAAGTGAATATTGTTAAGAGGTTTAAAGGGGGATGAAGAAATTTCCATGCTATTTAAATGGGCGTTTTTTTGGGATGCACAATCTTATTTTTTAGTTGAAATACGAAAAGAAAATTGAAATTTTGTAGATTTTTCGGGTTTAAGAGGCGCAAGACCATAGGCTGAGTAAACGCAGGGGTCAGGGGTCAAAGCCCCAAGCTGGGCAAATTCAGGAAAGCAATTAAATAGCAAATATACGAAATTCACTCTTGATGCAAAGGATGATACGTAATAGATGCAAGGCCGTATGCCGAGCGAACGTGGTGCTTGTGGGCGGAGCCCCCAGCTAGTCAAAACCACACACTGGTGTCAGTAGCAGTTGTGTATCTTGCTGAGGGATGATAGTTTTTTTTTTTTTTTTTTTTTTTTTGTAACGCTGGTAGGAATCTACATGTAACTAAAATAGTTTATTTCATATCTGATTTTCGTAAAACAATATGCTCTTATTTTATAGAAGGCATTTTTAATAAGTGAAATACCAGAATAGTGTTCTAAGGTGAATTCAAACTTCATTTCCGGGGATCGTAATACTGTCAAAGGTACAAAAGTTCCGTCATAATCGCCGTAAAACTGGGAATAAAAATTTAAAACTCGAGATGTTTCCTTAAACCATGCCTATTTGTCGATGAACGAATATCACGAATAGCCTGCAATCTATAAGGGAACACAGTAATTTCGTCATCCTTAAAAATAAACCACAAATTCTCGATAGTTGTTCTCGTAAACACTTTCACAGGGAAATAGTAAGGTTGCACCTCACAAATCTAGAGAGCACTTCTTCCAACAAACGATTATGTTTGTGAGTAGTATATTCAACTATGACAATGTTGTCACAATAATATTTATCCTCATGTCCACATTGATCTCCTAGGATATCATTCAAATGCTTCGTTAATGCTTGAGTTCCAATATAAATTCCCATCGGACATCGAAGAAATTCGTTATAATTTATATTGTACTGCAAATACTGTCAACTCTTGGGGGTCTAAATGAAAAGGAAAAAGCTCTCTTGGCGTGCATCTTTGACATTATCTTAAAATTGGCTGAGGACATAATACGTTACGTAACATAAAAACAGGTTAATACATCTCCGTGCATGATTTTTGTCAAGGGATGAATAATTCACTACTAACCTACCTGATGAGTTGTTATTTCGAACCAAGAAGCAAGACGAAATAAATTCAGACTTGGAGCATTGCAAAACGTTGTTATTTAATAGCTATTTAAATATTTTGCTGCTACTGATTTCACGAAGACCACGAGTTGTTATTTCATCTGACTTCATCGCAGAGAAATCCTATTTTCATAATTGAAGAGATCCTAAATTGAAGAGATTTTGATAAAGGTTTGAAGTAACTATTTTCTGAGATATGTGTTTCATTTTTTGAAGTTGAAAGGCTTTCTTTGGTGCCCAGCAGAATGGTGAGCTTTAGACGTATGCATTTTGCAAGATAAGGCACTTATTAGGGAGGAGGGGAAGAGTAATAGCGTCTTACAACTTGCAAATTGCCTTCTGTTTGATACACCATTTTGATAGGCTGATAAAATGTATTTGCGATCCCTATTCAACTGTATTATCATTCAAATATTAGTTCCCTGTATGGCCTCACTGAAATTGAACAATGACATTTGTTTCCAAAAGGCTTGATTGCTAAAATAACGTGAACGGGACTCCGAACCCAGTCGGCTTTCTTCTTATGCATTGTGGAAGACAGTGTTTCAACGTATAATTTTTAGATTTTTTTTTATTTTTAATTTCAACTGATTTTAATGATCATTATTGGGAAATAATAGGCAAACTTCAAGGAATATTTTAATATATTCGGCAATAAATGTAGTCAAAAAAAAGCAAACATCGTTTTTTTTTTTCTCAGAATAAAAGTTTGTCCTCAGCTTCGAGCGCACATTAATGCTAATCTCTTTTCTCGTTTTTTTTTAATTTTTCGGCCTTTTTTGTCGCTCAATATCTTCAAATATTCCCTGGACTTTAACCAATATTTTCCCATAATCGGCATTTCAATTTGTTAAAATGAAAAGAAATGCAAGCGATGATATATCGAAACATAGTCTTCCGCAATGCATAATCGTAAGCTGACAGTGTTTGTAGTACCGCTCAGGATAACTCCTCGGTCGGCCGCTCTGGTGAATGCCGCGCGATGGACTAGTAATGAAATGACGGTTGTGTAAACAGATATTCCTATTCACTGTTAGTGCCAGCCTGTGGTGGATAATTTGTTTGGTTTAACTTTATTTTAACAATTAACTGATTTTTAGGATTTAGGATTTTAGGATTTAGATTTCTGGGCTTTCGGCATCTAAGGCCATGTAGCCTTTCACGTTTTTGAGGGATGACGTCCCTCGGCAAGCACACAATCCGGGGAATGGGAAGGAAGAAAGGATTGGAGAAGGAAGGAAGCGGCCTGGGACCTATAAGTTAGGTACCATCCCGGCATTTGCCTGGTTTGAATGAGGAAAACCAGGAAAACTTCATGCAGGGTGACTGGCCTGAAAAAGCGTTTCACACCGGGAACCGAACCCGGGACCGCTCGCACCGAAGGCGAGAGCGTTAGCGACTATGCTACGCGGGGCCACTAACTGATTTTTGTTTTCCACATATGATATTATGTTGTTGTGCGCAAAGTGATTTTTTTTTTTTTTTTTTTTGCTGGATTGCTGATCTGGGCCAAACAACACATTTGCGATAGAGATTTATGAGAAAATATCAGTCTCACTTTTACCTACAGAAGGCACGAACATCACAATATAGATTATCACAAGATTAATTATGAACAACTCGAAATTCTTAACTGAATTTCGCACGCCTGGAAAAGCGTTTCGAAGTCAAACGTCATTGTTCAGTTTGAGGATGCTGACACAGGAAAGGCATACTCGAATGACAATACAGTTGAATAGGGGTAGCAAATGCGTTTTATAAGCTTATCAACCCAGTGTGCCAAACAGTTTTGCAAGTATTAAGACGCCATTACCCTTCACCCTCTCCCCAATAAGTGCCCTTATCTTGCAAATGATTTGATCTCACTACTGTGCTGGGACCCAAAAAATGCTCCAATACCAAAAATGAAGCGTCTATCTCAAGAAATGGTTACTTCAAACTTTCTGCAAAATGTGTTCAATTTTGAACTTTTAACGTTCGTAATTCAAACACACTTACGATCGAGGATTTTCCTGTTTGATTAATTGTATATGTAGAAACGAGTCAATTTATCATAGTATATATATATGAAGTCAGAGTAACACCTCGCGACCTTCCCTAGTAAGGTATACAATGCACTATTTCGTTGGACTTTACTTGGATATCATAACTAATGCAATTAATTTGTCCAATGTGGTTTGTAATGACGATCGCATACTTAGTTAACAAATAATCCATGTAAATAACTAATGTACTAATTATATTGTTTCGAGATAGTCTCGTCAATACCGTTAATAATTTTATTTATTTACTATATGATAATTTCTAATTTATTACAATCGCCAGTATGAAAAGCGTGAAGTAACGGATCACAACATTGTACAGAATTATAATCACAACCAATTACTGTGATTAATTGGTTCCGGTCTGTTCAGAAGTTGTTCAGGAATAAATCCAGAACATTGCATTTATTTGAATAAAAAAAATATCCAGGGATATATTTACAATCAATTCGCACTTAGTTATGCTCACTTTCATTTTCAAAGAAAATTTGTATTCTGCTTAGAAATATTTACGTTTTTGTTTGAGCTCTTCCTGGAAGAAAAGTTGTTTCCAAATACATGTGTTTTCTTTTCTCATAGTCAGCATCTCTTGAACAGTCAGAATTACATTCCCTCCTTTCACATCGATGAATTCAGGTATAAGGAATGTCTTAGACATTTGAAAGCTATCACTGCCTCTCGATGGTTTTACATATATTTTGCTCCAGGGTGAATTAGAGTATAAGACTAGTCAAATTTTCAGGAAAGAGGCAAAATAAAGATGGTAACGGCATTTTGGGGGAATAAGGTGCAACTATTTTTCTAAAGACTATTGACATGTTCGTATGTGCAGAAAAGGGGTTGCTAAATGTTCTGACATGTAAGGATGCTTTCACAGTGTTCCCAAACATTAGTGTTTATTATGAAGTTAATATTCAGTTGTTATTACGAAGTTGTTTCGAAATCGTAGTTTGTTGTTTCTTTAATTAATATATGAGTTATGTTTAAATTGTCAAACATTAATTTGTAACATGTTCATGATGCTTCATCAGAAATGCCAGTGCGGTTCTACTCTGTACTGTAGAAACTTCCCTCTATAAATTGGTTGTCCGCATATTGTAGATACCTTTTTCAGTATTATGTTAAACACATTTCTCTATGACTTTTTGGATTATAACAACTTGCTTTTCAATATATTTTAAGTAGTCTTGAAGAACATCATAGTAGTTATTTTGCCGCTGTAAATTAACATAATGGAGCCGTAGCATAAAACATAAATTTCCAGATACATATGATCCGGATAATTGCATATTTTGTCAAGTAACAAATAATGAACATGTAAGAGGGCCAGCGACAATGGAGTTGATTGCTTTTGAGTTTAATATCCTTTGTCCCTTTCAGTAGCGAGGCTATATAACACGTTGACCTACTGATAACGTGGAATCCGAACCACATGAACTCTCACTGAGGAACAAACCCTGGCCTCCCACGCTAAAATTTTTATACGTAAGACAGCACATATGTTTTTTCGCCCATAAAACAAAATTGACACGGTCAGTCGTCCGGGGATTTCAAAATTTGGATTCTGTGTAACAAACTACATCTAATCCATCGGGTACGCTGCACAGAACTTCCCTTTTTTTTGTGTGTGTGGCCATGTTAATTGTACTTTCCTATCTAAAATCGTAAACGTTATTCGCTTATTATTATTATTATTATTATTATTATTTTTAAATGACAGGATAAATCGTCCTAGGGTTAGAAATTTGGATTGTGCGTAAGAAAATACATTGAATCCATACCCTGGGGCCCGGACCACAGAACTTTTATTTATTTATTTATTTATTTATTTATGCGTGTGTGGCTGTGCAATGTTTCATTACACATGCCAGAACTCGTATGCGCCATTCAATATGGTCTCATAATAATAATATTACAGTCCAAGATATGAACAATTTATTTTAGGAAGGCAATATGCCCTTTTCATTTATCAGGAATGAAATGAAATATTATTGGAACGAAGGTCCTATTTACTCGACTTAGGCATTTGTTTATCCGGATATATCTCCGATATGCCTGGACCGCTCTTAAACAAATTTCGAATTAGGAATTATGGAGCAGAATAAACCAAATAAGTATTTCTGAAATTTAAGTAAGGATTTCAACATATTCAGTTGTAACATTGCATTAAGAACTACAGTAAATTCGCGTTAACACAAATCTCAAGTGACTGGAAAATCAAGAGTTCGTGCAGAAAAAAAAATCGTGTTAACCGAACAACGAAAATATTATGTTTTGAATACAGTTTTTTTTATACATACACACTACGGTATATCAGTATACAGACCATACATACACACTACAGTATATTATGCATGTCGTCATAGAAAACACTACACTACCTGCATCTTTTATCTTGGAAGAATAAAAGGTAAGTTTATGTTACCGCATTTATCAATCCTCTTTATAGCATCAGTTTGCAACGAAAACGAAAATCCACTCAAAAAAAAAAAATGCATTACAATAATACTGTAACCTGAAAAAAATGTACTCAGAGATCATTTTTAGTAAAAATTCCTGTATATTGAGGTGTCTCAGACGGGAACGAAAATGTCTGATAACTTAATGGCCAGCTGTACTCATAGCTTTCGCAAAACTCGCGATCACTTAGGATGTTGCAGTTAAACGTTCTAAAGTGTCCAAGGCAGTAACATTTCCTGACGGATAGGGGGGATGGTACTGTGCTCCTCACTTTATTCTGATGACATTTTCTGCACCTCACACACAACTGCTTGTATACCAGACTCCACTCGAGCACACACGATAACATCATCTGCACAAACAAACTGCTCAAATCTAGCTTCAGGATTTTCTTGTTTCTCTCTTATTTACTAGGCAATTATCTTCTGAATACATACTGTATTACAAAAACTGATCTGGAATAGAATCTAATATATATATATATATATATATATATATATATATATATATATATATATATATATATATATATATATATCTGAGCTGGAGAAAATAAATGAAAGTTCGTGTTAAATGGAAACCTCCAATGACACAATGAACTAAAAATGACTTCGTAATTCGTGCTAACCGAAATTCGTGTTAACCGATAAAATTTCCTATAGCATAACGTACATCGCTGTCAGGTCTGACATTTTGTTCATGTTAACCGAGTGTTCGGCTTAAGCGTGTTCATGTTAAGGGGGTTTACTGTATATATTTTGGCTAATATCCGCCTCTCTCTTGTTGCCACTCATCTCCCTCAAAACGTGTTACATATTGTTCTTTTGTGTCCTCATCAGCCTATCCAAAAGTATTTTTTTTTTACTTGTTTTCCAAATGAACATATTGTTCATTATTTGCGCATCACCATACACGTATTCTGTTCACCTTAGACTTACGACACATTCTTCATGTGCGCCGCAAGTGGAATAAAAAGAATTTTTTAAGGTTTCATCGGATTGCTTTACCATGCAAATTCTTACATCAAGTTTGACCGCACAATTTTTCAGCTTTAAATAATCCTTATCTTATTTTAGAAAAAATAAACTCTACAGAACAACAATTTGAGATAAAATGTTGCATTGTGTTATACTACACACACACCTGTTCAATGAATTAAACAGTATAGATATCCCCTTCTCTGAGATCAACCACCTAACGACCCGCTATGACCCAAACTCGAGGGACATAGTTTTGACAATCGTATGGGATTATAGTAGCGGAATGGTGGCAATTCCAAATGGAATCACGTTATTGGCGGGATTTTGCACCTATCGCACTTATTGAGATATCAGTATGTCTCGCTAAGTATGTTGGATCCAGTCGTTACTGTTATATCACAATGTAAGCTTAAAGGCAAACGTGTCAACGACAAGTACAATGTTTTCTATCCAAGGTGGATTTTAAATTGTAATGCTCAATTGAATGAATAATGAAGATGTGTATCGATAGTACACATTTTCTCTATACATTACAATAGTTAGTAATTTTTTTCACTCCTGTATTTCTTTCACAAGCTTTTTCTCGGAGATAAATAAGGAAAGAGAGGAAAGTCCAATTAAAGATTGTTCATGAGCATTTATTGTAACAAGATAAGTTTTAAATGATAGTTTAAAGTTAATTATAAATCAATACTTAGTTTTGTTTCTTGCTCTTTTTTCCTTACAACCTTTTAGCCTAGTAATAAAAAAAATAAAATAACTACCAAAATTGTAAATGAATCTAGTTCCATATTCAAGTTATGTGTGTTGGTTTAGGGAAACGTTCATAAAATCCTACCATTTTTAGTGAATTCCTTGTATTTTCTAAGTATAATCATTAAATAGGATAAAATCACCAATGGTCGTCATTGTAAAGTTGCAAACTTACTCTTTTGTCTATTCTGTGAGCATCGTGAAACTTTCGGACCAGTACCATAGTTGAAAAGACATATTGATCCTTACTATACATGACCATGTATTTACAATTCAAAGTCGAATAGTTGTTGAAGGGGAAACAATACATTTTTTTTAATCCCTTGTATTGCACCAGTAGTCTTCACCTCAAAATCGAAATATGCCAGTGGTCGTCAGGGTTTTATACCAATGTTTGTCGTTCATATAACTTGACATAATTTATTCAAAAACTAACTGTTTATCAGTTAACGGTTAAGAATAGAGTACAAAGTACTAAGCATCACTTACAACTGTACATCACTTTTAGCACTCAAGAAAGGAAATAAAAATGTTTTACATAGTTTTTAAAACGAATTTCAGAAAGAAAAATTTCAACTGAATTCAAAATTTTAACTATACATCACCTTAAATTTAAGAATACGCTATAAAATATTAAGATTAATAATACATTGCTCTAAGCGATCAAGAATGAAACTTTAAGAAAAAAAAAAGGTTACCGAAGGTATGTTGTATTTTCATGTTATTGCTCATTAACAGGTTTTACATAGCTCACAGTTAGGTCTAAACTGCACACGAGATAAAGTTTGAGACGGTCTCCTCTCAAAAAGTGACGCTAAAGCTATGTCTCGTCTCTAAAACTGTATATGCTTTTATTCCAAGAGTTCGGTCTCTTCTCGAATTTCCTAACGAAAATTTTGTCTCGTCTCGTTTCGTGCGCATCCTTAATAAGGCTTGTAACCAAAACCTTCATGTCGGAGGTGGTTCGACAGAGCTTTGCGATATCCGGATTAAATATCGATAATGACAAAATATTGAAAATTGTTCGGTATATCGAAATATCGAAAAATATTGAAATATCAAACTATCAACAATATCAAAATATCGAAACTATAGAAATATCAAAACTATCGAAAATATCCATCAAAACTTTCGATATTTGAAAATACCAATCGCTCGATCTAAAAATAGCACAGTCCTAGGCTCCAACTCTTGCCACCTTTAAAATTAATGTGATAATTCCTAACTAATCTTATATACGTGGTATTTTTGGGGGGGAGGCTGAACCCCATGGACCAAATCCCTTTCTACGTCCTTGCTCATGATTCACCACATCGGGATGTAACCAGGCTGGGAAATCATGAAAATCGAAGTGGGGAAAGACTAATTTGAAATCCTATATATATATATATATATATATATATATATATATATATATATATATATATCCCATTCCCCCCAGGATTTTGCACTCTGTGTGTAACTAGCGAGAGAGAAAGTATAACCTTCACCAGGTTATAGAAGGATTTTTTTGTGGACACTCTCTATATTTCGTAAAGACAGTGATCATTATTTTCGATTTATACTTTATTCTGCAACGTATATAAGTTCTTTCTTTGGTGGAAATTGCTTCTTCCCACACAATTGGACAAAGAAGTCTTTCATCGTTTTTTCATATATATATTTAAAACGTTGCTTTTGGTGAGAACATTTCAGCGAATGACTAACCATTTCAGTGTTTCTTCCTGATATAATATATGCACAGTATATATTCTGCAGTTATTTGGAACTGAATAAGTTCTTTCTTTAATCGCTTATGGAAACATTACAATAGGTTAGAGAAATACGGGCTGACCAGATGTTTCAGCAACCAAAGTGCCACCCGTACCTTGAGCTTCGGTGCTAAGAGAGTTTGACACCAGGTCTGGAAGCCGTAACCACGCATATCGTGTCGAGCTTCAAGTCTGACTTTTTGTCAAGGGGCACAAGCTATTAGCCGGTGAAGGAGGTTTTCTTACGGCTAGCCCCAGCTAGTGAAGTCCCAGGTTCACAAACCTAGTGCGCTAAAAACTTATACACGCGCCCTCCAACATCAGCATTCCACTGAGGAGACCTTCTTTTTTTATTTGCTGAAGACTCATATTTACGCTGCAGGACTGTTCAGCGTAACAACTGGATTCATCGTGGGACGATTCAGACAACTTTTCACCAGTGCTAATCCCCCAAGGGTGTCAATGGTGTGAGAAAAGCATTTATAGTGAAATCCGAATTATAATCATATATATATATATATATATATATATATATATATATATATATATAAAGGGCTATATTGCCCGAAAAGGGCAAAGCGTGATTTCAGCGATTAAAATTGTTATACATCTTCAGTGTTCAGTGTTGTGTTCATTTCTCTTCGTTATTTTTTTTATATAATAGTGCTCTAATAAATAAGTTTAGTGTCATTTAATCCAGTGTGTTTTCGTTGTTTGTATGAGTGATGTTTGTGTGCGTTATGGTCTGGATGACCGTCTGATCGTCCGTGAGGTTTTCGAGACGAGACACCCGAACCTCTCGGCGCCTAATGCTCATCTCATTATTGAGACCGACGAGCGATTTGGAAACAGTTTGTAACCTTTTCTTGGAGAGGTCCTTCATCGTCCTGTCCAGGTAAGTTAAAGTATCAGGAAGATACTTATTGATAGGACCACGAGCCACGGACAGCGACCAGATTACACAGAGTGGTTACAAAAGATTCACATTCTTTTTTAATAAAGAAGGCTAAAGTTGTGTTGACAGCGTTTATTCCCGTGACGACTATTGATTCTTTTAATATACAAAGTATGATTCTGTAGTTATGATGTGTGTCCAATTTCAGTACAAGTAAGTAAATTGCGATCCAGTAGTCGCCACACCCATTAACTCAAAATTACTCGTACATATAAAATTTGGCACGACAAACGTATTCTGGGGATATTAAATCTAAAGTTCAATCACTCAGATTAATAAAAACTATAGTATCACAATTTTTAAGTGAATAAACACATATCTGATACTCTTATGCTTTTACACAAGTGGATATTCTCTTATGCACGTTGTTTTATCACACACTTTGCCACTTTTCCCCAAAGCATTCCTTGACCGGGAGTTCTGTTGCTATACGTCGCGTGACATTGTAAGAAAGAGTATAACAAAGCAAGCAGCGCATACCTGAACTTTTAATCTCATGTGCTTTTCTTATTTCAAGGATTTTAGTGCGTAAACAACGACTACTAGTGTAATGACAATTGTCTGAGATAGTGCATGAACTTGCTGAAAATGTAAATTGATTTTAGTACACTTCACATCAAAAAATGCAAAAACAAACGCCGTGCAATTAGACCACCCAATTTACAACACATTCCATAACCGTATCTTGTAAAGAGAACTCCTCTCTCTCATCCCTTCATCTCCCTCATACTAAAATCAGCAAATAACGTGAGCGCAATTTTAACTCAAAATATATATGTATTAGTACCGATAACATGAACAAATGAAAGCAAGACGAAACAAGATTCATAAGTTGCTGGAAAGGAGAAACTTAAACACACACACAATGAACAATTGAAGCCTGTTAGACAGAGGTATAGAAGTGATACAGAAAGAGAAAATGGGAGAGAAGAAACGGGAGCACAAACAACAATATGGAGTTTAACGTTATTAGAAAAGAGAGCCTAACCTTTTAACCTTCCGTTTCCAGAAATCCAACAGCAATATGGAAGTGGCGTTTGAATTTCATATTTTTTTTCCAGAACTATTCGAATATATAGAGGATACTTGAAAAATTCATTAAGTCACTTCCAAAATGAATACCAAACTTGGTGACCGAATTAAATACTTAATTTTCCGTGAAATTGTAGAACTCTAAGACATATTTAGAATAATGACAAAAAATAAATAAATAACACACGTGCTTTGTTTGTGCATGGTTCGGTTGTAAATTCGGTAGTGGTCATTGAATGTACTAATCTTAAATACATTATAATAAACCCATTGGGTAGTGTAGGTCATAATTTCCATCTCAGACCACAAATGCAAAGTGAATAAAAACAGATGAGTGCTATTGTATTTATATTTTCTTTTATCAGAAGGAGTCAATATTAGTCTAAACTGTATTATAATGAAAAGTTACAAACGCTCAAGACAAAAATTGGATGTTATGTATAGACGTAGCAGACATTGCACGTATCGCATTTCAAACGTGAACAAATACATTACATTATAAGATGGACACGAATTTTGTTTCAAACTAATATAAATAAAATCGTTTTTATATAACTAAAAATGTCATTTTATAACCATCTCTGAAGACTTAACTGTTCTGAATATCTACTCGCGATTTCACCTATTTCGAATACAACGTTCTAGTTCGAACATATAGAATAAACACGCCAGAGTTGAAACGGGTCATCTTGCCAGTCGAGAGAATTTGGGTTAGATTATGAATTGACAGTGCATACCATAAAATCATGATACATTAGAGGTATCAAAACTAGTATTTAAAAGTGCCTTCTCCTCTTATTCTATTATTTCTGCTTTGCTGTATTTGACGGTATGTAAAGGTATATTGCAAGACTAGTCTTTTTGAGAAATTAAACATTTAATTGAAAAACATTTACATAAGATACAGCTGTGAAGACCTAAAAGATGATAAGCTGTTAGAAAAGCTTTTGGTATTAGAATGTACAAATCCCGAATGGATTGCTTTACATCTAATAAGATCAAACGTAATTGAAGGGGTGGATTCCAAAAGAGCGTAAGTCATTTTTTGTCAATATTGAAATATTGGTTCTATTAAGTTTCTTTTTAGTATATCCGTATACTGAACATGGTTTCATGCCAAAACTTCATAATTAAAAATTAATTTGAGACAAAAGAAAACAGCATTCTTTTCCAAGGTGTCCTAAGTTAACACTATTATTCGAAATTAATTTCTGACTCATGTCTAAAAGACACTTATAAAACTCTCGCTATAGATGATAATTTCAACGCTATCTTACGAAAAGTAGGCAATTGCAATTTTCTCTCATGTAGATTACTTTTCTTTCACAGAAATAGAATGATGGAAACAAACACAAAAATTGTCTCCTGAAAAACTTACTTTTTTGACATAGGCTGTTTGGAATTGAGCTCTCCAATTGCTTTGTTTCTGTTGCAACGACTTTCAAATTTCCTTAAACAATAAAATAATTTAGTAATCAAATAAAATAAATTATTTTAATTTATTTAACGATCACAAATGAGCGAAGTGAAGATGAATAGTTAAAACATGTATTTTGACAGCAGACAAATGATTATTTGAAAAACCATCAATATGCAAGTACACAATCAAGAAGAAAATATATTTAAAATAAATAAATACATATAGTAAAAAAAATGAAAGAATCACAACCAATGAATGCACATAACTTTGTCATCTGTAAACATACTTTGGTCATGGTAAAGCAGAGTCTCTTTGTCGTAAAGATGAGAGTTTTACCGCTTTGCTCGCTCATCAATATTACTTAAATAACACGTGTTTGACACCTAGGATTTTCTTTAGATTGGATTTGTAATCAGTAGTTAGTAAACGAAAAAGAAAAAGTCTGGAACTAAGGTAGAACACAAACAGTTGTATCTCTTTCTATCTTAAGGGAGTTCCTCCACAACTTTAAAAGACTTGATTATGTTTTGAAGGAAAAGCTTTTCAATTTATCGACCCACCAAAGGCAAAATGACCTGAATATTAATGTAGTGTGTGTCTTATTTTGATATCTTAGTGCGCAAGCAGAAAGGAAACTATTTAATCTATGGGTTTGGTGAAAGAGAAAACAGTCGTAGTACCCGAGAAAGACTTGAAGCACACTTCTCCTTGACTTTATCTGCAGCTAAGAAAATTAGATAAGACGGCGTCGACAGGAGAGAGCCCAGTGGAATACGACGCTTTCAATTGTTTAATCTGACGGCAAATGTTATTTACTTTGCACTTACTGTAGTGCGTTGGAAGTAAAAATCATTCACCATCAAAGTAAACACTCCTATTGGTTTTTCTCAAAACTGTTTTCTTCGGAAGTTCATTTCTCTTTTAATTTTGTTTTTCTTTTAAGACAAGTTAGAACGAACCACCCATCTGAGAAAGGACTCAACTTCTTAGATAAGAAAATTGCGGTCTTGTCCCCGGCTTAAAGACTTAGTTGTTAGATTAATGTAAAGAAAGGGTAATGTCTGTTTTTCCCGTTTGCATTTTTGCTGTTATTTTTCGTTCATTTTTTAAATAGTGGGCCTACGTTTCGTATAATGGAACTTCAACATAGCATAGAGAATAGAACATATTGTCCCAATGTCGATTGATTAATTTATATTTGCGTCCTTTGTTTCTGGCAATGTTATATAGGGTCTACAGTTTAAAGCGTAATCTGAATCACTGCACTGTGTTTGATGCTCTTTCACCGGGAATAGAACCAGGACATAGTGCGCCAAAGATGCACACGTTAGCCGTTAGACCAACAACATTGTTATAAATAATATTTTCCAGCTTCGATTCCGAATAGGACACAGTGTAAAAGTTATTTTTAGGTCAACCATCCTGAGTATGGTCTTCCCCGTTCACACCAGCCGAATGTCAAGATGGTACCTAACATACATGTCCCAGGCCGCTTCCTTCCTTCCCTTTCCTCGGATAGTGTGATCGCCGAGGGACGTCATCCCTCATATGTGACGGTCTAGCATGGCCATAGATGCAGAAAGCCTAGAAATCAAGTTCCTGATACTAATTCTAAAAAGCAATATTGGATGTGTTAGAAGTGCGGACACAGTGAATTGTATGAAACTATACTTGGTATACTGAAATAAAGGTGGGTGCTGTGGCTCAATGTATTATTATTATTATTATTATTATTATTATTATTATTATTATTATTATTATTATTATTATTATTATTATTATTATTTGTAACTGTATTTCTATATTCTAATTTTCTTGTGGTAATGTTCTTTTTTTTCGGTTGTTGCTTTTCAGCAAAGGACTTAAAGAATTGGTGAAGCTCCAATCTCTGATGCGAAGTGTCCCTGGTTTTGATCCTCGACCACGCAAGTTTGTGGTAAAAGTGGTGTCTGTTTGTTTTATAGGGATGATATCCTTTTCTTCTGCATTATCATTTCACCAATTATGTTATATACATTCACTTTCATTTATCACTCGTCTTTGTTTTAGCCTAAACGACAAATGTGGAACGCAAAACAATGTTTCATCTAATCTGCGCTCTAAACACATATAGTAAGCTACACAACTTTCTATGCAAGAGGTAGAAGCTTGTTTTGGCAGTTTCAAATTCCGGTTGCTTTATTTTGGTTTTGAGAGAATAAACAAATTCAAAATTCTTGGAAGTTCAGAGAATAATAAATGTTGCTGATTTATTAACATGTAATTTATGTGTATGGGAGTGAAGGTTCTAAATATTGTATTTAGAACAATAGTTTCATATAGTATTACCAGGCGCGGACCCAGATTTTTTTTTGTTTGTTTTTCGTTTAAGGTTCCAAGCTTTTTGGGAGTAGGGGTCCAATAGTACAAGCCAGTACGTCTATGTAATATTGAACGTTTATTATTCTGCATCCGAAAAGACGATAAGTAGTTGTAAATTACACTATTAAAAATAATTAATTTAATTTTAGAAACTGTTTCTTATCCGTGCACCGAAACAAAGTTTTCTTAGAAATGAGATTTGGCAATTTTCATTCATAAGGAAAGTAACAGAATATTTTCACGTTCCCCTTTATACAACCTCATCTACTTTCTTTCATTTCACATTAATGAGAGTTTCTTCTTTTTTTTTCCTAAGAAAATATATTCTCCGTACACGGATGAGAAACGGTTTATCAGATTTAAGAAAATATATTAACAGTGTACTTCAACCTATATTTTCAAAGGGAAAAAAAATGTAAAACTACATTAATTTTATAAAAAGAGTACAAACGAAGTATAAGACCAAATGTTCATGCTACATCAATAAGTTTCTTGTTAAGCAAATATAGGTTTATTAATAAATGTGCACATGCATGATAAATTAAGAAGTATGAGGCGAATTCCGAACCCAATACACCCTCCGTGGGTGCGCCAATGAGTCTAGCTTACACTTTATCATATAAATATGATAAATCACATGTTGGTCATTTAAAGATTGTCATTGTAGTTATGTTTGCGTAAATACAGAAATCCAAGCAGCAGTTGATTACCTCGTACCAAAATCAGAATAATATTAGCACCATAGATGGTGTTCTTGTAAAATGGTGTTGAACAAATTTGCGTATGCAAGGTGGAAGGTAACTTCACTGAACAATACTTCGGGAGTTGAACCTACAACTTACAACAAATGAAAAAAAATGTTCAAATTAACTTAGACCAAAATCGACGGCGTTTTCGATCAGAAGCCGTGCGAAATGTCGCCTCACATCTTCTTAAGTTTAATAACTACCGAACGAGTAGACGCATTGAATCCGGTTGAAATAATGCAAAGAAAGTCATATCCAACTAAAACGATGGCTCGAACAGAAAGGACCAGCGTGAAATGCACACGGGAACTCCTGATAGAAAGGAGATTCATCAAATCAGATGTGATAGGGGCAATGAAATTGGAAAAACATGCGTATGTAAAATGATGGTGTTACCTTTGGCATACGCAGTGATCAACATGAACTTGTAAATAGGGATTCCCCACTTCAGCATCGGGGGGCAATTCAAATGATAGGCCACCGACGAATAAGGTGGTTTGTAGCTGGCGTACTGTTTCCCACGGTTTTGTTTCCCACCACTCTATTTTCATGTTGTTTGCCACGATTTTGCCACTGTATTTGCATTGCGATCTTATCGTATCTCATTATCGTGAAAATTCACACATACCTGGATTAAAATAAATTTTTGCCAGGCACCTCTGTTTTTGATCCTCTGGAACAAGTGGTAAATGTTCTCGCCTTTGGGACTAAAAAGATCATTTCACTCACTGCTGAAAGAGAACATTAAGCTCCAAACATATGAAGAAAAAACGTCTCTAATACCACACGCAAAAAAAAAGGTTACTAGTAAACAAGAAAAAAACGTGGAGAGTAACCAAGTTAGTTTGTCAATATAGGGACAACAAAGCCGTGTGCCCCAGCAGCCAAGCCAGAAAGGTTAACGAGAGACAGTGATTGCAACCTTGCGTTACAGGTTAGTATTGCTAGGTCAAAGTATAATAACTTCAGGGATACGCCAACCGATCACATAGTTATCACTACCGATCACAGCCTGTAACCAGTAACCTAGTTAGCATGTTAGAATAACCGACTTCTCGGTTAACAAAACAGGGTGTAGCTTCTTTCTAAACGTGTATTTTGACTAATATATTTAATTAATTACAGTAATTGGTATTGTTCTCTCAGTCACATAACTGATGATGGAGACAACATACAAAATGTAATATTAATTTAGGCACCGACTACCTAAATTTATTTTTCACTTGTAGTATATTTTTTTAAGGCTAGCCATAGGCTAGCAACCTCTAAGAGGGCTACATCCCCTTTTAGGGAAGGGAATTGAGAGGATTACTAGAGGACTGAAGGATTGGTTGTTGGGCTATGGGCTGTATTATTTATTTCTTAATCTTAATTATTCTTATCATCATTTGGAGGAAAGGTCATTATGATCTTTGCGATCATAGACATATTTGAGGTTACACTGGAACATAACCAAGATACAGACGTGAGCATAAATACAACACAGTATATAAGGCAGAAACAGAGTAGTAAACATAGTCAATATAATGGATGTGGGAAATCTAATGGAAAGTTAAAGAACAGAGAAACAAATCATAAGGCATGATGGAAATGAGGGATGAGGTGAAGTGCACTTGATGCCACATCACAATACAGGTTTGTTAGAAAAACGCATGTAGTTGCCTTCTGCCTAGGGGTGGCTCTAGGGTAATGGAGACACGGTGAACCCTGTTAGAGAAATGGAATCACTGTGCATATGATGGGAATATATGAGGAAGATGTACATGCAAACGGTAGTCTTGAAGGATCTGTAGATCTAGATGGTCTGGAGGGACTGTGTAGCAATATAATGTAAAGAGGAGATGAAGCGGAGTATTCTGATATCGTGCAGGTGAAGAGTGAAGTGCAAGATGGTGCATAGTTTCAAACAGTAGAGGATAGTGATGTGTGTAGCGTTGGGTAATGAATTTTAAGCGAAGAGTTTCGAGATGGTACCTGAGTTGAGGGAATGATATTAAGGAATATAAATCACGGGTTGGGCTGGGGAGAGAAATGCAGAAGGCAATCCGAAAAGCATGTCTCTCTAAAATGGCTAGTCTCGTGTAGTATGAGAGAGGGGCGAAAATCCATGAAGGAAAACCATATGTGAGAATGGGTTGGAGGAAAACCTTGTATGTGTTGAGAACAACGGGTGCTTTGAGGCCCCAGGTTGTGCCGGTTAGTCCTTTCAGGAGGTTTAGATGGTTATAAGCTTACAAGGAAGGGTCACTCAGTGGCTCCGCTGAGATCCGAACGAGACAATTGTGTTTGCATTTGATATGTTATAACTAGATGAATTTCCAAGTTACACGTGCCACCGAGCGGAGTATCGTCAGTTACAACATATTTTGTAATGTAAGAACTACAAAAAATTTACCTGGCATTTGAACCGAGTCATTTCTTCGAAAACGGTTGAGTAAGTGGAAAACTCGGCCAACACGTATCCCATCGTTTTCAACGACAAACATTTTTGGGGTAAAAACTTTGTCCTAGGGTCCCCCGCAGGGTCCCAGACGGGGTCCAACTCAAAATTTTCAAATGGCAAGGGGGGTTAAGTGGCACATCATTTGAAAGCTGTTGTAAAATGAAAGAAAATGCAGCAAGTCTCGACTCTTTACAACAACCCTGTGCAAAATGGCGATGTGTCAAGGTGTAAACGAAAACTTAATTGAAAAGTCCATGGTCACCCCTATAAATCGGAAACGGTAAGACAAATGTGAAAACAGGAAAGGATGTGTGGCATTATTTTCAAAGTACAACGATTAAAGTGAAAACGTCTTGTCCCAGGGTCCCCACATGGTCCCAGGTGGGGTCCAACTAAAAAGTTTCAAATGGCAAGAGAGATAGGACATCGTTTGAAAGCTGTTGTTAAGTGAAAGAAGACGGAGCGCATCTCGACTTTCTACGACAACCCTGTCGAAAATTGCGTGGGTCAAAATGTAAACAAAAGCTTAATTGAAAATATATTGCCACCTTGAATCCAAGAGGGCCGCTTCAAACCTATATCGAAAGGATAAGCGTACTAAACTGCTGAAGCTACGAAAACAAATTTGGCATTAATGTTGATTAGTAAGTGACTAAAATATGCAAAATGTTCAAAAACGCAACACCCTGAGTTCAAAATGCCGCACTATGTATCGAACGCATATCCAACTCACACCACTGGTGTTGGAGAAGCGAACGTTTATTGTTAATAGTAGATATCCACAAAATATCAAAGAGTATAATCTGTAATCCAATGTGGCTGCCAGCGTGAAAAATGAGTTTGTATATAAATATGTTATTTCTTGGAATACTGTGACCAAACCAAAAAAGTTTGACGGAGCTCGATGTACTGAAATGACTTACACATGTTTGGTACTACTCGCCAATCTTGCAAATGTTTTTTTTTTTTTATTTGGTATTGCTTGAAGTATTGCGATCAAACCAACGAATGACATACAAATGTAACCATCACGAATACGTTACAATAGAGCCCCCGACCTACTGGTGCACCAAGTTCTTTCTGTATGAACTACGTATGACAAAATTAGAAAAACACCCGAAGGTATTCAACTTTTGTTTGGCAGCATGAGTAGGAAATCAGAGTTGTGTGTTCATCGCATATTTGTTACATTCAAGTAAATAATGTCCAGAGAACTGTGAGGAACGTGCATTAAGAACAAAATATATATCAGTTGTTACCTAATGAAATAATAGTTGAAGTGAATCGAAATTCAATTGTTCTTTAGTCTTCCTATTATTTCTAAACACATAATAGAAAAAAATAGAGATTTAGATTTCTACTATGAATAACATAGGTTTGAAGCGGCCCTCTTGGATTCAAGGTGGCAATAGATTTTCAATTAAGCTTTTGTTTACATTTTGACCCACCGCAATTTTGGACAGGGTTGTCGTAGAAAGTCGAGATGCGCTCCGTCTTCTTTCACTTAACAACAGCTTTCAAACGATGTCCTATCTCTCTTGCCATTTGAAACTTTTTAGTTGGACCCTACCTGGGACCATGTGGGGACCCTGGGACAAGACGTTTTCACTTTAATCGTTGTACTTTGAAAATAATGCCACACATCCTTTCCTGTTTTCACATTTGTCTTACCGTTTCCGATTTATAGGGGTGACCATGGACTTTTCAATTAAGTTTTCGTTTACACCTTGACACATCGCCATTTTGCACAGGGTTGTTGTAAAGAGTCGAGACTTGCTGCATTTTCTTTCATTTTACAACAGCTTTCAAATAATGTCCCACTTAACCCCCCTTGCCATTTGAAAATTTTGAGTTGGACCCCGTCTGGGACCCTGCGGGGGACCCTGGGACAAAGTGTTTACCCCAAAAATGTTTGTCGTTGAAAATGATGGGATACGTATTGTCCGAGTTTTCAATTTACCCAACTGTTTCCGAACAAATGACTCGGTTCAAACTATTCTGCCAACTTTGTAGCTTTTATACACCGTATTACAAAATATGTTGTAACTCACGACATCCCGCCCGGTGGCATGTATAACTTTGGGATTCGTCTAATTATAACATATCAAATGCAAACACAATTGTCTCGTTCGGATCTCAGCGGAGCCACTGCGTGACCCTTCCTTGTTAGTTTTAACATGATTAAGATGCGGTTTCCATGTTAAATGATGGTCGAAAATTATACCTAAGTATGTGACGATTCGTATGGGAATAATGGGCGTATTATGGACATGAAGTGACAGAAGAGATGTATTACGCTGGACTTTAGTTCGTTTACGGGGTGGTATGAATACAATAGCTTGAGGTTTTGTGGCGTTAATCTTGAGTGTCCATTTAGATCACCAGTGGGTGAAACGATAGGTGGTGGTTTGTAATGAAACATTCATATCCTGAATAGTTTTGCCAAGAGCAAGAAAGGCTGTATCATCTGCATACTGAAACAGGTGGACGTCAGTGGGAATAGGCGGAAAGTCGGCAACATAGAAGATGTACAATAATGGGGAAAGAGCAGAACGTGAGGAACACCGCACATGAGGAAATTTGGATGTGATACCTGTTCGTTAATGGCAATGTAAGTGATGCGACTGGTGAGAAAATTTTAAATGATGAGAATGTATGACAGCGGAAACTGAAATTTAATGAGTTGATAAATTAACCCAATATGCCAAACCTTGTCAAAAGCTTTTTCAAGATCGAAAAGGACAAGGCATGATGGTTGGATGGAATTGTAATGATTTGTTATGAGTGTTGTTGGACGAAGTAGCTGATCTTTAATAGAAAAGGAGGGACGGAAACCAGCCTGATGAGTCGGCAATAATTGGTGGTCTAGTAAATATGGGTGTAGACGTTTCAGAAGAATGCGCTCGAAAATTTTGCTGAAAGTAGATGTTATCTGTATAGGTCGGTAAAAAGAAACATCAGACGGTGGTTTAGCTGGTATGGGGAACATGAGGGTCTTGGATACTTTCCAGTCTGTGGAAAAAAAAAACTGTACGTAATATGAATGTATAAATGAGCGCCACAAGGGTGAGTAGTATAGCGGGGCTTTCTTTAATATGTCGATATGTGATGGAGTCGAAGCCTGGTGAAGTATTGCGTTTGTGCTGGACGGCAGAGGTGATTTCCGATACTGTGATGGGACTGGTGAGAACATGATTGGGAAGTGGATGAGAGACATGAGGTTGAAATGATGAACAGTTAAGGTCAACTTGATCTACTGGATGATTGTTGCCTATGTTATCCGTTTCTGAGGGTGTGAATATAGTTTGGAGGTAATCAGCAAAGGCATTTGCTTTTTCGGTGTCGGAATATAATGGCGTATCTTGTAGAAGAAGCTGATAAGGAGTCTTAGAATGCTTGCCACAAAGAGAATTGAAGCGTTTCCAGTAGCGGCTAGGATGAATTGTATCGGATAGGTGATTGCAAGTTTTCACCCACTGGCGTAATTTGTTAGCATATATATAGTTACGGACTGTGCGTTGAAGTTGGTGATGAAGTCTTAGGGCGTCGGGATTTCTGGTGCGTAGAAATTCGCGGTGAGATTGGCGTGATCGATGAACAAAGGCTAGATATTGGGGTTTGAGTTTTGGACGATATAGAAGTGATTCAGATTGTGGAATATAGAGTGCAGATGCCTGTTGAATGTAAGTGGTTAAGTGAGTGACTATATCTGTGAGTTCGTCCGGCGTAGTGGCGTATGTGGAATCGACTAAGGTGTTTGAGAGGTAGGAACGATATTGAGTCCAGTCTGCTTTGTCATAGCGAAGTGATATGCGTGGCGAAAATGAGGATTTAACAGTAGCCAGGCCTGAATGGTATATGAGCTTGATTGGTGCGTGATTACTGCCAATTGGGTCAAGAACATCAACAGTACAACGATTAATGATTGTGTTTGAGATTATTGCTATATCTGGAGTGGTATTACTGATGGGGTGAGTACAGCGAGGGAGATTAAGAAAAGTTCCTGTGGTATGAACTGTGATGAAGTCGGCGAAACAGGTTTGTTCGGCTGCTGAACGGCTATGAAAGTTGACATCAGCCAGGATAATGAAGTGTTTATAAGTATTGGAAATGTGTGAGAAGAAGGCATGAGGTGTAGGAAGGCCAGGGCGCACATATATAGTAGCAAGTGTGAGGGCGATGTTACGGAAATATAATGTGGTGATGATGTGTTCTGGGAGATGCAAGATAGGACAGTTATGAGGCCGAAACGGGATTTTATATCTGAAACCTATTGCAGCTCCACCATTGGCTCTGAGGGCTGGCATATGACTATCGTGACGGAGTAAAGTGAAACGAGAAAGAGGAACAAGATGAAGTGGGTTTGAGAAAAGTTTCGTTAAGATGGAAAGCTGTGACTTGTTCTTCGAGTAAGAGTGTTTCGAAGAGCACCTTGATTTTAACAAGGGATCGGATGTTAAGAAACAAAAATACTATGTCCATACTGGGTACGATTATACTGATGTTTCGAGGCGAGTTGTGTGGAAGTGAACATAGTTATTAGAGTAAGTTGCGAACAATGATACATGAAATGTAAATTTCGCAGCGGCAATAATTTGCTGAAGAATGTGTTGGCGTTGAAAAGGGTGGATGTTTTGCAAAGTAAGAGCAAGAAATTCCAGTAATTGACTAACTGTAACGGGATCATCAACGGAATTATTAGTGGAAGTGGATGATTCGGCGGTATTCAGCGGAACAAGTTCGGGATGGGACTCTTGAGCAGAAGGTTTGCCTTTGCACTTATAACTATAAGCTCGGTGTTGTTCGGTGCAAGTAGAACATTTCGGAGGCTGTGCCATGTTTGGACAAGAACGAGTTTGGTGGGGTAAAGAACAAAAGCCGCAAACTGTAGGATTTTACAGACAGATGTGTGATGTGAATTGTATTTTTGGCATTTTTCACAGCGTAATGGGAGAGGCATAAACGACCGGGTGGGCTCTACACGATGTTTATGCTTATAAGTGTATGCTCCATGAGAGAGCAGGCTGTCAATTGTGCTTTGAGAGGACGTAAGTACACGCATCATGTAGGTGGCACCAGTATTGTTTCGTATGCGAACAACCTTTTCAATAGTATTCCTTTCATACTGAAGTTCCTCTTGAACCTCCTCATCGGTATACGAGGGATCAACGCCACGAATGACCACGGAAAGAAGTGGAGCCCGTTTTGGTGGAGACGCTTGTTTATGTTTGGCGGTGTTAAGAGATGTAATGATAGCCTGCTTTCCAAAGATGTCAAATGAAGCTTTATTCCGAACTAGTATAGCGGAATTGAGGCCTGGTGATTTCAGTATCATGCCGTTCTTGATTTTACGACTTGGGACAAAGGAGCACTCGGTAGATACTTGCGGAGTTGAATCGTTATGAATTTCTCATTACTATACTTGGTGTCAAAATTTTGAAGAAGGAAACAATGAAGTACCGGGACAGGCGATGATGAAGATGAAAGATGAGATGAATCATTGATGTTTGTTGGCTGGGCTTCCATGTCTGAAGCATCTGAAGCATTTTCTCGATGTTGTCCCTTTGCCGGTTGGCGAAGCTGCTTAATAAAGTCATCATAGAGTTGTTGCCCGTGTGGAGATCTGGATATCGTGGACAAGTTAGACGTTGTAGAGGCAGTATAACTGCCTGACTGTGTACGCTGTCTGTTGCTCATATCCTTCCGCCTGGTCACTTTCGCAGCCGAAGCAGAGGAAATGGCAAACACAGGAGGAAGGCCATTATGGCGTCCATCCACCGGGGATCCAGTAGTACTAGGAGGATCAGCCATAAGAGAGAGCCGTGAACCTAGATAATAATGTAGTGATGCGCGATGTGAGAGATGAATGAGATGAGCAAGGTGGGACAACCCGTTTGGATAGTTGTCCAGGTGGGGCAACTCCCCTGGTTCGATCTGTGGATCCCGTTTCCCTTGGCTAGATAAGTTCGTCAGAAAGAGACAGAAGGTGAGGCCCAGGATGAGGAAAAGGAAAGTTTTTTTTTCAAAAATAGTCACCATACAATTAGCGACGCTTCGGAGCACAGCTCTGGGAAAGTATTGCAGTATATATTTGTTTTTGCTAGCCGACTACGACTAGCACTTGTCCAAAGGGTACCGCCCTTTATATCGGGAAGTGAGTTACAGGAAATAGCTAGGAGTGGAGAACGATGGGTGGTTTCCTAGAGTTTCATTGAACTTTCTAAAACCGTATATTTTACATAGCGAATTATAACTTGGTAGCAGTTATTTATTCATTCATCATAGGAGTGGGGAAATAATTACATCGTGGAGACTTGTGGACATTATGGCCATTAACCATAACCATTATTGAGGTGGGATGATAGGGCTGATGGTAAGGTGCACTAGACATCACATCATCGGGTTGTGTTAGTAAACCAAATGCAGAATATCTTCAGATTCGGGGGCGGCCAGTATATGTTTTTTGCTAGTCACGGACGACTAGCTCCCGCCCAAAGGGTACCGCCCTTTATATCGGGATGTGGAGTGAAGGAATGATGGCTATTAGGAAAGTATGGATGGGTACTGTGAGATTTATTAAACTTTATTTCAACATTATATTGTACATAATCATAAATATATGGGAGAGGATATTAAACTTTATTCCAACATGATATTGTTCATAACCATAAATATATTGGGAGGACATTTGATCAAGAGAGCAGTAAATCATATATTAAATGAAGAGGTGGACATTATGACAGTTAACCATAATCATAGCTTAAAGTGGATGGGATGAATGGAAATGAGGTGCACTAGAAGTCACGACAACGGGTTTTGTTAGGAAAACATATGTGGGTTATCTTCTGATCCGGGGGCAATTCCGGATCTGATGGAGACAGGGGAATCCCAGTTATACAAGAGGACTACTGTGCATAAGATGGAATGATGCAAGGTGTTGCTGTAGCGGTGATGTAGTCAGTGATGAATAGATGGTCGGGACTGTCAGGGGGTAAGGAGAAGTAGTATAGGATAAAGAGGAGTGAAAGACGGGTATGACGGAGAAGGACATTTGAATTATGTAAAGCAAAATGATGCATTGTGTCTAGAAGCATGGGATGATGAGTTTGAAACCGAGAAGAAATGTATCGAAAGCGTAAAGTTTCAAGTTGATAAAGAATGTGGGGGAATTGAGTGCGATCGTAGAGTTCATGTGTTAGACTAGGAAGGCGAATACGGAAAGCTAATCGGAGAGCGTGTCGTTCAAGAATTTGAAGTCTGGTATAAAATTAGGGAGGAGCGGCAATCCAGGCGGTAAAACCAAAGGTGAGAACTGGGCGAAGAAAGACTTTGTAGGTTGTTAAGAGCGTGTGTGTGTTCAACCCCCAGGTAATACCAGTGATACGTAGTAAACGGTTGAGGCGATTTTAGGCTTTGGTGCAGATGGACTTCAGATGGGCAGTCCATTTAAGATATCTGTCAAAAACTATCCCTAAATAAGTGACAGTGTTTTGAGGCTGAAGAGGAACATTGTCTACGTGTACAGAGAAGTTGGCAGGGTTATGGTAGACGCCAGAACGTTTGTTCGGATAAAGAAAAAATAATAGACTGGGTTTTGGCAGCATTGATTTTCAGTCGCCAGCGTCTGCACCATGAGAGAAATGTATCAATAGACTTTCTCTCTTGAATTGTATTAGCTGTTGCAAGAAAGGCGGTGTCATCTGCAAATTGATATAAGCTGGTATTGCCTGGTAATGGTGGAAAATCAGACACATATAACAGGTATAATAACGGATATAAAGAATAACCTTGAGAAACACCCGGATGGAGAAAAACAGGATGTGAGAGGTGATTGTTGATAGATATATAACTAAGGCGGCAAGAGATAAAGTGCAAGATGAAACGGATATAACACAGAGAAAGTCGGAAATAAAATAGTTTATATATAAGACCAAGATGCCACACCTTATCAAAAGCTTTTTCCAGATCAAATAAGACAATGCAGGAAGGTTTAGATGTGTTAAACTATATTGTGATATTGGTTGTTAGGCGTAGAAGTTGAGCAGTTATACTGTATGAAGGCCGAAATCCTGCTTGAGGAAGCGGAAAAAGATTATGAGCTGAAAGATGATGATGTAGACGTGTGACAAGGATGCGTTCCAGAATTTTCCTAAATACAAGGGTGAGCTGAATATGACGGTACGAAGAGACAGCATGGGGTGGATTATTTGGTTTGGGAAACATGAGAGAGGTTGATGTTTTCCAATGAGTCGGTATGAAGGTTGTGCGTAAAATAAACGTATAAATGGCAGCAAGTAAATGAAGAAGAATATACGATGCCTCTTTAACATGGCGGTAGGAAATACGGTCAGAACCTGGGGCGGAGTTGCGTTTGCGGGCGACTGTGCTGCGGATATCTTCCAAAGTAACAGGGCTGAGAGAAGATTGTTACCTGGTAAGTCATGATTGAGATTAGGTTAAAGATCTGGTGATGAAAGATTTAAATTATCTGCTGGATGACGGCGAAGAGACGGATCAGGCGAAAGCGGAGTGAAAATTCCTTGAAGATAATGAGCAAAGGCGTTTGCTTTAGCTGTATCGTCAGGAAGTGGTTCGTCTCCATCTAAGAAAGGATAAGTTGTTCGAGATGAGCGGCCAGCGAGTTGGTGGAACCTCTTCCAGTACTTTGTGGGATGAGTGGTGGTGGAAGTATCATTATAAGTAGCGATCCAGCGACGGCGTTTATAAGCAACCAGATAGTTGTGGACAATGCGTTGATACTGACGGTGGAGACGGAGTGACTGAAGGTTACCAGTGCGAGTGAAATCTCGATAATTTGCCCGGGAACATTTGATAAGTGCAAGATACTGAGGAGGTAGAGCTGGTTTGTAAGCATGAGCGGTGCGAAGCGGAATATGTTGGGCAGAAGCAGTGTGGATGGCAGCCGTAATAGTATCTAATGCGGCATAAAGGTTATCTTGTTTCAGGTTCCGAAATATTTTCTAACTGATGTTGAAGTAAGGTGCGGTAAGCGTTCCAGTTGGCTTTGTCGAACATCGGATAAGAGCGAGAGATTGGAGGAGGAGGGTGAGAAGCAGAACGTGGAGTTGTGATAGTCAGAAGTATTGGTACGTGATCACTGCCAAGAGGGTCCAGGATATCACCCTGCAGCGAGTCTGAAGATTAAGAGAAGAAATAACTACATCCGGTGTTGTATTACTACAAGGTCGAGTAGGCTTGGGTAGTGGATGTAAATGGCCGGTAGTATGCGTGGTAAGGTAGTTGAGGAAATCTTGTTGCTGACGGTGAGTGCGACTACAAAAAATTAGATCAGCTAGAATTATGTAAGTGCGATAGTTATCTGAAATGTATTGAATAAACTGATATGGAAGAGGATGGCCTGGACGAATGTAGATGGTCGCAATGGTGATGTTAAGTTGTTTGGAATATAAAGTTGTGACTAGATGTTCAGGTAAGGGGTGTATTGGAAGAGTAGTTCGCCGAAATGGAAGAGATGGAGAAAATCCTATAGCGACCCCACCATTTGCCCTCCTTACTGGTGTCTGGTTACTGTATCGAAGCATTGTATAGTGCGGCAGATGCACGTGGGTGAGAGTTGTAAGATGTGTCTCGTTCAAAACGAAACACGCCACATGTTTTTCAAAGAGGAGCTGCTCAAATAAGATTTTATGTTGAGGTAGCGAACGAATATTCAGAAAGAGAAAAGGAATATCCATAATGATGATAAGGTAGTAGACTGTGGGGTAGTAAGTCTTAAACTTCTGTTTGCAACGGATCTAAATGGAAGTAAAAAGTTTGGCCAGAGTTGATTTTTAGGATGGCTTTGGCAGTTTGTTGAACTTGGCAGAGGACATGGTTGCGCAGTAGCGGATGAATATTTTGTAGTGTAACTGTTAGAAACGATAAGAATTGGGTAATTGTGATTGGCTGACAGATACCCTGAGGACCGAGGCAGCTTGGCTAACATGTGGTTTCAATGGCACTGTTAATTCTGGTTTGAATGGGTCCGCAGTAGGTTTAGCCTTGCAGTTGTAACTATAGGTAGGTTGCCCAGTTTCGTTACAAGTAGAACATTTAGGAGTTTGGTTCAGGTTAGTGCGATTGCGGGTGCTATGAGGGCGAGTGCAGAATCCACATCTAAGTTGGTTTGGACAGGAACCGGTTGGATGATCGATATAAACTTGGCACTTTTCACAGCGCATAGGAAGTGGAGCAGGAGAAGGAGAAGGCTCGACACGGCGATTTTACGGTAGATGAAGGCTCCATTCGATAGAAGAGAATCGATTGTGTAATGCGAATTAGCTAAAACTCGAACCATGTAGGTGTTTCCTTGAGTGTTTTTAATACGGATACATTTGATGATAGAATGTATGTCCAGTTGGATTTCCTGACTGATTTCGTCATCTGTGAAAGATGGGTCAACACCTCGGATAGCAACAGATAATGCTGGTTGCTTGTGTGGTGGTGGTGGTTGTCTGGCTGATTGAGCATTGAGTTGAGAGATAGAAGCATTTTTACCAAGGATTTCGTGTGAATAAGTATTCTTAATTCTGGATGCGAATTTATCATCAGGTGTTTTAATGATGATGCCTTTCTGGGTGTAGATTATTTGTGCTATACTTGTCCATAGGATGTATTTGATGATGCAACGATACAGCTTTTTGGGATCCAGATACTGAGGATCATAGTTGGTAAGAAGAAATTAATAAATAGCATGTTTAACAGAAGTGTAACAAGTTTCAGCGTCCATGTGATGAGATGCAGTAGATGATTCGCTGAGAGTGTAATGGCGTTTTGGTTGAGGTGACTGAGGCTGATTCGGATGAACTTCGCTATGTGTCGTGCGTTTAGAGCTCTCCCTTCCCTTGTCGGCAGATGCAGACGGAGCAGAGGGGCCCATGGAGAGATTAGCAGAAGTGTAAGGCCCAGTAGCCACGATGACGAGCACAAAAAGCACAAAACAGCTAAGGTATGGTAAGCAGGTAGAAGCCACCCATTCGGATAGTGGCTTAGGTGAGGAAATGCCCCAGTCTAAACGTGTCGCTACGAGCTACCCTTGGCTGAGATAAGTCTGATAGCTGTTTCTCAGCGAATATCTGACGAGTAAGTCCCAGGATCGGCGAAATGATTTCAAAAATCAGCTGGTTTGACGTGTGATACGTCACAGCTGGGGAGACTACCAGTATATTCTTTTTAAGGTAAAGGGTCAGGGAGTTGTAGGTTGTAATTTTTCGTCAATTTTCATTTTTTTTTGTTTTCAAAATTAGATGGTTTGGTGTATGACTCCTAGCCCTAGTCAATAGAGGGTTACGCGCTCTCTTTGGCATAGAATTGTATACATTTTAGTTTTAAATTATGTATGATGGTCTAAGTGCAGTTTTATAAACAAATAGTGCTGAAAAGTAACAAACAATAATAACAAAATATCAGGTGAGTGAATAAATATAAATATGGATACAAGAAAACAAAACTCAAATCTAAATAGGGGGCCGCGGTGGCTCAGTGGTAGAGCGTTCACCTCTGGTGCTTGGGGTCCCGGGTTCGATCCCAGCCCCCGCCAAGTGAACTTTATGGTGGGCAAACACCGTGTGTGGGTTTTCTCGGGGTTCTCCCGTTTCCTCCTACTTTCTTCATTCCACCATTTCATTCAGTTCTCATTATCACCGTCTCCTTTAGCCTAACCGCCATAAGTGTGGGACGTAAAATTCAAAGATTCAATTTCATTTTCATTTCAAATCTAAATAGTGCAAGTATAAAGGGAACTGGTATAGAAGCAGTAGGTTGTGCTTTATGAAATAAACATGACGATGTAAAATGAAATGCAGTGCCTACACGCCGCAGTCACAAATATAGTGTTAGATAAACGAATGCAGTTTAGTTCTTCTGTCTCGGGGCGACTAGAGACTGATGGCAACAAGGGGAAAGCCCAAAGTTAGTATTGAACTGAGGCATTGTGCTAAAATGGAAATAAATGAGGCAGGTGATCGGGTATATGATATATATGAAAGATGTCTTGTTCTTCAGCTGTAGGATGTACGTTTTTGATATATAACGTGATAAGAACGTTTAACGCTGTATGCAAATATTTATACGGTGCGTCAGTTTCTGCATCAGCTTGTAAAGTATCAAGAAGTAATGGATGGGAGACTGGCAGGCGAGAGACTATGTATTTCAAACGAATGTCGGCAAGGTGATGAATAAGGTGAGGAAAGTTATTAAGGTCAGGAAGTTCGGATATGGTAATTTTATGCGATACGCAGTTCTAATGGCATGTAGTTCTAGTATGGATAATCGATCGTAGAACTTTGTTGGATCATTGCACCAAGCAATATGACCAAAAGTTAAAATGGGCCTGAGGAACATTTTGTATGTATTAATTAAGAGAGGTGCGTGTATTCTCCAAGTGGTTCCTGTGAGACACCGTAAAAGATTGAGTCGTAAAGTAGCCTTTTGCGTTATTTTTTCTAGATGAGCTTTCCAAGTTAATTTAGAGTCGAAAACTACCCCGAGATATGTAGCCGTAGGAGTTGGCCGAAGTTGATGGTCTTGCAGAGTAACGTTAAGGTTCCGTGGGTTACGATGAACTTTCGAGCGGCGTTTAGGAGGTAGAAAGACCAATGCTTGCGTTTTGGCGTCATTTAAACTTAATCGCCATGTGTTGCACCATTGCATAAAATGATTGAGAGTTGACTACAAGCGTGTGCTGATCTGATGCATGGTCTTGCCCAGAGCTAGAAAGGCTGTGTCGTCAGCGTATTGGAATAAGTACACATTCTGTGTGGGTTGAGGCATATCGGAGGCGTACAGTATATGGAGGAGTGGACTGAGCGCAGAACCTTGTGAAACACTAGAATAGGGGAAAAATTGGGTGGGATACAGCTGATCCAATGTAGACATATTCGATCCGATTAGTTAGAAAGATATATATGATACGTAAATAACTGGTCGGAAGGTTTAATTTCAGCAAGTTTCGAATGAGCCCGTAATGCCAAACTTTGTCGAAAGCTTTTTCGAGATCCATTAAAACGAGGCAAGATGGAAGGCCTTTGTTAAACTGATTGGTGATCAGTGTTGACAAACGAAGCGATTGGTCATTAATTGAAAATGCTGGCCTAAAACCTGCTTGATGTACGGGTAATAAATTATGTTCTTGGATATGTAGATGAAGCCTCTGTACCAGGATTTTTTCAAACAGTTTACTAAAGACTGTTGTGAGTTGTATAAGGCGATAAGAACTTACATCACCTGCCGGTTTATGAGGTTTGGGAAACATGCATATTTTGGAAATCTTCCAATCCAGTGGGTAAAAACCGGTGCGGTGAATAAAGTTGTAGACTGCAACAAGTAACGTCAGTAAAGAAAGCGGAGCCTCTTTTAATAACCGATAGGAAATTCGATCAATGCATCAGTATAATTTTTTATTAGCCTAGCCATCGGGTAGATATCTTTCAGAAGGCTACACCCTCTTTTAGAGAAGGGTAGTGAAAGGTATAGGAGAAGTAAGGAATTAATGGATGGTCTATGGGCTGTTTTATTGATATTTTTATTTAATCAACTTTTATATTGAGGTCTTTATGATCTTTTCGATCATAAACATACATCAAGGTAGAAGGAACTTCATATGTTTATATAACTGTTAGCATAACGAAAAATAATATAGTAAATGTAAGAATACAAAACATGACAAAAAAGAAATAAACTCTCGAATTTAAGAGTATATAACAACGGAAAAATATAGTGAATAAATCAACTCATAACAATAAGCAATAAAGGAAAACTAACGAAATTGGAATATAAACTAACGCACAATTTGAAATTTTAAGCACTGATGGAGATGAGATATGAAGTGAGGTGCACTTGACTCCACAACACATTATGAGGACTGTTAGAAGGACAAATGCAGTTATCTTCTGCCTAGGGGCTGCTCTAGGCTAACGAAGACGTGGTGAGCCCTGTTAGTAATGATGGAATCACTGTGCACAAAATGATGGAAAAATATGAGGGAGATGAACATATTTCGCGCAGGCGATATTCTTCGAGGAGTTGACGATCGATGTGGTCTGGTGGTACAGTGTAGCAGTATAATGTAAACATAAGGTGAAGTGGAGTATAATGGTATCGGGCGGGAGATGAGTGAAGTGCAAGATGACGCATGGTTTCAAAGAGGAGAGGTTGATGGTGTGTGTAACGCTGAGTGATAAACTTTAAACGGAGTGTTTCAAGGTGATAGCGGAGAGTAAGAAATGAGATCAAGGAATAGAGATCACGAGTTGGACTTGGCAGAGAGATTCGGAAGGAAATGCGAAAAGCATGTCTTTCAAAACTGGCTAGTTGTCATAATAGGAGGATAAAGCGGAAATCCAAGCCGGAAAGCCATACGTAAGAACTGGCCTGAGAAAGACTTTGTAGGTGTCCAATATGATGTTAGCTGTAAGGCCCCAGGTAATACCGGTTAGCCGTTTTAGCAAGTTTAGAAGGTTGTGGGCTTTAGTTCTGATACTTTGGAGGTGTGGTTTTCAGGTAAGATGGTTATCAAAGATAATGCCTAAGTATGTGACAGTGCGTGTTGAAGTGATGAGTGTATCGTGGACAGTGAGCTTTAGAAGGGATGGATTGGATGAACTTTGATACGTTTACGGGGTGGAACGAAAACGATGGCTTGAGTTTTGGAGGCATTAATTTTAAGCTTCCATTTAGTACACCAGTAGGTGAAACCGTCTATAGCTGCCTGTAATGAAATATTTATGGCTTGGATGGTTTTGCCAAGAGCAAGGAAAGCAGTGTCGTCAGCATACTGGAACAGGTGAACGTCAGGCAGCAGCTGCGGAAGATCTGCAACAAAAAGGATGTATAAGAGAGGGGAAAGTGCAGAACCTTGAGGTACACCACATATAAAAAAAATAGGATGTGAAAGCTGCTCATTAATTGCAATGTATGAAATGCGACATGCTAGGAAGTAATAAATAAGGCGAATATAGGTTATCAGAAACTTAAATTTAATGAGCTTGTATATGAGTGCTAGGTGCCAAATCTTGTCAAATGTCTTCTCAAGATCGAAGGGAAGAAGATAGGAGGGTTGAATGGAGTTGTAACGATTAATGATCAGAGTTGTGAGACGGAGTAGCTGATCGTTGATTGAAAAGGATGGTCGAAAACCGGCTTGGTGTGTAGGTAGTAGTTGGCGGTCGAGTAAATAAGGATGTAGGCGTTTTACAAGTATTCGTTCGAATATTTTGCTGAATGTAGAGGTTAACTGTATGAGGCGATAGGATGAAACATTCGATGGTGGTTTATTAGGTTTGGGAAACATAAGTGTTTTAGACACTTTCCAGTCAGTAGGAAAAAATCCCGTTCGGAGTATAAACGTATATATAAATGCCAAAAGGGTAAGTAGTGTTAGAGGACTTTCTTTAATGTATCTGTAAGTAATAGAATCGAGGCCAGGTGCAGTGTTTCGTTTACACTGGATGACAGCTGTAATTTCGGGAACTGTGATAGGACTCGTAAGAACATGGTCAGGAAGTACATGAGTGATGTTCGGTTGCGAAGATATAGAGTGAAGATTCACTTAATCTACTGGATGAGGTATGTCTGTGTTGTCCGACTCGGATGGGGTGAATATGCCCTGCAGATAGTCAGCAAAAGCGTTTGCTTTATCTGTGCCTGAATGAAGTGGGGCATTATGTAGTAGAAGGGGGTATGGGGTCCTGGTGTGTTTGCCACAGAGTGCATTGAAGCACTTCCAGTATAGGGTAGGATATGCTGTGTCGGAAAGATGATTGCAGGTTTTCACCCACTGGCGTATTTTATAAGCCGAAATGTAGATACGAACTGTTCTTTGGAGTTGACGATGAAGGCGGAGTGCTTCGGGATTCCGGGTGCGTAGAAATTCCCGATATGACTGGCGTGAGCGACGGAGAAGAGCTAGATATTGTGGTGGGAATTTCGGCCGGTACGGGATGGATTCAGACTGTGGAATGTATCGAGAATAAGCCTGTTGAATGGTAGTAGTGATAGTATCGACCTGGTGCGTGAGTTCGTCTTGTGTAGTTGGGGATTCGTAGGCTACCAGTGCGTTTGATATATAGGAGCGATATGAGGGCCAATCTGCTTTATCGTAACGTGGTGATATGCGTAGCGAAGGTGATGATGTAGGAGAGGTAAGACCGGAATGATAAATGAGCTTAATGGGCGCATGGTCGCTCCCCATTAAGTCCAAAACAGTTACCGTACAACGACTGATGATAATGTTGGAGACCAATGCTATATCGGGGGTAGTATTACTGATAGGATGGGTTGGGGACGGTAGTACAAGCAAAGTGCCGGTGGTATGAACGGTAGTGAAGTCCGTAAAGGCATCTTGCTCTGTTTGAGAACGACTATGAAGGTTGATGTCGGCGAAAATAATGAAGTGTTTATATGATTGAGAGATGTGTGAAAAAAAGTCGTGAGGAATGGGAAGGTCGGGGCGGATGTAGATTGTTGCGAGAGTAAGAGCAATATTTTTGAAGTACAAGATAGTGATGACGTTTTCGGGGATATGTAAGAGAGGACATTGGTGTGATCGGAATGGAAGTGAAGGACGAAATCCTATCGCAACACCTTCGTTGGCTCTAAGTGCTGGGATTTGACTATCATGACGGAGTAAGGTGTATCGAGGGATAGTGCAAAGGTTTCGTTTAACAGAAATGCCGTAACGTTTTCTTCCAATAAGCGAGTCTCAAACAGTACTTTGTTTTTAAGAAGAGAGCGGATATTGAGAAATGAGAATATGATATCCATAGTTGATAAATTTATACTACTGTTTCGAGTTTGGTGGTATGGAAGTGGAGATAGTTGTTGGAGTACGTAGCGTATAATGAAACATGAAAAGTGGATTTGGCGGAAGCAATAATATGTTGAAGAACATGTTGACGTTGGAATGGATGTATATTTTGCAATGTCAGAGCAATGAATTCGAGTAGTTTGCTAACGGTAACAGGATCGTCAACTGTGTGGTTGGTAGAAACTGTCGGTTCTGTAGCCGCAAAGGAACAACAAGCTCCGGATGAGATTCTTGTGCTGTAGGTTTGCCTTTACATTTATAACTATATGTGGGGTGTTGATCATTGCACGTGGGGCATTTTGGAGGTTGTTGCATGTTTGGGCAGATACGAGTTTGATGAGGCCCAGAACAGTAACCGCACACAGTAGACTCAGAAGTAGGTGCACTCAGAAGTAGGATGGGAGTTGTATACCTGACACTTCTCACACCGGAGAGGCAAAGGTGGTGAAGAACGCGATGGTTCGACACGGTGTTTACGTTTATAGATAAGTGCCCCTGCAGTGAGGAGGTTATCGATGGTGTCTTGAGATGAGGCGAGGACACGTACCATGTAAGTGGGACCAGCATTATTTCGAATAAGAATAACTTTGCTGATGGTATGTCCTTCGTATTGAAGTTCTTCATAAATCTCCTCATCACTGTAAGTTGGGTCGACTCCCCGAATCACGACGGAAAGTAGTGGAGGTCGTCTCGGTGGGGGTGCTTGTTTGCGGCGACTAGAGCTGGGTGAAGTGATGGTAGCCTGTTTGCCTAATATTTCAAATGAAGCCTTATTCCGAATTGTAGTGGCAAACTGTGGGTCTGGCGACTTGAAGATGTGCCCGTTTCTGGTTTTAATTACTTCAGTTAAAGGTATGCTGGGTAGATATTTACGGAGTTGAATTGTTATGAACTTTTCGTTGCTGAACTTGGTATCGTATTGTTGAAGAAGAAATGAGTGAATAGAGGGTTTATCCGAAATGTGATTGTCCATGAGAGATGATTGATTATGATTGGCGGCGTTATCAGTGTGGTCATCGGCTGTATCCATATCCGAAGAGTCTGACGGTTTATCTTGATGCTGCTTTTTCGCCTGATGGCGAGACTGCGTTACAGTATCAGAATATAACTGCTTGCTTCTTGGTGATCTGGACCGCGTGGAAACGTTCGATGTAGTAGAATCAGTTGAACTGCCCGACTGGGTTCGCTGTCCGTTACCCGTATCCTTACGCTTGACCACCTTCGTGGCCGAAGCGGAGGGAGAAAAGAAAACAGGTGGCAAATTAGCATGTCGGCCATCCACTGTGGGTCCACCAGAAGCACTGGGGTCCGCCATCTTGCAGACCGGGAGAGCAAAAAGCCGTGACTCTGCTCGATGAAATTCTGATGAAAGATGCGTGAGATGATGAAGGTAGGACAACCCGTTTGGATAGCTGTCCAGATGGAGCAGCCCCTCTGGCTCGATCCGTAGATCCCACCGCCTTTGACTGAATAAGTCTGACGAGAGGATCTCAAGAAAGAGACAAACAAGAAGCTCAGGAATTGGAACAGGAAGGATAGTTCAAAACTCGTTATCATCCACTTGACAACGCTTCAGAGCAAGCTCTGGAAAAGTATGCCCCAGTATAAAACCCTTATACGCCACCCATATCGCAAGTATGAAACAACTAACAGTGAAAATTTGGTTTGGGTGTTACTCTTCTCTATAACAAAAGACGTAAAAAGATTTTGGTATTTCTTCCGTAAAGCAACGTAAAACGTATTAGGTTTCTTATACGCATCACAAAATTATTATTACGGTTGTTTGAATTATTAGACGACAGTTACATGATTTGTAATGCTACCATCTAGTGTGGATAATTGTACTAGAAACATGTCACATAACGTTTTATTCATTTAAATCTCAGAAAATGCAAAAACCTCCGTAAATAAACTTTCCTTCACATTTCTCTATTAATTTATGTTGAATCCATATTTTAATAACTGTTTTTCTATTCCTCACAACAAAAAACAATATTTTAAATTACTCTTCTTTGGTTTCTTCTGGGAGTGGTTCAGTATCAAATGAGTTATATTTAGATTGCAAGATCCAGCTTCTTACATTTATATAGTCTAAATTTTACCTTCAAATGTCCGAGAGAATTAATGGTTCCAAATTAGAGAAATGTAATCTGGCCGTTTGCTTCTGCTATAGGTTTTATTGTCTCAAATAGTACACAGAGCTCTCTTGTGGCTATGTGGGTAGCGTACGCGCCTTTATTCTGGAGACCCGGGTTCGATTACCGGCGGAAACTCGGGTGGATCGGATTCTATGTGAAGCTGTAGGTCCAGATCTCATAGTCTGCTGCTGAATGGGATGCTTATATCAAATCCACTCCAATTCGTGCACATTCCATCTTGTTACAGAAAGACTATGGAGGGATTGCTGGCGACCCGTGCATTTTAATAATATATGTGGGATTGATTTGATTTCATTTGCAGTTTTAGTGCCCCGTTTAGCATCGAGGCTACATGAGACGTGGATCTACAGTTTAGCGTGGAATCTGAACCACACGAGCTCTCACCGGGAAACTAACCCGGGTCTCCCACGCCAAAGGTACGTACTCTGACCGCTTAGCCACCAGTGAGTTATCTATGTGGGCGTAAAAATAGCCAAGTAACAATACAAAAGTCACTAAATTTTGGTATCACCAATAGACTAAATTTTCTACCTCTCACCAAAGGTGCTTAAAAGATCGCTAAATCCATATTTTAAAATCTAATTTTGTTTAATTTGACCTCTAGAAAAGTTATGAAATATTAAAAAAAAATCCTCGCCCCCTTCGGAACGTTCGGGGCCCCATTTGTCGGGATTACTACCTATCTTATTTGTAATCCTGATGATATGTCTAAATTTAATGTCAGCTACATAGTCGAACACAAACAAATTGTTCATCATATCAATTTTTAAAATGCATTTGGAGAGTTTCTAAGCAAACAAATTATTATGTCAAGTGCCTGAACTCACCTTGAAAATATTTAACTGTGGCGTTAACAGCCGGTAGCAGAGTAAACCAATAACGTGCTTGGGACACTTGTATTGTATGTATTCTGTTTATAAATACAAGTATAATAGATTTGATTGTTACAATATGGCTATCCGGCAAGCCTCAGCTTATGAGTAGATTTTGTATAAATCTTAACGATCGTGATATAAGATAAAACAGAGAGAACAATACCGTTGCAAACAACACCAAAACCAAGTCGTGGCAAACTACACCGAGGCAAACAACATGTAATCGGTTTGTTGGAGACAGTACGCAAGAATTAGAATAGTCTCTAATCTTGTTACTGACAATGATGTCCGAAACACATGCAATATAGCGGGAAGTGGGGAGGATGTTGAGTTTTGTTGTTGGAGTCCACTTTGTGCGCATTATGTTAATCGGGACTATACCAACAATTTAAAAGGGGATCCGAAACACTATGTACCTCTACCGGGAATCGTACACGGGTAGCCTTGATTGCATGGCAGCCACGTTACCATCGCAATACCAGGAAGGCAGAAATTGGCGAAAAGGGGACACGAACTGCTTATTCGCAATTTGTCTATATTCGGTAGAACAATCATTCAAATTTTTGTTTCATTTTTTTTAACTTTAAATGCTGCATGTCATATTTTATAAACTTTATACAAATAGTAAATTCCTTTTAAAGAAATAGAAAGAAGAAACGAAGAAGTTAAAAATACATTGTACATATTTTAAACCAATATATTACGAAATTGATAAAAATGCAGAGTTTTTATAACTTTCCCCTTAATGTCTCCAACGTATGATAGTTGAATGCATTATAGATTGTTTAAAGTTAACAATAAAAAAAAAGTTTTCTAGACTGACTTGAACTTCGAAACTCTTGTTTCCGTTTCATCCTTCTAGAGACAATAAATTTATATTGACTTTTTTCACGGAAACACGAAAAAGATAACTTTTTTGTTTTCATTTTTTTCTTCTCCTTAACTAAATCTTCGGAAGATCGGTACAAACAGGGTTATTTCAAGTGTCGTAATGTGCCTCAAATAATAATTTATTTCTTGATAAACTTCTTTAACTTCCATAGCGGCATGCATAATAAGATTCCAAAAGAATTGATACATATGAAATTTCGTGTTATGCATATTTAACTTTAATGAAGGCAAAAATATATTGCATTTGCGCCCCAAAAGAGGTAAATGCAATTTGCTGGGAAAATGTTAACATTTCAAAATATTTTGAGGCAATTTTCCTTTTTTCTTTCTTTCTTTATTTCTTTTTTATGTTTTACGGCATCTCGCTTTACGAAACGTTACACTACAAAAATAAATTTGTTTTAATACTTTCCAGGATGTATTTTTGAACCGTGTTTTTTTAACATGTCACAACTTGTCTGAATTATTATACTAATGAATAAACAAGTCTCTAACGAGGAAATCTTTTCTGGTGTCACACGGAATGCGGAACTGGACTATGATCAATCGATTTGTGTTGGTGAACACGAAAATCCATAGGCGGGAAAAACCCTCGATCGCAACCGTTCCGTATTTATGGGGGGAGGAAAAGTAGGGGCACCGCCAACACAACACGTTGTGGATAATGAGACGAAATATAGCACGAGTTCGATGAAAATATGCATAGAAACACAGTTAAACATATACTATAATGTGACCCACTGCGACCCACCACCCACCATGACCCACTGCGACCCACCACCCACCGTGACCCACTGCGACCCACCGACTCAGTATGATCTACCGACCCTCTCTGCTCACTGCATTGTAGAGAGTATCTTCTGAAGACTGGTAAATTTGTCTCCGTTTTACTTTCAAGACCTTCCTTTCCCTTTCTTTTCCACTTGTTTCTGTCTACTTACCTGAGGTGAGTATATCTAACCAAGTGAAAAGAAAACCGGGCACTTTTGGATATTGATATTTTTAATAGTACTAATAGCAATAGAACTTACACTACAACTTGGCTTTCAAGACCTGTGGGTTTGTAGAGCTAACTACTGGAAAAAATACATTTTTGAATCACTGTAATATATAAATTATTTATAAAAAATTGAATGTAACTATGTGTGCCTGATCATCACGGTCAAATTGCAAAGTCAAATGAAATTACTTTTGGTATATTGTTAGGCCTTAATCCAAATTGGGATGTTATATTGCTTTTATTATAATGCATAATATTCTAAGGAGGTAGTGAGGATCCGAATTTTTGCGAAAAAAATGAGTATATCGCAAGCCGTTAAACTTACGGAGCTGAAATTCAGTGTATTAACTCTTTATTGAAAATAAACAGAATGTGTCCTAGCATTTTTTAAAATTCTCCTTTATGTGTGTGGGGGGAGGCACTTTCTATATATGGAAAATTGGTAGTGAGTTGGTTTGTAAAAAGGATCGAAAACGATCGATGTTATTTCAGAAAAAAATCAGAGACAAAAAATACAGTGCTTGGCTTCATATGTCCATTGCTTTCTGCTATAATAATTGCTGAAGCTTATGTTTATTATATGGAGCGCTCACAGCACAGGGCAATCAACCCAAAAACTTGTGACTAAAATAGGCATAAAATTTATACTGTGAGCTTAATTACACGGAAATTTGAAGTTTGGATTGTACGCATAATTGTATGGAAAATTTTACTTTTTTTTTTCCTTTTCGTTGGTCTACTTACTTTGATTTGGAACATCGAAATTTCATCCTTTTTTCCACTGAAAAGTATTGATAATTCAACAAGAAAATAATTTTACTATGATAATTTAATTGGAATTCGTCGTAATTTGGCACATGGCAAACAGCAGTGTGGTAATTGAAGTTGAAGAAGGAGGGAAATTCCCATTCACCTCTGAATACTTTCCAGAAACCTCGTTCCCTTTCGCTTTCTAGACGGGGGAGGGAACTTGGTAATGGTATCAAACCTTCATGTATAATTACAAAAGTTAAATTTATAACAAATAAGAAATAATCAGTTTATCAGGCTTTAATTGATAATTTATTCACAAGATTCCCTATCAAAGGCGTGGTAGATGAAGTTTCTGTTCTACATGGGTCGACATTGCCAACTGACATGGTCGATATGGAAAAGATGTTGTATGGTGATAGAGAGATGATACTTCTTGCTGAGTATTTCAAAACTGACCGATACAAATCGTTATCAGACTTAAGTCTAACAAGTAGATTGTCGATGAGAAGTTGCAGAAATCGGGTAGATGTATTATCAATTTCCACGACCGAGTGCGAACGGGGATTTCCCCTTATGAATTTACAGATGACTGATATTAGAAATAGATTGTGCTCAAACATTGTCTAACTTGTTGCTCATCAATGTTAATGGCCCACGTCTGGACAAGCTCAAAATAGACGAGCTAGTTATTTCTTGGCTGAAGGATGGACATCATTCCACTGCGGATGATTTACCGCCAAAAAGTTACCAACATGAAATAAATCCGATTTCAGATTTGTTTAAGGTGGAAAATTACGAGTTACGGAAAATGTATAATTGTATTACTAATGGCATATTTCTGTTATTCAACTTTGTACCTACTTTTTAGTAACTCCCTTTTTTGCTTTAGGTAAAATACTTTGAATAAATATTCAAAATAATTGCAATTATACATATTTGTACCTTAAATTTAACGTGGTGTTTTAGTGATTACACAAATTACAATTATGAGCATACTTTATTTAGATGCTCTCACATAGGGTACCCGAGCACCTTTAAACCCTATGAACAACTGATTTTTCAAGTCTTTTGTGAGAAAAATACTGTGAACTGAGAAACCACAACCTTTTCCATATTGTATAAGGGTATTTTCCTGCGAATAGAAGTTTCTTGTGGAATGCGTTCAGAAATTAACACTTGCAAGAATACTCTCTTAGAACAAGTATATTTTAGGCACACACTAATTTCCCCCCACCTCGAACAGTTTCAATTTCCTCACTGACAAACACTTTACCATTTTATATCGTAAATGTCAGATCCTTCGTTATTGTAACAGAGTGGTGCTTGAGCAATTGACTAGAAATTCAAACTCCGATTAGTGACAATTTCACAGTCTTGTTTTATTACAAGTGTAAACTCTTTAGTCAGTTCAGAAGAGGCCGTGGATCGGGTTCAGAGTTGATGACGATGGATTTTGGTGAGAGTAGGTCAAAGTGGATAAGAGTGGTTCATGGTGGGTGGTGGGTCATGGTGGGTGGTGGGTCATGGTGGGTGGTGGGTCAGAGTGGGTCACGGTGGGCCGTGGGTCAGAGTGGGTCATGGTGAGTGGTGGGTCAGTGGGTCGTGGATCACGGTGGGTGGTGGGTCAGTGGGTTGTGGGTCAAGTTTTCATTAACCCACGCCAACTCTGGTTAGGGGAATTGTGCAGTAATAATACATGGTCAAGTAATCAATCACAAACTATAGACAGCCTGTAGACGTCAACATAAAGCAGAAATGGAATAAATAGAGCTATGGAGGGGATTGACCGTAGAGTCCGGACTCCCTCTCCTCATAACCTCCGATGTGTATAAACTCTTGTAGTAGTAAGGGCAGCAGTTGGTCTTACTTTTGACCCTTGGGTCCCTGCCTCAGGACACATGGACCCTGGTCTACGGTCAATGACCTAGGGGTACTTAGGACCACCCCTGTACATTTTTGCAGGGGTACCTGCAAGGCCAAACCATGTACGCCTATGTATCATAGTTGGTCACCAGGTCAGAATTTTCGATCGCAATGTCGCCATTGGTGACTGAATATTTCAGTTTGGCGATATACATTTGCGTAACTTAGGGCAACTTGCTTCAATAACGCCACCATTCTTAGTTTTTCGAGGACTTCGCATTTAATAATTGATGGAAAAAATAAATGTTGCATTGTTTAGTAGCTTGGTGTTCACTGATTACAACATAGTGCAAAGAACCTGAAAATATATGTGTTATAAGTAATACACAAACATGTAGAGGAAAGTGAAATAGCGTTACTGTATACACTATGGATACAATAGCGCGAGGTTATAATTATTCGTATTATCATGAAACCAATAAACTGAGATACGCTGGAACAAGTACAGTTAGTTGGAAGAAGAAAAGCAGTGGCCAGTAAGAGGCAATATGCCATGCCAAGTTTCGTGATAACTTACCATCCCTTACAGGCTTCACATTGCAACGAATCAATAGTTTTATCAGTACCATCGTACTAGTACCCTTTGCAACTAACGCAATAGTAGTAGCTATCTTTAGGATGATATGTTTTCGAACTTTTACCTTCGCTATTCTTTTTATAGGTACCCCTTTCTTGTATCCACCCATTGCAAAGTTGACCCTTTATCTTTCACGTTAGGATATTCTTTAAACATACTTCTAGTCACTACCACTGCTTGGACGTTTCTTGATCTATTTCTTCCAGGAAGAGATCTATTATTTTTTGGAGTTGAAATAAGTTTGGTGAAATAGCTGTTACTCGAGGATGTAGAGTGAGAAAACTGAGACGAAGCATTAGAAACAGGATCACGGTTACAGGCAGATGATGTTGATATCTGGGGCCTTCAGTGAATGGATGGTAATTGTTGTCCAATGCAGTTCCAGTAGGACCTCGTGTCGGAGACACAGAAGAGATGGTACTTGGTGCAAAGGTTGTTTCTGGAAGTACTAAAGGATTGAATGTGTATATGCCAGTAGCTTGAAAAGCAGATGGTGCATTCTGAGGTGTGGCAGCTTTAAATCAGATAGTAACACCATTCCATATATCACGTTCGGCGTTATTCCAGCCACACAACATAATGAACATACCATCGTTCCTCTGCTCTCTTCTAACACATTCACTCAAGTAAACCAAGTAAACGCAGTCGATACACTCGTAACTGACTACTGGGTTACATATACATATTACATGCCTGTAGTGGAATTAATATAAAGAACTTTGAAAATTTTACTTACGCTTTCTGTTCTTAATTTTCTGGTCTGAATTAGTAACACAAAAACTGCACAACACACACGTTACACCACAGGAAATCGACTCACGTGCGAAAACAAGAGATGCGCCTCCTATGCATTGCTACATTGCAGAGTGCTGTAAACAGTTGAAAATCAAATGGCGTTATTGTATCCCTGACGTTATTTTAGCCAGTTACCCTATATCTTTGCAACAAAACTCGATGATCTTGTTGCAGGATTCAGACTTCAGGTTTCGTCGCTTGCCCTTAATATGTAGCAAAACAGTATATGGAAATCATTACATATACCGGCCTGGAAAGATCAGAAATATGGCATTCGAAGCGAATTACTGACCATGTGCAGGGCCAAATGAACACATTCTCACACCCAAAACTATACTTCAGCCCATGCCCCTTTCATCAAAGAAAATACATTCGTAGTTCTTGTGTTGTAAATTGCAATGATCACATTGTTGTCACAATGAATTCTGCATTTAGTTGCAATTACATAAAATTTCACTTTGATTGCACGTTTAGGCCGCATCACTAAAAGACAACAGTGTATTATAATATATAATACAAAAACGCTCACACAGAAAATTTCTAGTATAATGGATCTATTCATTTTATAATATACAAGGCGGGAGAGAGGGAGCCAAATATGTGGCTATAAGTTGGAGCCTAGACCCTAAATTAGGCCTGACCACTATCACCGGTACTTATTTGCACGATGTGGCTGGTTAGAGTAATATTATTTTCAGTAATCCTTAGTTGCAGGATATTTAGATATTGATGAAGTTTGCTTACATGTAGAAAAAAGTTGTGTTAAACTTCCTTTCGCCACAGCCCATAAAGACCCCTGGCCGCCAGAAGACGCTCTATCTACTTGGCGATGTGTGGTTACCCAATCACTGTCCAAACGCCATAAGTTTTGGCTTCCCGGACTGGAGTTCGATAGTTCTGGATTCAGATAGCATCCCAATTGCCTCATTATACTAAATTAACACTGAATAATTTTAGTGTTAACACAGGTAGTAATGGCCCCTTCACACCAAAATCTTGCACACAAGAAATTCGGCTAATAGCCCAGTCAAAATAGGTTTTGTGTCGGAACAAATTCCCGGAGAGCTGATTTTTTTTTTCCTGTTGATAGACTATGATGAGATATGTAATTTCCCAAAAGTCCCCGGTTCTCCCTTTTGTGCTTTCTCCCCAGTCCCCCTTAAAGGTGAATTTGCCGTCTCAGAAAATTAGCCATAACTCCGAAACCAGTGGAGCTTCGCATTTTTTTTATTTTCTTTGCCTAATGTTAAGCTACTAAAAAGATGTATTTCATTTTTCTCGAGAAATGTATAGTTTCGTGACAATTGTGTCTTAAAGAGAAAACAACAGTTTTTTGGCGGGAAAATTCCCTTTATCTTTTTCTACGAGATAAAGTAAAAAATGGTTCAAATGAAAGGTTTAGATCGAAGTCTAAGCTTTAAAACTAGGTATATATTGTCACAGTAGGCAAAGCTAGAGCTGAGTAATGTAGCTTTGAACGTCGTAAGAATATGCTTCAAGGCTCATAGGAATAAGATCAGAAAATGACAGTTTTGGTTCGGGGGGACTATTCCCTACCCTCATATTAGGTTTTCCATTATCCACCACCTATGGACCCGCCATGTCCCGGACTGGCAACAACCGGCAGCTTTCTTATATTATGAGTTTATTTTAATTTCTATACTTTTAAATAAATTCATAACAAGAACAGCATCACGGACCACCCACCACCACTATAACCTAAGAATACTGTATGCCATGTTTTCTAATATTCATTTAAAATGAAGCCAGATTATTCGTGTAATTGATCTTCAAAATCTTAATTATATTGATGTACATTGTTGCATAATAACCCATTACAGTGCTCACACATAGCTGAACAGGTAAAGTCAGATATTCTGCAGCGACAATAATCTCCACACGCTGCCTTGCAAAAGCATGAAATTATTGCTAGGTCATCAGGAGCAAAAGGTTTCATACTTAGTATCGGTCTTAAGACTCTTCTTTTTCCATCCATTTTTTTTTTTTTTTTTGTATATTCATGTTTCCAACCCCAATCAGTAGGATTAAGTTTGCTCCCTAACCAAAATTGCACCTGTAAGTACACTCTGAACAGGTGCTGACGACACGCTTCTGATGTCGGTGGTAATTTAGCTAAATCAAAGTTTGACTTCGAAGAAGTCTTTGCAGTTAGACTTGTAAATCTGAAATAACGAGCTTCGTTTAAAGTTGAATATTTACTTAGCCCGTACATTGAAAGAACAAACTTTTCTCCATTCAGGACAAGAGTATCTTTTGATGCATATTGTTGCAGGAAAGATTCTGCCTCACATTTTGCCTCTGTGTTTTCTTGGATTAATTCAACTTCTTTTGTTTTCCCAATTCAAAAAAAAAAAAAAAAAATGACGAAGTTGTATCTCAGCCAGAAATTGCATGGGCAAAAAGGAGAAGTTTGTTTATATTTTTGTTGGATCTTTTCAATCTATCGATATCAAAACAAGTGCTTGACGGGTTCTTTCCTCCAACGTCTTTTCGAATGAAAATGGGTCTCTTCTCTGGTGCTAATGCAACTATCAATATTAAAATGTGCGTGTTATTTCCAACAACAATCACTCTGGAAAAGGTATTAAGTTTGTCAATTCCAGTCCTTACAATTTCAGTATCAGCATCTTCTTCAGCTATAACTGCTGCTAATCCAACCTTTTCCACCTCTTTACATGTGCATTCAATCAATTTATTTTTGTTCTTTCTGTTAGAAAGAAAAGGTTCTTTTTTACGACACATTTAGTATTTTCGTCGAACTGTATTTCGCATGAGGAATATTTCAGTGTCCTCTTTGTTTTTTTTCATCCATTGTAGTCACCTCTTCTGGATAACCATCGAACACCATCGTACAATTATTTCCATACTTGAACGCTACAAATGAGCAATAGTTCCTAACAATATCTTCATCCTTAGGTCATGAAACACAATGAAGAAGGAAACCTCCATCGATAACTATCCCAGCATCTTCTAAGCATGGTTGCTCAACGATTCCTTCTGAAAATGCTTTACCTATAGACGATTTAGTTCCTTTCCGAAGATAAGTATCATCAAAAGTCGATGGAGGTACAGAAGACAATTCATATTCCAAATACATTTTCAGTTTATTGGGACTGTCACACACGCATAAAATTCTATTAAAAGGCTGTTGTAGGTGTATGTTTGCTTTTAATGATCGAACCGATGCAGACTTATGACTGGCTTGAGTAATTATCATGTCTTTCTTTTCAATTTTAGCTCTCCAAAGCTCTTACCTTTCATTTCTTCCATAGCTGCCAAACCCATGTCATAAGCTTTATCACTGTTGCCACTATTATTTTACAGAAAGCCGGAATGTAAAGACACGAGATCCCCTGACAGCTTGTGCTGTCTCAGCCAAAATGTAAATTCCTCAATATCCTAGTTAGCTCTTTCTTTCCTTGATTCCCTCAGTTCAACATGCTGTTCAGTAAAATTTAAGGCTGTTTCTGCAAATTTATCTAAGGCTTCTTGTATCTTTAAACAGTACCGTGTTCCATGAATCCATTTTGACAAAGTACTATCTGTTATTCCTCTTCCATGCGTCAGACCTCCCATAGCTTTCATTGGACGCATTAGGCATTGTTCTATTATCATGTCTGTCCAAGTTCCTGACCAATGTTTCCCATTCCTGCGAACGGTAAAATAACCTTGTTTAGTAAATAATTTGTATTCTTCTTTTGATATTTTAGATTCGAGTTTCAACATATTCTGAGCATATAAATGCACGGATTTAGCATAGGACAAGTGGCCTGCAGCATGGAAGTATGGAAGCATGTCTATTACTGCACTCAAGTGCATGTTCCAGTTACCAGTTCTTTCTGCAAATATAAATTTCAACATAAGATATATGCACTTAATTAAATTTAGCCAAAGCTTTGCTGTCCTGCTAGATTTTTTTATCTTTTTCAAAATTTGTTTCAATGTTTAAAACAGTTTCTGTAACTTCATCATCCAAGTTAATTTGCTCGAAATCCAGTTCCTTGTCAATAAGCTGCTGACATATGTCTTATAATATCTTGCAGACCTCTTCAATATTTGGATATTCTTCTCTCATTACCGTAATGAGAGACGTTGCAGTTAAACAATAAGCTCTTATTCCTCTACAATATGCATGCCCACTTAACATGTGATTAACAGTTGCCGAACCACAAACAGTTTCCCATAGATTTTGTAAGCCACTTCCTTCCATAAAGCCGCCCACTGATCCCATATAAGACATTAAAAGGTGAAATCTACCTAACCTAAGAATAACCTTTGATAAGTCACTATTAGGATCTGACCTTTCTACGATTTCTGTTGCTTTCAGATACAATGGTTGGTCAAAAGTAGCAATGCAAGATCGGTTTCTTTTTCTACATTGATCTACAGCAAAAGATAAAGTAGAATAGATGGTAGACATATTATTTGGGTCTAAGTTTATAAATGGTACTGTCATAACACATGTAGATTCAGAAGAATGCTTGGTGCTGCAAATAATGTTCATAAGCCCATTCCAGCCAGGTTGCTTCTTTATACATCCCATCCAAATTAAGTTTATCGGGTAAAACATTGTACGTAACTTTTCTGTGCTCTTGCCAAGATTTCTGAGCTCACTGCACTATTTCCTCGAATTACACCAGCACTGAGGCTCGCTGACCCGGTGGAGCTCATTTTTGTTATTTTCTTTCGTTATGTGTCAAATAAATACTATCATAATATACCTCTTTTTAAAGCTTAGACTTCGATCTAAAACTTTCATTTGAAACATTTTTTTACATAACCTCGTAGAAAAAAAATAAAGGAAATTTTTCCCGCCAAAAACTGTTGCTTTTTCTTTAAGACACAATTGTCACGAAACTATACATTTCTCGAGAAAAATGAAAGACGCCTTTTTTGTAGCATAACATTAGACAAAGAAAATTAAAAAAAAACACGAAGCATTTGCTGCACTGGTTTCAGAGTTATGGCTAATTTTCTGAGAGACGGCAAATTCATTTTTAAGGTGGTGGGAGAAAGCACAAGGTGGAGAACCGGGGACTCTTGGGAAATTGCATGTCTGATCATAGTCTATCAACAGGAAAAAAATCAGCTCTCCGGGAATTACTTCCGACATCTAGCTTATTTGGACCACTTGTAATTATCCTGATGTATGGAAATTGGTTTCTATAACACCCATACCTAAAACTAATGGAAAGTCTATTAATAATTTTTCCACCAATTTCTGTAATGAAGGTAATTCCAAAAATCTTTGGGAAAATAATCTAGAAATATGTTTATAATAAAGTAAGGAATGAGATTAATATAAACCAACATGGATTTATGGCTGGTAAATATGTAATAACTAATTTAGCTAGTCTTATGCATTATACACTTCCAGTTATTTGGGCTGGTGGTCAAGTTGGCGCTATTTACTTGGACTTTGCTAACACATTTGATAAATTACCACACCACTTATTGATAAACAAATTGAAAAGTTATAACTTACCTAACTGTGTTATTGATTGGTTGATTTCATATTTAAATGGAAGGAAATTTGTGGTAGAATATAAAGGGAAAGTGTCTGCTATTCATAGTAATACCTCCTTTGTACCCCACGGTTCTAATCTTGGTCCTCTATGGTTTTTGCTTTATATAAATGACATTTGTGTTGATTTGACTTGTAAATATATGTTATATGCTGATGATATTAAAATTTTCAGTCAAATTAAGTCCAAACAAAATCAAGATAATTTGCAAAAAAAATAAATAAATAAATAAATAAATAAATAAAAATAAATAAATAATAATAATAATAATAATAATAATAATAATAATAATAATAATAATAATCATAGGTAAATGGTCCGAAGAGAATTCCCTACCCCTGAAGTTTAACAAAACGCAAGGAATTGCATTTTCGAGGAAAGTTAACCTTTACATCGGGGAAAGTTAACAAATACAGGATAGGAAATCAACATATCCAATTCGTTAAGCATGTTAGAGATTTAGGAGTAATATTAGATGAAAAATTACTTTTTCAGAAGAATCTTCAGGTTGTTATCTCCAAAGCTAGGAGGAATTTAACAATGATCAAATGGTTATGTCAACATTTTACTAATATTAACACCTGCAAAATTCTCTATATGTGCAACGTTAGGTCTCATCTTGAATATTGTACTATAATTTGGAATAGTGAAGCAAAATAGTTTAGTTCTTCGATCGAATCAGTTCAAAATTCATTCCTAGTCTGGTTAAAATTGAAGTTTTAAGAAATAGGAGAGGCGAGCTTGTCAGACATAAGGGTGGATCTTAATCTTACCCTTCTTTCTGACAGGCGTCGGCTCTTTGACTTGAAATTGTTTCATGCAATTCTGCATGGAGATTTTGTTCTAGAGAACTTTTTCTCTTTAAAAATTCCTCACAGAAACATTAGGAAATGTGTTCCGTTTATTAGGAAATATCCAATCAGGTCTTCTATATATAAAAGTATAGAAGCAGCTAATAATTTTTATCCGGTTCTTGATTTGTTTCATAAGAATTTCAAGAAAGTGCATGAATTATATATATATATATATATATATATATATATATATATATATATATATATATATATATATATATATATATATATATATATTAAATAAACTGTGAAATGTTTTAGTATTTTTAGGCTTGCAACTGATTATCTTAACTTTGTTTTGTATTTTTCTAAATACTGTATGGATTTGTTATATATATATATATATATATATATATATATATATATATATATATATATATATATATATATATATATTGTATTTTTTAAAAAAATATCAAATTGTGAGAACGTTTTTAATTCTGAACAGATACACACGTTTGTTTCTTATTTCTATTGTATTTCTGGAGGTCATTTTGTAAAGTTTTTAAGGTACCATTTGGAAGATGCTTTCATGTTTTGTTAGTTTTTTTTTTTTTGTCATTTTTCCTATCATTTTCTCTTTTTTCTATGCTTAATTATTTCTTTACTACGATACTGCACTTTTTTTAACTTGGTCATGATTTTTTTTATTTGTGGCATATGAATTTTTATGCTTATTTTATTTTCGTCATTATTACTAGCCTTATTAATCAGTGTATTTTATCTGAAGTGTTTAACATAGAAATATTTATTTTCATTTTGTATTAGCAGCTGCATAGTGTCGTATTGATTTTTATGTTTTTTTTTTTATTTTTCGATATTTTGTAAACTGTTACAACTACATGGTTAATAATAATCTATTATTGAATTTTACACTGTATACTTATCCTATATGGTATACCTTTTCTATATTCATTTTAATTATGCTTCTCTTTACTATTGTTAATTTTGTATCTTCCTGTTTGTAACAGATACTGCATGTTTTTATGTTATTTTTTCTGAAATAATATTTTATCCATTTCATATATTTTTGTATAATCAGTTGTATGCTGTTAATTCTATTTGCATGCGTCCTATGCTTGTAAAACATTTTTTTTCTTTCTTAGGGGCACCTGTGGCTGTAATCCTGTTTGCTTCCAATAAACATATTTCAAACATTATCATTATTATTACTATTACGACTGGAAGCTTTCGAAATGTGAGTGTGAATAAGAAGGGAGAGAAATGCTTGGGTCAAGCGGTAAACGAATGAGATGACGTTATAAATGGTGTGGGAGAAAAAATTAGTTGTAAGTATTATTAAGTAGAGGAAGAGAAACTGGTTGGAACATTCGGTAAGAAGGAACTACATCTTAACAGATGTGCTAAAAGGTATGGTGGCATGAAATAAACGGGTGAGGCAAAGTAGGCTACAATTGATGGACAATATGAAAGTGGAAAATCGTACGTGATGTGAAGACGAATATATTAGCAGAAGACCGTGGAGTATGAAAGCTTCTCAGTTGGGACAAGTGACTTGCCAACAATGGCAGAATAATAATAATAATAATAATAATAATAATAATAATAATAATAATAATAATAATAATAATAATAATAATAATAATAGCAATGAAAATTAATTATTATTACTATTTAGTACTATAACTTTTCTTGCAAGGGCTTGTCATCAAGTAGTAACCTAGAAAACAAATTCGGTTGCTGTTCAGACCAATTTATTATCCAAGCAGAGGAAGTCTCTATTAATACTCCAAGAAGTTCATGAGAGATGTCTCGTTAATACTCACTAAATGGGTAAACAAGTGTAACTAGTCATTCTTTATGCGATCATTTCCATAATGCACGACTTGAAGTGAAATTGAATATTGGCAATGTAGTTATATTTTCTTTCTTTATTCATCAGTTTGTAGATCATTATTGATCTTCTAAAATATCTAGCAGAGACAAATAATATCGCCACTGACGTTCCATTTAAATCCACGATCAATCAACTTAAATGGATAAGCAATCTTATATTCCGCAATATATGAATGTCGTACAACACTTTTTTTTTTCGAAACTGCATTTCTAAATCAGGTGAATTCTAATATTGGTCCATTTTAGAGCACAAAAATATTTAACAATTGGATGTGTTTTTTAGGGTAAATTTGAGTTTGCCATAATTTGTATTGTATGCAGTTGCTATATGTAATTGACACTTGAAGTATTTGCGTTGTGATTGAAATAAAATTATTATTTCTTTATTCATATTTTTCAATATTAGATTTAATATTTTACGAAAAATGTCTTCGTTTAGTGACTCACTGACGAGGTTAAGTTTCATGGGAAGAGTAAATAAGCAAACTGTTTGTATGTTGAAGAGCGAGAAACCTCTTAAAACCTTTGAAAGTGTGCATGATTCAAAAACAAAGTAATATTTCGCTCTATTTCATGTTCCAACCTGCATGGTCCGTACTTCTTTCCGGAAGAAACTGTTACCGGATAAATATTTCTACACATGCTCACTACGTGGGTCATACCACAGCTTAAACATGAGGTGCAAACTTTATGTGTCAACTGGGTGGAGCCCCTTGCCACTTTCATAACTATGTTAGGGATCAGTTAATGATACATTGTTACTCCGCTGGATTCGGTGAGCTGCCACAGTTATTACCAGGTTTTGTATTGTCCACCAAGATTAATTGACTTGAAACCATGCGATTTGTATTTTTTTTATGAGGCAAATTATCTGTACAGAAAACACTGTCCCAATATGTACGTGAACTGCAATAGTGCATTACTGCTGCAGTGCAAACTGTTGATGAAAACATAGTGAAACGGGTCTGGGGGAATTGCATTACTGAATTCGTGTATGTATATAGGATAACAAAGTGGGACCAGATTAAATATTTCAGTTTTTGATTTGCAATTTTTATCACTAAAACTTGGACAAATATAGTACTTATGTGCAAAATGTTAAGTGATTTGCGCAATTAATGAAACAATTACAAATAGTTGAAATTGTTCAAATTATTTTGAAACACCCTACGTATTATGACTATTAAGTTGCAACTTAAACGGTATTCTTTCAATTTAATTATTTGAAAATTTACAGTGAGGAGCGTGTTTTGTTGCTTATTATTAAGACTAGGGCCGTAATCGTATTTAGATTTATTCATTAATATTTGTGTAACTGTAAGTTGCTTGTTGGGCAAACTTAAAATAAATAAATAAACAAATAAATTTAAATGTAAAAAAATATAAATAATTTAAAGAAAATATTAATATATAGTGTAAAGCGACCCGATAGCTTGTGGGGAACAACTAGTACTAATTAGCAAAAAAAATATTCACTTAAGTATTATAAAATTTAAGACTTCTTTTGAGACAACTTTTAAATAGCTTCCTTATTTCATATTGTTGAGACGTATGGCTATCTTACCAAAGAAATCAAACATCATGCATCTATTTAAAGTAAGTGCAGTTGAGGAGTTTGATGCAATAAGTCTGAAACATGCAGTTGGAGACAAACGATGTTGACAATTTAAGTAAACTGTAATATGCAGCATTTTATTCCGATATTGAATTGAAAAGTCACCAGGAGGGTAAACAAGCATGGCAAAAGCCACAAATGCGTCTGATGCAAAAAGGGTGAAAACTCGCTTCTGCTTTTATTACGTCAAACTCCTCATTTTTTATTCAGATTTTTCAAAGAACGTCGTAAAATAAAATAAAACAACTATATATTTAAAAATTAATAACATATTTTGTCTTACTAAAACATTGAAAAGAAAATCATCGTTTTCTGAAGGTATCAAGCGAGTTTGCAATGGATCATTCCTTTATTATCATATTATGGGTCTCTCTGGACTCCTCGAATTCCATCTGCAAATTTACGAGCTAAGCAATCCAGTGAAACTCTCCTCTAAATAGATACTCGAGGGCCACTTTATTCAAATGGTTGTTTCCAGTCGCTTTTGACAGTAGGTTGAAAGCAGAAGGTAAAGGGGGAAAATGCTGAAGGAAATAGGGAATCACTCCTCTGGGATCTTTCCCTTCTTTCCACCACTTCACTATATGCTTGTGCGTTTAACAGGAAGGCGCTCCTTGCAAGAAACACACATTTTGGAATTTCCTGCCTTCGCCAAACTTTTCCCCCTTAACAATTTCCTTCTTACCTCATCTCTCTGCTTGATACTGACCTTATCTTCTGCAGACAGTGACAACAGCAGGATAACATTTTCTTCTGACCCTATTTTTCACTTTCACAAAACTGACGTGTCTTCCGTCCACTTTGGGGCTATTTATTCCAGTTCACACGTTTCATACCTTCACTTTTTTCTGATATTTCCCCCCACTCACACAATATTTCAATCGCGTAATCGCTCCAGTTTTCCTCTCGCCCGTCTGCAACAGTACTGAGAGACAAGAATGATTATTACTTTACACACTTGAGGATGTTGTACTTGTCGATTCTAAATACGAAGCGCAAATTTATGTCTTCCATTCGTAAACGACACTACAAAAAAATGCACTGTTTTAACGTGTTTTTGAAACATTTTAGAAAATAGTTTTGAACATATCAAGAGTGTGTCAAAATGTACCTAAACTCCTAAAATGTCTAATAAGTATACCTTCAGAAACGACTTTTGAACATACGAGTACTTAGGACATTTTACACAACACTGGCACTTTTTGAACAACCGTGAATGACGCTTATTTAACGTTTTTTTTAATAGACGTTTCGGATACCTGGCTGGACATACAGCATTTCTGACGGGCGAGGGCCATTTTTTAAAAAAAAAGTAACATTTATATATAACATTTACACATAAAAAAGTAAAGTCACGGAAAAATGACGAACTCATATAAATGTATAAATTAAATTCCGCTAGCCCCACCGCGATTGCTTGTATAACGGTAAACGAAACAGCCTCTAATCTACACTAACCTAACGTTGCAATCTCTTGAATCTCTTAGGTTTTCACTTTTCGAAAACGAAAATCTGTTATGTTTCGTGGCTTTCCGAGTTTGTATTAACTCATCCAAGGTATGATGTTTTCATTCTCACGTTTTGTCTGTTCGTGTTTTGTCATTGTTTTGGGGCAAAAACTACGTTTTCTCTCACACATTAAGTTTTTTTTTTTTTTTTTTTGTTAATACTGCAACATTATCACACTGTTGTCTGTTCAGTTTAATTAATTAAAACAAGATTTTTTTTCTTCTTGAACGGACAGCGGAAAATTACCAAAAAATATCGGTCAAGGATTTTTGAGTAAAATGTTTCAGAAGCAAGATGCAGATTGAAACAAGCACTAAATATACAACGATAACGTTGTATGTAGCATTAGCAATATGTGCCTATTTACAGAAAGGAATCAGAGGCGAATTATGTGAGCAGTATAATGTATAAAGAAAAAAAAGACATATAGAGATTTCGAGATATTATTTGTGTAATTGGTAACTAAAATAAGAGTTGTTGTTACTATAGCAACGACATAAAAAAAAAATGTGCATATACGTAGACATCTTCACAAGTAAATAAGTGTGTGTATAAAAGTCTAGATATCTTGTTGGATATGCAGAAAAGCTAAACATGTACACTTCGTATGGTCAAATATTAAAAACCAGTTAAGAAAATATTAAACGCTTTGAATTATTTTGAAGATTAACTTAAATATACGAACCAGGCCCTTACAAAAATTGGTTCCTCACCACGGGAGTTATATAAGTGTCGTTTCGAAGGTTAGTAAAAACGGCAAGCTTTCAACGGGATCTTAATATTACTATATTGCGAAGTGGAAAAGTAGTTAAGCGAAATATGGCCATGAGTTCGGAAAGTAATAATATGATTGGTGAACAGAGTGCTATCCTGAATTGACTCCGAGTGACAATTTGGCTGATCTTCTAAAAGACTTGGCACAACAGATAAGAAATCAATCAGAACAAATTAAGAGCCAGTCCGAGCAAATCAAGGACCAAGTACGAAAATGTGATGAGTTGGCGCAACAGATAAGAAACCAGCCCGAGCAAATTCAAGAAAAAATGGACCAGAAATTAACTCAGTTAGCCAAGGACTTTGACGTAAAAATAGTGAATCTGAATCAATGTAATGAAGACCGATGGGATCGTATCCAACATCAATTAAATCAGATGAACATACATTGGTGGAAAAATTCGAAAAGTACGAAGAGAAAATAGAAAAAAGTAGTACAACGCAGCACAGAAATGCAAGAATCCATGGATGTTTTAGAATCCACAATTAATGTCCATGAAAACCATCTTAAAGTACTGTGAGATGAAGTAAATTTCATCAAAGAAAGATGTATTCCCGGAACTCCATCCCAGGATGCCGAAGGCACGAATCACCCTATAGCCACAAGTTGGATACCTGATCATCCTCACAGAACAACTTTGGAATTAGATGAATCTTCGAATGGTGCAGAGGGTAGTGACAGAGAAGAATGAGTGAGGCGAACATCTAAGCGCAAACCCATTTCCAGTAGAGGTATGAAGACATCCACAGGTAATCAGTTGCGGTTTAGCGAAGTAAAGTCGCTCACAAAGTTTAGTGGAATGCTAGGAGATATACCCGCTAGGGCATTTCTCGAAATATTTAAAGATGAATGCGAGCTTATGGGTGTAAATGAGTCTCAATTCTTAAAATTATTACCGCATATCTTGCTGCCACCTTGCTTAACATGGTTTAAAGCTATTAGAGGTAGTCTTCATTCGTATTCAGATTTTAAGAATGCTCTCTTATCAAATTATGAAAACGATTTTATGGTAGCAAATAGAGATGCTGTTTTGCGAACGAACCACTGCAATCCAAAGTTACGCCGTAGTATTACTGAATTTGTAGTATCGACTTATCATGAGCTAAGATCATTAAATCCGAACCATCCGGAATCCCGAATTATAGCTTCAATTAGGATCTTATTGTCATTTAGACTACAGCAGTTGTTAATGTCGGCTCAGTCCATTAACTTCAATCATTTAATTATGCTCATTCAGAGTTATGAGAGCCAGTCTGCAATTCAGAATAACAATAGGATGCAGGATAGAGGTCAGGGTAATTATGCACGTAATCAGACACAATATGCATCTGTTCGTAATGTAGATATACAACCTGAAAATGATTCTAATGTTCGTAGTTTCAATAATAGAATGAGTAGTTATAATGGTACCGGAAATCAAACGCAACCTAACTATAGAAATGGAGCTAGGAATTTCAGAAATAACAACAGGAATTTCTGTAGGAGTAATAATTATCGCCGATTCTCACAAAATCAATTTGCAGATGGCAGGAATTTTGTAAACAGGAATCAAAATATGGTATCGTCCTATGAAAGACAAGCGCGTACATATGATTGTGCTATACAATGCTCCTTAAATGAACCCTTCGAACGTATAGCTTGAACTGACAAAAAGGCGTCCGATGGATTTGTATTAAATTGACCTTTGCTTACGTCTATGAATGATATGTTCTTCAGTTGATTTATTATTATAATGTACGTTAAAAAGCATATGTAATTATGAAATATTTTGATTATGGGTAAAACGCATTATTTACAGAATATTGGCGAAGTTAATTTATGGCAGTTAACTGAAAATATTATTGATTTGTTCCTTATAGTTTTGTTGCAATTTCCTTTTGTAGCACTAATTGAAGAAATGATAATTTGTGTTTCATGTCTTTTGCAAAGTTATCTCATAATTACTTATTTGAATATTATAGATATTTAAAAAAATAAAAGATCGTAATTTTAATTTAAACTTATGAAAGTAATGACAGATATACCAAACAGATGTACCTTATTATATGGAAAGAGTAAGAATAATGAATATCGAATCTCTTAATTTTTCATAAGTTTTATTAATGTACTAAATGATGACCATCAATGCGTTTATATGTTCCAACCTTGTTGACTTCTGATCCTATCAATATTTAATATTATGGAGATCTTTGTAATAGTGTTGTTTATATATGAAGGAATAATTAATTTGTACCCTAGAAGGAGACTATTAGTTAGGTTTAATTCTTGAATAGCCTTACTTATGATAATTATAATTCGTCGTTATTAATACTGAGATATATTGACAAATATAAAAAAATGTGTAATGTTATAATATATTATATGAAAGGAAAAGTAGAATATGTGTGTTAAAGGTAATATTATATATATGAGGGCTATTCAAAAGGTAAATGATTCATGATATCTAACCCAGGTTTCTTTCCTCCATAGTAAAACTACAGGGTGTCCGAGAAGTCCTTCCCTGATTACAGAAATTGATAGCTCAGGCTAGAAATAAGATAGAAATATGAAACTGGTGTTGAATTGTTTACAAACTATAAAAGGTTTTGTCTGTGTTAGGTTTGTTCTGTTTTACCAAGTCTCATTTTTTTGTTTTAGGTTTGTAGTACGTAAGTAAGAAGCCCAAGAAGCCATGCTAACCAACCAGGAGAAGGCACAGTGTTTCCTGTGGTACCATGAGACACGATCACCAACCACGGTGCAGAGACAGTTCCAGACAACATTTGGGAGGACTCCACCTGATGTCAAGAGCATTAAAGCCTGGTATGAGAAGTTCAAGAACACAGGGTTGGTTGCTGACCTTCTGAGGTCTGGTCAACCAAGAACCCCAGCAGACACGGTGGAGGCTGTGCGGCAGCCTTTTCTGAGACAGCTTGGCCTCCACTATCTCCTGACATAACCCCATTAGACTTCTTTTTATGGGGTTATGCCAAGGATGAGGTCTACCGAACACGTGTACCAGATCTTGAAACCCTGCAGCAACGAATAACCACAGTCGTTGCATCGATCCCTCCAGTGATGTTGGCTAGTGTGTGGATGGAAATTGAATATCGCCTAGATGTGCTACGTGCTACCAAGGGTGCTCATGTGGAAGTGTACTGATGTGACCAAAACTTTTATAGTTTGTTAACAATTCAACACCAGTTTCATGTTTCTATCTTATTTCTAGCCTGAGTTATCAATTTCTGTAATCAGGGAAGGACTTCTCGGACACCCTGTATTATGGAAGTCCCGTTCGAGGCGACATATACAACGATAACGTTGTATGTAGCATTAGCAATATGTGCCTATTTACAGAAAGGGATCAGAGGCGAATTATGTGAGCAGTATAATGTATAAAGAAAAGAAAGACATATAGAGATTTCGAGATATTATTTGTGTAATCGGTAACTAAAATAAGAGTTGTTGTTACTATAGCAACGACATAAAAAATGTATATATACGTAGACATCTTCACGAGTAAATAAGAGTGTGTATAAAAGTCTAGATATATTGTTGGATATGCAGAAAAGCTAATAATGTACACTTCGCATGGTCAAATATTAAAAACCAGTTAAGAAAGTATTAAACGCTTTGAATTATTTTGAAGATTAACTTAAATATACGAACCAGGCCCTTACAAATATAACAGTAAGATTGAGCAGTGAAACCGTTTTTTTCCTGGACCAATGAAACGAATGCTTCATTTAATGTCAAACTATCGTGAACTTAATTAAATTCATGTTTTGTGTATTTTTTTCAACTTTTGAATTGCTATACTCAGAAGTTCAAGAGAATAATTATATGCCTAATCCCGTGACAAAAGCAAATTATTATATTCCCTTCCTTTCTTCTTCGCTGAAATCCGAGATCTTTAGGCCTCCCGAAAAACATTTTTCGACGCTAGAACGTAGATCTCGGTTCCGTGACGATCCCGGATTGTCCGGGACGAATGGTAACCCTATCTTGGAATAGACCCAACAGTTTTCCAGCCCTACAGGGCGTTTAAATCTTGATATTTTGCATTTTTGGAGGGTTTATAATCTTAAATGGAGGCATTTCTACACATACATCTCTTAGACTTATTTTGTTTGATAGATGAAATCATCTTCTGGAGTTTGGTCACAGATTTTCTAAACATAGTGTACAGGCAAAAATATAGTTGTCACGTTCTGTTTTCCAACTATGTGCAAAATTTATTTATTTATTGAACACATTCCCAGATACAGCATAATTGTGCCATTTTACTCAGCGAAATGTTAACAAGTAAAAAAAAAGGAAAAGAAAAAGAAAATAAAAATAACAAAAACAATAAAAATAAATAACAGCAACAGTAACATCAATAATATCAACAAAGAGTGCACAAGTAATATTATTTGGTCAGCATGCGTTTTATTGCTCTTTCAAACACCGGGTAGCTCGAAAAATTGTCCACCTCACTAGTTAGATTATTATAATACTTCGATACTCGATGAGAAAGAGACCTCTGTATAATTGTTAACCTAAGGTGTGTAAGATAGAATAGGTGAGTATTCCGGGTTTTGCGGGAAGGGACACGTAAAGATAGTTGTTGAATTAGGGTTTCTGAACTTAGGTTCCCATTAACTATCTTATGAAGAAACTTCGAATCAGAGTTATTTCTGCGTACTTCGGCCTCTGAATATTAAGATATAGTAAAATTTCCTCCTTAAGTAATATTAGAAGTGCGGGAACAAGAAAACATACTATTGCAATAAAGAAATTGAGAACAGACTCAAGTCTAGAGAGATATATAGGTGCGGCCATGGTCCATATGGGAGAGCAATATTCGATCTTGGGTGCTATTAGAGTTTTATAGAATGTTCTTAATGATGTTACAGTACGTAGTTCAGTGAATCGGTAAAGAAGCCCCAGCAGACGCATTGATTTCTTAACTATTGAGGAGATGTGGTCAGAGAACGAGAGTTTTGAATTAAAAATTACACCAAGATCATTATGACTGGCAGAATGTGTTATAGGGGAATCATTAATATGGTATTTGGAGGGAACAGGAGAATTCTTCAGAGTAATTTTAATACTGTCACATTTCTTACTGTTAAGTTTCAATTGCCACATTTCACACCAGTCTACAAGATAATTTGTGTCTTCCTGTAGGACAATTGCGTCATGGAAACACGATATTTCTCTATATAATTTGCAATCGTCAGCAAAAAGTAAAAAGGACACTAGGATTAGCTGATAAGTGAGAGTAGAGATCGTCCATACACAGGACAAATAGCAGGGACCCTAGTACGCTTCCCTGAGGCACCCCCGAGATCACAGGTTGGGGGTTAGAAGTCGCCCCTGGAAGAACAACTTTCTTATTACGGCCCTTCAGATAGTGATGATGTATTATTAAAGAGAGAAATTTACCATATATAGTACATTAAACCTATTGGAAAGTTTATGGAGAAGAAGAATGTGACTGGCAGAATCAAAGACCTTGGAGGGATCAAAATAAATGACGTGTTTCAAAATATATCATAACTTTGTTGTCCAAATATTTGACAAGGAGAAATGTTTCAAATACATCCTGCTGCATCACTGTTTTGAGAGACTTAACGCATTTTAAGTACGCACATAACATTTTTTTAAAACTCTTTTTAACCAAGTTTATTTACAAAATATGTTATAAAAGTGTTTAAATACTATTGTTTGTTTTCCACACTGTGTAAACGTGAAATCCTATCACATGTCCTAGCAGTACCACCTAAAGTATTAAAATAGATAAGAAATACGTATATAATATTAGACATATGTATTTCTCGATAATATAATGGGATAACATCTTTATTAATATTATGCTACTTATAAAATAATATCTATATTTATTTCCTGGCAAATTAAAATTTGTAATTATATTGATCCTTGCTAGACAAATATGAATTGTGGTGTTGAAACATAAAACTGAAAAAAAACATTATTATTATTATTATTATTATTATTATTATTATTATTATTATTATTATTATTATTATTATTATTATTATTACTTTTATTATTATTATTATTATTATTATTATTATTATTATTATTATTATTATTATTAATAATAATAATAATAATAATAATAATAATAATAATAATAACAATAATAATAAACTAATTAATTAATTAAAAGTGCACAGGCATACACCATAAACATATAATTGGAACATACATGTTCAATAATTATTTCAACTAACTTTATATCCCACGATTTCAAAATTTTATTCTCCATATTTTTTTTCTTTAAAATAAAAATATATGAGAAGGACAGTACAATTGTTCTACGTGATCCAATCCTGATCAAAATTCGGAAATGACATTATGAGCTTAGTAGACATGCGAAATATTTTAGTGTGCAGGCTTATAGTTCTTGAGTTATTGACCATCAAATCAGAAAGGTTATTATATGTTGTATGCTATCGACAATGTTAGTCTGATGTTGACGGAATTTAGTAGTGTAGTATACCTTGCACACATTAGTATGCACATGAAACATTATTGTATACCAACCATTGGCCCTCGACTTATTGACTACCAAATGCGTGTTTGAACTTAGTGAAATGTAGATATTTCACTAAATCACGATCAATAAACCTTGGTATGGTGGTAAAGATTGATAAGCTTTGTAATCATTTGAGAATTATATAAAGTATTACGGTGTACTATATTTAACTTTCGAGTTATTAAATATCGAAATTGGGTTTAAACTTAGATAAATTAAGAAATTTCGCAGAAAGCGATTTATAGAGATTTGAGCAAATCTGACATGGTAATATACCTTTATGAGCTTACTAGGTATCTGGAATATTAAGTTGCACTTACATTTGACCCTAGAGTTATTTCCGATGCAATTTGGAGTTTTGAACTTTCTCGAGTCCAAGCCTAACATTTGATAGATAGTATCTAATGAACCAAAAGTTTGTACACCAGGGTGTTTCACATGCCTATTAATTTTGTTAAGGTCTATCAACATTTCAAAGTTGCTCAAGCGATGACCTTTAATTCTCAAGTTATTGACCATTAAGTTTCAGGATTGAACTTTACAAACCTGTTACAGGAAATGAGTACATTGTCTTTCCATGATCAACCTTTGTTAAATAATAAATGAAAAGCGACGTTTTCCTCTGTAGGGAAATTTACTAGTTCAATTATGTAAATACTTCTTGAGCCCATGTGTATTCCAATAATAATAATAATAATAATAATAATAATAATAATAATAATAATAATAATAATAATAATAATAATAATAATAATAATAATAATAATAATAATAATAAAAAGAAGAAGAAGAAGAAGAAAAAGAAGAAGAAGAAGAAAGTGTAACTTAAATCGCATTATCATCAGAATTAGAGAAACGTTCGGAATTATCTTTCGTGTGGGAATATTAAGAAGGTAAGACAAATTTTTCGAGTTCGGTTTAAGGTACAGATTTAAGTAACAACTATTTCATTATATATATATATTTTTTGTATATTGCACACACAAAAAATACACACAAACAGAAGAATGCATATTGAAATAATATTATCCATGTATTTGCATCTGTCAACCCAATATCAAGAACAAATATAATTAGTTATACTGATTTTAAACACTCCAAAATATACTACTTAAACACTATTAATTTTATTTATAAGATAGGTTAGCGCTTATTATATGTTATTGAGAAGAAATAATAGTTCCTCTCCATTCATATAATGCATTATGTAACTCTTTTCTGTTGATATTGCATAATACAATCCCATCTGCAAAGAACGTACATTAGGGTGATGCTTCTTTAATACCTTCAGATATGACATCCATAACTAAGCTGAATAAATATGGGCTCAAGAAAGATCATTATAATCTACCTTTGACACGTATCCAGTCCCTGAAAAATACGCTGCTCTTGACTCTTGTCCTAACTTCTGGCAACCTCTACTTCTCGTGTATCTCCAGATCTCTTGATGTGATACTCGATTTTAAGCTTTCTCCAGCTCGATAAATACTACATGTAGTTCTTACTTATGTTCTTGGTGCTTTTCCATTGTGTCTAAATGCAAAAATCGTGTGCGTTGCTCTTTGAAATGGCATGGATATCTCTTGCCCATTTGAATCAGATAATGCAAAAATGGCTTAAGTCAAACAAACTTAGTTTTGAGGAAACATTCAAACAAACAAACAAACAAAAAAAAAAGACCAAGCTCATTCTGTGTAGAATCATCAAAGTTGATATATGTTTATGAAATGTGGCATGTTAGACCAATGAAACTGGAGTTCATTATGGATAGAAACATAGGTGTACCCTATAAGAACAAAAACAAATCGTTGTTAATTCAATTTTGTCATATAGGTGACTGAAGCCCCTTTCGCGTGAACTAATTCATTTATCGCGAAACCTTTTGTAAATTATTCTTTGACAAACTTTCATTGTATGGGACATCAGCTTAATCCCTCGGCAGTTTGGTATATGGAGTCCTGGATTCGATTACCGGTTAGATACTCTTAAAAATGAACACATTAGGATAGTTTGGATTCCACTTAAAATTGTACATCAATGCCTCAAATAGCTCCGGTACATAAAGGGACACTAACATCTAAACCAATCGAACAACCAACAATCCATGCTCTGAGCGAGATTCAAACACGCCAAAAAGTATTATGCTTCATGTGGTTCGGCCATGCATGTCAACTTCTGCAGCGTTTAGTCCAACATCTTGTCTACTACGCATTGAGACTAGGATACTGCTAGACACGTTAGTCATATGATATTAATTAAGATTTTAAAAATAATATCTAAAATTAAAGCACATCAATCAGATGTTTTATTCACCTGATATTGTTATTAGGGCTGCATAGAACAAAGTTTTAAGAGCTTAGGAATATAATCCAAGATGTGATCACTTTAAGCTCATTTTGTTAGTACGAGTATCATCGCGGTTTTAGAAACTAATCATGCGGAATTTTTATTTTTGCTTCTCATTAACATAATATACGTTCTGTATAACTAAAGATCGTTTTAATGTTAGTCGCCATCAACCTGCAAAACGGTCGCAAAAACAGGGACTGCAGCCAGTCTATGTTATCACGTTACGTGTACCGCTCTACCAGGAAATTTCTTCCTAAATTGCTATCTGAAATAAGATCATTACAGTTAATTGCTTACTGCACTTAAAAATATTTGAATGTTTTCTTAGAGCGCTGCCCGTTCTTTTCTCCTTCACAAAACCTTCCCTGAGATTGGAAATAGCGAGAATACCTTGGCGGGAGCATAACGCCTAGCTTGTTTGTTATGGCCACTTTTGACCGTATAATGGAGAGTTTTAATGCTTCCCACCGGTGTACTAGAGCGAGTTTTTCTTCGTAAAACCGTGTTCTCCACCACGTAGCTGTAAGGGTGATACTTTAGACAAGGCATTTTTATACAAGCCTTTTTCTAAGACTCCTCCATTCGGTGGTTCCCACGAAATGTTGAGAGGGGGATGCAGGCTTTTGTTATTGAATTCTCCAAAAGAAACTACAGCTCTTTCTTTCTTTGCTTAATGACGCACTTTTATCAAGGAGTTTACTGCTCTCTGGCTTATCCCACACGTATATTTCACTATTATGGATCTGATATTACACTACAGGCAGTTAGATTCAATGAACATTTAAATGGATAGAGTCACTTGCATTATTTTTTAATGTGAAAAAGAAAGATCGTCCGAAAGCTGATCAGAGGATGAAATGTATATTAGCTGTTATAGTTCAACTAAACTGCGCGTTTTTATTTATTTATTATTATTATTATTATTATTATTATTATTATTATTATTATTATTATTATTATTATTATTATTATTATTATTATTATTATTATTATTAATAATAATAATAATAATAACATTTAATGAACACTTGTTTCTTCATAACCAGTTTCCTATGAAGCACTCTTTGATATCAAGCAATCGCCAGAAAAAAAAGCTTTAAACGTCAAACAAATGTCTGAGGGCATACTATACATATCAGGTGGAATGTCCGTTCTTCAAACGGGGAGAATTGGTTTATGAAGAATGTTTGAATCATCTTTCCACTTAGGATAATTATTTCAATGAAAGCGTAATGAGAAAAATTAGAAGGCACTCTACTTTTGGCATAAATGTTGAAACACCTTACGCAGCACAGAATATGTATTTAATCAAGTTTATTTGTTTTCAGCACTACTTCCCAGAAGTCATTTCAAACGGGTCAACCGTTTACCTGATCCTCAGAAACTATGAATTGGTCACAAATCCCAGTCATTTTTGGCATTTTATTTATTTATTTATTTATTGCTTACTCCATACTCTGCCTACGGGCATGAACTGACACTTAAACGGCATTGGGAGCGTCACAATTTATTTCAGCGGTCCCGAAAACTATTGATTACACATTAATATTAGTCGTTTAGGATTATGTTTGCATGTCTATCCTTTCAACTCCCACCTATATTTTATTTATTTATTTATTTTTATTAATCGACTCAACGTCCCGAGAATAGTTCTATGTTGTTCATTATTCCTCTATTCAAACTGAAGATGGTAAAAAAAAAAAGACCGTTCGTGGTTTAAATGTCGATCGTTATAGATCAACAACAGTAAATTATTACAACAGTAAACAATAGCGATAAATTATTATTATTATTATTATTATTATTATTATGATTATTATTATTATTATTATTATTATTATTATTATTATTATTTGTTGTTGTTGTTGTTGTAATGAATTCAGAGTCTCAAAAGAACATACTATTACCAACCTCAACAATCTGCAAAAACGAAAGTTGTTAAAATTTACTAATATTTTCGGTTTCACATTGGTTCCATAGAATTTTCTAGTACTTTTTACTAATCAATACAGAACGTATAAAACAGCTTGTATGAGTTAACCTAGTCACTGTTACTGTTATCATTGCAATTAATAATAGCATACAAATATTTACTAATAATTTTATTTCTAAGATACATTACTACACTAATCATAATGATCATTTGTTTAATATTAACCACATAACCAGTTGTTACATTATTTTATTTACAGTATTGGATGGAGGCTACATATCGTGAAAACCACTTCCCGTTTTCGAAGAGCGTTGCGGGTTGAAATGATATATACCCTTGACACCTTCACTTCACCAATAGTTACTTTGCACCCCAACTGTGATACCGGGCTCGACTTTTCCCATTACCGGAATTGTTTGCTGAACGGTTTGACTCTTTATTCGTATGGAATATTTGGCGTGGGCTTTATTTTCGCATTCCATGTAAGGACTATATCTTACCCGTTGGCAGGAGGTTGGGTATAGTCCATCTGAGAGTGAAGTGTCAAACTCTGTTTATGCTCGATTTCTATACTGCGTTGCTACTAATGAATCATTTACACCCCATTGGATACGATGTATCTGGCCAAGTTATGAATTCCCTGTGAGCCCCCGTTTATTAACTTCGCTGAATGTTGCCCGGCATACAAAACTTCATTAATACGTTATTGGATATGCGCCGGTGTGGTTCTCTGCCCTAAGAGACACACTTCGAGTTCCTTGTATAACTTTCGTATCTCGTTGATTTACAATCAGATTATTCTCCGAATTCCTCACCGATATCCTCAGACTATGCGGTCCCAGGTATGGACTAATATCTCTGCACTGGTATTTACCTTCATATATACAGGTTGAAGTTTCAAGTGGTTCATTAGTTCGAAATTGCGGGCGCTCGTTAATTTCAGTTGGATAGTGTTCCTGTGTTCTCAGTGCGTCAAAGTGGATACACTGGCCCATGGGTTCTTTTTTTAGAAGTGGGGTTACAGTAAGCCCCTTCTCTCTCGTAATAAAAAGAGCAATTTACCATTGATGTGTGTTTGTCTTTCCCTTTAAATTTTTTACTTTACTTTTGGCGATTATTGTTGTAAATTTCGGTGTTCCTTTTTCTTGGATGTAAGAACTATTGTATTGTACAGAACCTGAGGTAAGCCCGTTTCTTGTACACGTATTTCTATAAGACAAGCACATAAACAATAAAAAGTACATATGTGGTTATCGCATTGAACTGGTATTTGGTGGACCCGGATTCCAATCCCTGTCAGGTCCAAACTTTTTCAAATGTTTAAAATCAATTTCAATGCAAACTGATTGTGACAAGTGAGGTTATCTTGTCTCCAGAAGGAACATGTTGGAATGAGAAGTATTGGAAATGTTCTGTCAATGAAGGCAATAATTTACAAACTAATTTCCAGCAGTTGTTCTAGATTTGATATTTTTGTTTACTTTCAAGCATTTTCTGATTCGTGTGATCAGAGTTTTTGTATCTTTTGAATATACAGTATATAATTAAATAATTCATTACATACACAGCAATATTGAGATTAATATATGATGTTCATTGGACAACTCGCTCTGAACTAGAGAGATTGATCTCAGAATGGGGTAAAGTTTCGCGGGTCATCTACTCAGAATTTTACTTGCATAAAGACCTGACTCAGTGCTACCAACCGTTGTCAGTGCAGAGACAAGTTATGTGTAATTTGGGTTTTACAAACTGCAAATTATCTGGACCGCAAGTAATGAAATTATAGCACTTATGGAGGGAGATACTTTTGCTCGTGGCTGTACAAGACCGTATAATCAGCCTATTACCAAAATACCATCGAGAACACAAAGAAGTTTAACAATGAGATACCTTTTGTAAATAATGCTTAATACAGTGTTTCTGAATATCTAGAAAGCAAGTCAAAAATCAGGTATACGTATTTTGGGTGTAATATGTGCTGCTATTATGTTGTCAGTAGCATCAATTGCCCGCTTAGCTGGGTAAGATAAAAAAAAAAGTAGCATGTTCCGTTACTCAGTCTCTTTATACTGAGGGGCACGGCATTAGAAGTGTCATTGTTCATCTCAGCGACCCCGGAAACTATGAATTCGACACTAATATTGGCCATTCTGACCATCTCTCTCTCTCTCTCTCTCTCTCTCTCTCTCTCTCTCTCTCTCTCTCTATATATATATATATATATATATATATATATATATATATATATATATATATATATATATAACCCGTAACAACACACGCCAGAATTTTTGACATAACAACACAGGCCCGTCTGTGAGACTCCTTCTGGAATTTACATCGTTATTAACCAATATTTGTACTGAACGATAGAAATTGTGCATTTTTATTCTGTGTCAATATTTACTTAAGAAAATTAATGCAAATAGTCGTACAAAATTCGTTACATGATAACTATTACAAATACAAAATACATTCAAGAAAACTTTTGTCTATTTTGATAGTACTATATTACTAATGAAAAATAAACACTTCTACTATAGTCCACAGAAACAACATGATCCACATTTAAAAAAACAAAGGATCCTTTTTTATGAAAAATACACAAACATATAAAAAGGCAAACGTTTTAAGAAAAATATTCAGGGTGTCTAAAAGTCATGGTTTTTAATGGAAAATTAAACTTCTATAAATTTCAATATTTGAGTTACTATAAAGTGTACCAAAGACCGATATCATTTCCATTGTGGTCAAGATTAAATGATGTTCTTAAAGCAAAAACATCAAGTTGTTTTGCTTGTTTTTACTTTTTATTTGTACAATGGCCGTAAATATTAACAGAACGCTCATTATCCTGTTCATGGTCCAATCATGGTATTTGCATCATGGTTCGGTCATAAAGCAAAGTTTTCATCAACTGTCAAATCTTCATTACTTCCTTCTTCTTTCTCCAACCATTGGGTAACAACATTCCGAAAATATGGACTGCTTAAGCTCAGCAAGCGAAGGACCAGGGACAACATCCATTACGTTATAACACACACCCGTCTCTCAGACGGCAAGCTATAATGAACAATTAATCATGTGACCCCTTATAAAAACTACAAACACACTACAATGAGGTTGCAACAGGACTAATGAGAAAAGATAGTGAGTGGTACCTTGGGCAGTCTCGGAGACGGGCATATGTTGTTACGCAATATATATATATATATATATATATATATATATATATATATATATATATATATATATATATATATATATATATATATATATATACAGGGTGGGCCATTTTAATTAATCCACGGAAATATCTGAAAAATGATAAAACATAGAAGAAATGTTTGAAGTAAACGTTATATATTGCTAAGGGGGAAAACCACTTCCGCCAAAAGTACCCCTCCCCACCCCCCGGAAATTGGGGTAACGGGGGGTAACTTTGAAATGTCAAATGGGAACATGGATCGAGTAATACCTCGTTCGAAAGGTCTTGGAAAACTAAGTAACGCTGTACCAAAATTTGTTTCATTTGGAGCACCAGTTTCAAAATGGCCGCCATGATATAGTTCGGAAACTCCAGTAGCCGTAGTATGAAAACCATGGGTGGTAAATGAATGGAACAAAATTGAAATACGTAAATATCATAGGGCTATCGAATGATGTGACCCCTGCGATCCCAGCAGCTTCCCTGAAGAGATCTTTTGAGCTAACTTCAAAATTTCAATGTCCGACCGGACAACGGTTCGGGCGTACGCTTGACCTACTCAATGCTGTTTGGAAGGCAGACTTCAGGGATAGAGAATTAGTGCACTCAGTTAATGCGGATTGTCACAGTCAAGGGCGCCCATAAGGGGGGCAAGGGGGGCTCTCGCCCCCCTAGAGGAAATTTTGCTTCGGAATATCGAAAACTCAATAGAATTTTTAGAATAGCTACAGCAAAATTTGAAACTATATTTGAAATGTCGCTTTTTCTTGCCTCCCTTGGAAACCACAACATGGGCGCCCTTGGCCACAGTTACATTTTGATTAACTATTAGCACTCATGTCATATTGTGAGCTCGAGGGACGAAACAGTGTGTACGTATATCCCCGAAATGCTTTCCGAATAACCAGCACGCATTGCATAAAAGTTTCTCTGGCGACGGAGATTAGCAAATTCACACGTTTGTAAGTTCCAGCAACTGCATTATTCGACAACTTCTTTCGTATAATGTTCCTTCTGTTTCCGCATCAAATTATACTTAGCCATACAGATATGCGTTACCATTCAAATAAAATTTCACTTTTTTTTAGTCACTACAGCGTCATCCTTACAAACAAATGTTTCAACCATACCATACCTATTTGCAAGGTAGCCTTAATTTGCGAATTAAAGTAGAGTTCTCATTTGAACTTTCACTGTTACTTTCCACCCCATTCACATACAGAGCACAGGAAAAGATTATTTTGCAGGACTTGGATATCTCTTTATACATTATGGCAATTTTACTCTAACATTTTTATCTCTGTTGTATCATTCTCGAGCCTTGGAACGCCTCCGTGGTTTTCCCATTTAATTTTCATTGTTTTCATTTATCTCTACCCGTATTCATACTATGGGCACTAGACGTTTTCTTAGACACATTCACCATGTCTTGGCGATCATTTTGAAAACGGTGTCTCATGTCGAAAATATTCTTACAGAAGCTGTTTGATATTCATTTGTCTATGTAACATGATGCTACTCGCTTCAAGTTGCTATTTGAAATTTTCAAGTTGACCCCGGATACCTTTCAGTGGAGTCACCCCGACAACACCTCTCGATGTGCCTTACGTCAGTTACCTACTCCAGTTTTTCTTCTGTTGATTTATCTCCAATCGCTTTCATACTACGGGTACTAAGCCTTTTCTCTGACACTGATACTATGTTTCGGCGGCCTTTTGAGAACACTGCCATTTCACCTCAATTGTTTCCTCCTGCAAGATGTTTGATTTTGCAAGATTTATCGAACGAGGTAACACTCGACTCATGTTACTATTTGAAATCTTGAAGTTAGCCCCCAAGACCCCTTCAGGGAGGCCACTGGGATCACAGGGACCACACCATTCGATATGCCCTATGATATTTACGTATTTCAATATTGTTCCATTCATTTACCTCCCATGGTTTTCATACTACGGCTACTGGAGTTTCCGAACTATATCATGGCGGCCATTTTGAAACTGGTGCTCCATATGAAACAAATTTTGGTACAGCGTTACTTAGTTTCCCAAGACCTTTCGAATGAGGTATTACTCGACCCATGTTCCCATTTGACATTTCAAAGTTACCCCCCGTTACTCCCATTTCCGGGGACTGGGGAGGGGTACTTTTGGCGGAAGTGGTTTTCCCCATTAGCAATATATAACGTTTACTTCAAACATTTCTTCTATGTTTTATCATTTTTCAGATATTTCCGTGGATTAATTAAAATGGCCCACCCTGTATATATATATATCCCCATCAGGAAGTCGCGGTCGGAAAGAGGGATTGCCGCCGTCGACGGTGGCGGGCCGCCGGAGGCAGTCGGCACTCGTCCGCGGCGGCACGACGATCTACTTGTTCAAAGTTGCCGACCTTTTGTCGAGGCGGCAAGCGGTCGAAAATCGTCAAGTAAAATTCCCTTTACCGACTCTTTGCCGACTGTTGCCGACCGTCAGAGCCGGCAAAACAATCGGAAAGGCCTCTTTCCGACCCTCTGCCGACTCCTTATGCCAGCCTCTTTTCGACGGCGGCGCCGGCGCATTTACTGCGCCTTTACGGTTGTTTGCTGACTGCTCGGCAAGACAACTTTCCGACGGCGGTGCCGGCGCATTTAATGCTCATTTCCGGCTGTTTGCCGACCGCTCTCCAAGGCAACTATTCGTCGCGGTCGAATATCGCGCTGAAAGATGCCGGCGTCCGGCGCCGGCAATCCGACCGCGGCATCTGGTCGGCATGGACAAATTGTCCGACTATAGGCGGCAGAATCCTGATGGGGATATATATATATATATATATATATATATATATATATATATATACCACCCTCTCTCCCAAACTGACGATCTGAATTTGAATTTAAACAGCACCAGAAATGTCACTGTTCTTCTCCGAGAGCCAGAGACCTATATATTCGGCACCACTAATATCGGTCATTTTCGATCATACTTAAATATCGCTCCTGCTCCCTCTAACTTATGTTACATCATCATAGTGATATGAAGAAGAAAAATCTCAGATTTGAACCTCATCTACGTTGAAAATTTTATCGAAATCGATCAGCTCGTTCAAGAGTTGTCAACTTTTCATTATTTTTATATATCTCTCCTCCAATCATCCTCTCCTAAGTTCTACTGTCAAAGTGAAATGATAAAAGACATATCAGGCCCGAACCTCAACTGTGTTAAAAATTTGACCGTGATTAATTGTTTGGTTCAAGAGTGATTAAGTATTATTTATTTTTAACTCATCCTCATTCACTTGGTATCGTCAAAGCGACAAATACTATCTTTGGCTCAAGCCTCATCTTTGTTGAATATTTGATTGAGCTCGGTTGGGTGGTTCAAGAGTGACGAAGTCACAAAGACAGTCACTTTCATTTTACTTTTGTTTTTAAATATAGCTCCCCCTCCTTTACATTGCACCGTAAAAGTAAAATGAGGAAAAAACAAAAATGAAATATTTGAGTTTTACGTCCAACGATTATGCCAGCAAGGTTAAAGGAGACGGTGATGATGAGAAATGAATGAAATGGTGGAACGAAGAAGGTGGCAATTAACGGGAGAACCCCGCGGAAACCCAAGCATACGGTGTTTGTCCACCACAAAATTCACTTGGCGGGGACTGGCATCGAACACGGGACACCAAGCACCAGAGGTGAACGCTCTAGCACTGAACCACCGCAGCCCCTCTTCTCAGGCCCGAACTGTAGCTATGATGAAAGTTTGACCGAAATCGGTAGGATGGTTCAAGAGTTGTTAAATTCTATTCATTTTCATATATTTTCTATCCTCCCCTCCCACTAAAATCTACCGTCAAAGTGAAATGGCAAAGAACTACCCAGGTTCGAACCTCATTTATGTTCAATATTTGATTGAGATCGATCGGGTGGTTCCAGAATTACTAACTCATGAGCATAGTGGCTATTTTTATATATACTAGCTGAACCTGCGCTGTCTACTCAGCGCATCGTTCTGTTATGACCATGAATCTCCTTTAGACTGTGCATGTTTCCTTACTCACACACGTAAAGGATAGGAGACTCACAAAGGAAGTAAGTTGCTATGCATAGATGTTGGGGTGAGTTCGTTCGTAGCAAATTTGTAGAACATGATATCAGGTGGAAATATTTATAAGTTTCTAATCAATCCATATCCGTGCGAGAATACCTGATTGCGTCTCCTCAGGCCTTTGAAGTTGCAGCATGCGCCCTCAGATTTAATCAAAGCGCCTGCAATGTTCGTCAACCCGTCATGCGTAACTTCTCTACAGGTTGTCTAACAAAGTAGTTTTTGCTTGCAGCAATGTTAATTTTATGGGCACAAAGCGGCCCCTAAAATGTTGAATAAAAAAAACACGTTTTTTTTTTTAATTGAATGAAAACTGGAGAATCTACACAGAATTTGGAATCGACCAGCGAAAACGACACGTTTCTAGCAGTTGCGGTTTTCGAGATCTCATTGTCGAAATGATTGCGGACAAACATATAAACCTAGCATGTCCTAACTACTACCAGCTGAACCTGCGCTGTCTGTTCAGCGCATCGTTCTGTTATGACCATGAATCTCCTTCCCAACGTGCATGTTTCCTTACTCAAACAAGTAAAGGATATAATACTCACAAAAGGAAGCGAATTGCTATGTATTGATGTTGGAGTGAGTTTGTAGCAAACTTTTAGAACTAACACGATATCAAGTGAAAATATTTTTTCTTATAAATCCATATCCGTCAAGTGCCTGCAATGTCCGTCAACCAGCCATACGTAATTTATCTACGGTTGCCTAACACCATAGTTTCGGCCTGCAACAATGTTAATCTTACGGTCTCAAAATGACCCCTAAAATCTTGAATATAACAATGATGACATTTTTTTTCTTTTTTTTTAATTTGAATGGGAACTGGACAATCTACACAAAATGTGCAATCGACCCATGAAAATGGCACGCTTCTAGCGATTGTGGTTTTCGAGATCTCATAGTCGAAATGATTGCGGACAAACATATAAACCTAGCATTTTAATATATAGATGAATAAAACTACTCTGAGGGAAGAACATAGACTGAAAGTATTTGAGAACAAGAGCCTGAGACGAATATTCGGACCCAAGAGGAACCGGAATGGGGAATAGCGGGAACTTCATAACGAGGAACTGCAAAAATTATATGGTTTACCCAAAATTGTTAGGATCGTCAAGTCTAGGAGGCTTAGGTGGGCAGGTCATGCAGCTAGGATGGAAGAAAGTAGAAACGCCTTCAAAGTCTTGACTGGGAGATCAATCGGAAAACGACCAGTAGGTAGACCTAGGCGCAGGTGGGAGGACAATTTTAAGATGGACCTCGCAGAGATTGGAATACAGAGTGGAAACTGGATGCAGTTTGCTAAGGACAGAAGTCAATGGAGAGCTTTTGTGAACGCGGCATTGAACGTCCGGGTTCCATAGGCCATAAAGTTAGTTAGTTAGTTTTATAAAACTACATGAACTAACATATATGTACTTCCGTTTGATGTGAAAAGTTGAAATTTGACATGATTGTAGCATTCCGAGACTAACCGAGAGGAAAATTGTCAAAAGTGAATATTTTTAATTTTTAGTGGATCTAAAGGGACAAGAAGAAATTTCTCACATTTATTTTTTTTTCATATAATCTCTTGTTTTAGATACTTGGAATTGGAATAAAAACTTGAAATACTATGTGTGTGTGTCTACATACGCTATAGGATTATTTGCCAAATGACCAAAACTAAAAAAAAAAAAATCCAACTTAGGGGTTTTATGGGGAACTGAAAAATCTTTCCCATGTTGTTTATGTGGGACACCTTTCACATCCCAAAATTATTGAGCACTTCCTGTAGGGCTACAATGATTAAATTTGGCATGAGTGTATATTTTCGGGACTAACCGTCAGAAAAATTGCAAAAAGTGAATTGTTTTAATTTTTAAGTTGTCTAAAGAAGAGATGAAGAAATTCCCAGTGTTATTTAAATCTGCCTTTTTTTGAACATATAATATCATATTTTCAGTACTTGGAATTGGAATAAAATCTTGGAATTCTATATGCTTTTACATTTTTGTTGCGTTACCAAAGTAAATCACCAAGGATAAAAAATCCAACTGTAGAGAGGTTTTATGGGAAACTGAAACATCTTTTCCATGCTATTTGTGTTTTACCTCTTATGTATATACCCGTAAATGTTTAGGCACTTCCGGAAGATTAGAATAATGAAAGTTGACATGATTGTAGCCTTCTGGAACTAATCCACAGGAAAATTGTCAAAAGTGAACATGTTTAGTTTTTAAGGGGTTTAAAGGGAGATGAATAAATTCCCAGTTATTTAAATGGACTTATTTATAGAATACAAAGGCTTGTCTTTTAGATAGATGAAATAGGAAATGCACTTCAAATTTGATGGAATTGAGGATTTAAGAGGTGCTAGGTCATAGGCCCAGTAAATGCCAGGTCAGTGGGCGAAGCCCTCAGCTGGGCAAAATTCAGGAAATGCTAAGAGCAAATGCACGATTTTTTTCTTAATGCGAAGGCTGATACATAAGAGACGCGAGACTGTAGGTCGAGCAAACGCGGGGGTATGTTGGCGGAAGCCCCAGTTAGCCAAAGTCTAGTTTTATTATATAGACTGACTTTTGTATATCATATCCTCCTATCCATCCGACACATTGCTTTGTCAAAGAGAAATAATAAGAAACATTCTAGGCACAATCCTCATATATGCTAAAAGTTTGATCGAGATTGGTCTTTTGGTTCAATTGTTATTAAGTTGTATTTATTTCCTTTATAACTTTCCGTCCTCCCCCAACCCTAAGTTCTACTGTCAAAGTGAAATGATAAAAACACTACTATGTCCGAACCTCATGAAATTTGATCGAGATCGGTCGGGTGGTTAAAGAGATTAAAGCCCACAAATATAGCCACGTTCACTTTTACAATACAAATTGTTTTTAATTTGTAATGTTTTCACTTCTATGTTTTTTCTATATGCATTGCAATTGGGTATATTGTTTACTAACGTGTCCTGTGTAATTGACACTTTGTAACCATTTATGTAGAAAACAAATATGATAATAAACTAAACTAAACAATCATACAAGTTGAACAGTCAAAATTTACAGAACGAAAATCACTAACAACTAATATAATTTTGCATAATAGAAGGACTAGTCGCTAATTGCTAATGTCAATAACGTAAACATAAACCGATCAAGTAGGTTTGATATTGGAAATATAATTTTACACACGCATGTACACATTTATATATATTTATTCATATATAAACTGGCATTTATATATAGGCAGCAAATAAGTAACATTCTAGAAACAATAATAGTAAGTTATATGCTGAGCAGTACCTAACAATAATATCAGCAACTTATATGCAGTATGAAGATTTTCTGTATCATATATAGACTTCGTGAAACTACACTCAATATTTGATTTTTCACAAAGAGTGTGTTTTCTTTTTCTTTTTAATGGTTATTCCGTTGTTTATTTCATTTTTTGTAGCAGGAGGCTATGTCATGTTCGAAATTGAAAGCGAATTCAGAATGGTGTTATTTCCCCTGAAAGAATTGAATGATTGGAAAACAAAATTCCAACTGTCGGGAATAGGAGAACGAGATAACAATACGGTTGATTAACTGCACTGAAGAAGGGACGGTACAGCTTTTGAAAGGGAATTCTTTCATTAATCCCAACTTGCAATGAATAGAGTTTATTAGGTTAGTTCCTTTCAAACATCATGAGTTGTGATGTATCTTTCATTTCATTTAAATAGTTAATTTATATATATATATATATATATATATATATATATATATGTATGTGTGTGTGTGTGTGTGTGTGTGTATGTGTGTGTGTATGTGTGTGTATGTACATATCTATTCATTAACTACACACAGGGCTTAAGCACTATTACAGATGTGGAAGGTATGAAAATTATATGCTGGAGTGGTTTGACCCTTCTATTTGACTGCATTAATTTTGAGTCATTTGGCCTATTTTTTTTTTCAAACTAAGTATTGCATATGGTACAATAAGTAAACGATAATATTTCTGTCCGACATTTTAAATTAAATATGGATCATTGTTTTGCCGAAAATGGTAAGAAAAAAAAGAAAGTGCTGAGGTCGAAGGAGATAATAATTTTTGAAAGTAGCTTTGCCCTTTGTTTTTCTAGATAGTGTGAATGACACACAAACACACACACACACACACACACATATATATATATATATATATATATATAGATAGATAGATAGATATATAGATAGATAGATAGATAGATAGATAGATAGATAGAAAGAAAGATAGATAGATAGATAGAAATAAGTATCAGAAGAACAACAGATATACCCTTTTATACGGAAACGTGTGTGGATGTCCACAGTCCCCTAGATGTGCAACACGGTGGCAACGGTGCCGCGAGCACTGTTTTTGTCAATACTTAAATTGCGCTATTACGTAGTATTCGTTTTGTGTGTATGAAATACAAAATAGTCTTGAAACAAGAACTGAAGCTTTCCTGAAGTCGTGATGACTATGTGTATTCTCTGTCAATCGTCTAATTGAATTCCACGTCGTCCCACGTTTCGAGAAAATCCAACATTGTGTTTGTCTTCAGGGTATGCTAGAGTTGCGTGCAAATTAATCCGAACAAAAAGCATACTTTTCCAGGTATACGCTTTTTTTTAATTTAGAAAAGTTGCAATTTTAGGCTTCAGTTAAAATTTTCTACTGCACATTATCTCTTGCTAATGTCCTGCACTATGAATGACAGTATATTGTTACTCAATAGTTAATGTTTGAAGACCCAAAGTTGACATAGTTTGTGAAGTCTGTTGCTGAAGTGTTTTGTTATTGTCGACAGGCGAAGAGTCAATTGCTGCAAGTGATATGCCAAACGAAAGGTTAATTCTTCATGTGAGTGGTTTTCATTTCGGTGCTACCCAAATGGATACAGCACCATGCAAACGATCGTTTTTTTTTGTTTGTTTGTTTTTTTTTTTTTTTTGTTTTCGTTATCATAGCATATTTCAATGATACAGAGACAAATTATTAATGAATTGGGTGTGGATTAGGTACGGTTAATTCGATTCTGAAACAATACCGAGTGACTAGATCAATCGAACCTCTAAGAAAGGGTAAATGTTGTAATGTACCACGTGCTTCTGTATACAAAAAATGCCATATGATCCTGTTTGTAAACATCACCACATGTATTTACGTCGGAGTACTGCATACTGTATGGGATTACTACGAGAAGCAGATAACGGACCGCAGCACCTCCTACAAGTCATATCATGACATGGCAGCTCAGCACCACCGCAGCTGGTTGCTGTCCAATATATAGGCGTCCCGGTGGCGGTGGCGCTGCTGCTGCAATGCTAGTATGTGACCTGCGGTGGCAAACGAAAAGCTTCGTTGAAGGATGACCGAATTCTTGTTAGAGAAAGCAAACATGTATCCAGACTAACTGTTGTTGATTTAGCATGTGATTTAATGTCAAATGGAATGGACGTCCACCATGCAACAGCGCGTCACAGACTGCTTGAATCTGGACGAAAGTTGGGAAGCCATTGAGGAAAAAAAAAAAACATTTGCTTACAAACGAAACGTGTAAAAAGCGTATATTGTGGGTAAAACTTCATCAAGACTGGACCATGGATGACTAGAAGAAAGCATTCTTCTACTGCGAATATAATTTTGGAGAGCATCGGTACAAAGCCTCTACACATATTTTTGTATGTTTCTCTTTGTTGAAACTAATATTGACGTGTTTAACGCACCATCAACAAATAAATACGATATCAGGCGTATGGATAAAATTCCCAACAAACAACATTGCACGAAGTTATACGAAAGAAATCCAACGTATATGGGTACCATATTATACAATAAATTACCTCAATATATTCGAAAGACAGGACAAAGAGGAGAATTCAAGAGATTACTGAAACCTATCTGTTCCAGCACTGGTATTCCGTGAACGAATTCCTACATGCGTAAATGAATTTGATTACTGATAGTATTTAAAACGTCATTTTTTTAGTTTCTTTTATATAGTAAACGTAGATTAGTACTTTAATTTAATCCGTATGCATATGTTAGAACTATGTATGTTTATGCATGTTAATACCCTGACGGGTCTTATTCATACATACGATTTCGTGCAATATGTATGCTTATAAAGACGAAATAAAATTAATGAATGAATGAATAAAAAGGCTTCCTTCGTACGTAATGAAAAATTTTAAAAAATGCCAACACACCTGCAACAAATTCCAACCCCCCCCCCCCCGAAACAATGTGCTCGGGTTGTTTTACATGTGTAGGGCCTGGACTAATATTTCCTATTAAGGATGATGACGAACTGTGAGAAATAGGGTCATTTAGGGAAAACTCAACAATTAGGAGATCTCGACACGTTCAATGTCTTGAATAGCTCGTGATCATTCATTCATGCGAGAAGAAACATTCAGTACGTGGAAGATTAGTGTCGGTTCTCAGTGACAAGTTGTGTATGCAGAGAAGTTAATTGTGCCTATCGCAAAGAAAGGAGAAGCCTCTAAAATAGGTGCATAAACCTTTATTTAAGAAAACAATCCATGTTATAAGTTTCAGTAAGTCAAAAATAAGGTATAGCGGTAATATGTGTTGACGGAATAAGGTAAAGGATTGGTATTATGATAGAGTATACCCTGTATGTGCATGTGTGTCAGGCTGACACACATTACTTTTTACAGTGACAACTCGGGCCAGCTTTTGTTGATCAATACATTTAAGGCATAAATCGACGGCGGTTGTAGGGAGAATTTGACATATAGATCCTATGCTATAAGGAAAGTCATCAGACAAAAGAACTACCGTCTGGTTCATCTTAGTATATACTTCATAGGTTTAGGTTATATAATAAACACGCTCTCTCAGCTTCTGGATCATTTAGTCCGTTATAAGAATAATGATAAAAAAAAGTACCTTTGGTTCTAGATTAGCACATTGCATGTGTCAAAGATCCTGATATATTAAAGAAAGCTTCTAATGTTCCCACTACACAGTACTCAAAATAGTCAATCCTTAATGTATCTCTCTTCTGCAGTTTGAAAAACAATTTCAACTTATTCTACCGCAACTTTGTTCGTAGGAACCCTGACAAAATGTTGTGAAAGAAGACTATGAGAAAGTCAGTTGCAGTTGGAAGAAATCAGCCTCTGTTGAATTCTTCGCATATGAATTACAACTTTACGAGAATTATTGTGTTAAATGGTGGCTTTCGATTATTGATTATTAAGGTGGGCTCAAAAAAAATCTTACTTTGGAATTTCGATTGGCCGGGTTGCGGAAAAGTTGCTTTTTCTTAGTGGTAGTCAACACACAAAATTTGGATTTTTTTTTTTTGGTCAACACCTTAATTTGCCTCATGGGACTTGAATATTTTTATAGCTGTGGATATGCAACCCGCATGACACTACCAAGGTAATTCTGCTGCACAGCAACTTTTGCTTTGATTTTTGCTTGACCGGGTTGCGGTAAAGTTGCCTCATGTTGGTGGTAGTCTACACAGAAAATTTGGATTATTTTGGTCATCCCCTTCCTTTGCCATATGGTACTTGAGTATGTTTTATAGCTGCAGCTATGCAACCTGTACGACACTACGAACATAATTGTCCTGAACAGCTATAACCTTTGGTTCTATTTTTTAACGCTGAAGCATTCTGAGGCTGAAAATAAAACGGAAGATAAAAATGAAATGCGATATAGTTCATATGTGGTTAAAAATTATAATGAATTAGACGAAAAATTGTATTTGTATATTTCATGTTCTTCATATATAACGTGAAGAATATGTTGTTAACCTTACATTGCAGCAATTTCTTTTAGACTTGTTGATATTATAAAGAAAATTTTAATCAAGTAATCTGATATCAAGTAATTTTGAAATCGGCTGTGTAATAATAGAAAATATAAATATTTACCTACAACATTGTAGGTGCTAATGGTGCTAAAAGATTAAGTAACGATTAGCAATACCTTTTGGACATTGGCCGAGCCGTTTCAGATGGTTTGTATTCGCCAGACCTTCTGAAGGAAAAGCCTGGACCAATTGACATGTCCCAATGGTTGACGACAGCTTCTCGTATTCTCCGGTTATATATTACACCGAAAATTTCGAAGAAGCACTTTGTTGGCTTCCACAGTATGTCAGCAAAGTATTTGCAGAAGTTTGGTTTGAAATAACGAGAAATTCTTCTCTCTCTCATCAACGGGACTCGATATTTGTGGCTACTCGCTCGATGTGCATATTTTTTTCTTCCAGAGAAATTAAGAAAAATCCTGTCTATTGTGATTATCTCTAACGCTTACTTTAAATATCTGGAAAACTTATTGTTGGCAATGATTACCGATAGGAGTCAGGACATCCAAGTTTTAGGATGGAGAAGAACAAAAAAGTATCGACAGAAAAAGAGGTCACGTCTACGTGAATTTGTTGTTCCGAAAGTAAACTTAGACGCAAGTAAGTATCATGAGATGATCGATTGATTCTCAACGGGACGTCATCGGCCACGATTGACACGAGAACTTTCTTCTAGCCAGATAGAAGAAAATATTAGAAAGGCGGTTACAGATTCTGAGGAAATTAGATGTTTTCCTTGCCATTCGAAAGCGGTGAAAAGGATGATTGAATTAGTTACAAAAGCATCAGTATTAGTGTGTGGAGCGGATCAAATAGATGGCTTTAACGTGGCAATATTAGAGTCTCCAAGAAAAAATGCAAAATTTGGACTCCCAGCAGACATATCAAATGTAAATGAGCCAAAAAACGGAAGCAAGTGGGTGGGAGGGTGGAACTCGATTTGCAGCCACCTTCTCGCAGTGGGTTCTGGGGAGTTTCGGAGTACATGTGCCAAGACGAGCTAAGAGCTAAAAGGGAAGGTTTATCAACAATTTTTCGTGACCTATATTCATGTGTTTTGAAAACATCAATGCAATTTCTTCGTCTAATTGATTATAATTGCTAACCACCCAGGAACAATATCACATCTCACTTGAATCTTACCTTTTATTTTCAGCCTCAGAGTGCATCAGTGTGAGAAAAATAAATATTATAGCTGTGCAGCACATTTTTTCGTAGTGTTATGCGGGTTGCATAAACGGAACTATAAACGTATTGAAGTCCCATGAGGCAAAGGAAGGGTATGACCAAAATAATCCAAATTTTCTGTGTAGACTACCACCAACATAAGGCAACTTTTTCACAGCCCGGACAATCGAAATTCGAAAGAAAATTTTTTTTTCGGCCCAACCAATATGTTGCAAAACAGGTTGAAAACAAAGTTTGTTATTAACGATCCTGCATTGTTTCAGTGTTATTATATTTCAACTTACTTGTAACGAATTGCAGCAAAGTTTCAAAATAAGTCATATGTAGATAGTAGAAATATTTCATAAAGTATTTCATTGCGTTTTGTGTTTGTTGTAAGGCACACTGTTTTCAAAGGTGTGAAGAATGTCATTGTTTATATAGTGTCGACACCTCCCATAGTAAGTGTCGAGTTCTCCAGCAAAACTTTCAAAATCTACTGATCCGCACCATTCCGTTTATGCGTTCTTGCATTTGCAAGTACTGCATTGACGAGTAAGAAGATTTTGTGTTTTATAGCTAGGGCAGGGACTATTGTCAATATTATCGCTTTTGCAGAATAAAATTATCGTAACTTTCTAGAGTAGTGACAAGTTGTTTCTTAACGTGTCGAAATGTCCCTAAATGATCCTATATTGAAATACTGCGACTAAAAGTATTATCTCAAGAAATCTTTTCCTGCTGATAATGGTGTTTTCCAACAGGACGTAGCTAAATATCATACATCTCGAAAAGTTAACGAGTTGTTTAATAATAACAACTAGCAAACCCGCACGCCCCGCGCAAGCACAGGGCCCTATTGTTGTCTGAATGATTGAATATAATACAAAAAACAAAATCATTTATGACTAGCAAAGTAGTTTCAATGCCACGTTAATAATATTTTTTAATTAAGAATTTCTCCATAATTACTCGAATTTAAGACGTCCTCAAATCTAAAACGCACCTCGATTTTGCTGGGTTAAATTAAGGAAAAATAGTAATATGTTCCGTTTTAACTATTACTAAAGCGTTCTTTGATATTGGTCATTTTCAGTGATATTTATATATTGCTCTCCCCTCCCTATGTTGTGGGGCACGACATGATAAAAATTATCCCAGGCCCGAATGTCATGGATGTTGAAAATTTGATCGAGGTCGTTCAGGTGGTTCAAGAGTTATTAAGTTATATATATCCTTTCCCCTCCTCATACTGTAAGTTCTACCGTCAAGAGGATATGATAAAAAAAAACACCCCATGTCCGAACCTTATCTATGTTGAAAGTTTGACCGAGATCGGTTGGGTGGTTCAAGAGTTATTAACTTTAATCTATTTTCATAGATTTACCCTCCTCCCCTGCACCCTAAGTTCTACCATAAAATGAAATAGTTATAAAAATTCCCAGGTTCGAACTTCATCTATGTTGAAAACTTGATTGAGATCGATCAGATGGTTCAAGAGTTATTAACTCACGAACATGGTCACTTTTATTTTCATATTTATTGATTTTTGTGTATCTCTCCTACGTTGTTCCATAAAAGTAACATAGTAAAATCTATTCCAGGTGCGAACGTCATCTATGTAGAAAATTTGATTGATATTGGTCGTTTGGTTCAAGATTTATTAAGCTTTTTTTTTATAATTTCCCGTCCCCCCCTCGCCTCTCCTACCATCAAACTGGATAGCCAAAAACACTCCCAGCCCAGAAGAAGAACGGGAACAGGTCAAAACTCCCACAGCTAAAAACCCCACACTCAAAAAATGTCAAAACGCCCACACAAACTGCCATAACCCCCACAAATCTCCCAAATACACGAACGGTCATAACCCCCACAGCCAAATCTCCCAAACTCAAGAAATGTCAAAACGCCCACACAATCGGTCAAAACTCCCACACAAACGGTCAAAACTCTCAAATGCGCGAACGGTCATAACTCCCACAGCCAAAACCCCCACACTGGTAATCGGTCATAACCTCCAACGGTCGTAACTCGCACACACATGGACAAAACTCCCACACATAGCAACGGTCACAATCCCATACATAAATGGACAAACCCCCCCACACAAATGGACAAAACTCTCACACTCTGAAATGATCCTGGTTGCATGTCTTGCCCTTGTACTTTTTAATAACATTTTTTATTCCACTCAAACTGATGTTGCAACTATTCTTCTTACACTGTTTTCAAATGACAGAACCACTAAAGTGAGTGTCATAAAGAGCCGCAACAAAGACGTGCAATCATGATCATTTCAGAGTATGGGGGATTTGTCCGATTGTGTGGGGGTTTTGTCCATTTGTGTGGCATTTGTGACAATTTCTGCATGTTGGAGTTTTGACCATTTGTGTGGGGGGTTTGTCCATTTATGTGGGGATTGTGACCGTTGCTATGTGTGGGAGTTTTTTTCCATTTGTGTGGGAGTTACGACCGTTGGAGGTTACGACCTTTGGTACGATAGATAGATAGATAGATAGATAGATAGATAGATAGATAGATAGATAGATAGATAGATATAGGTAGATAGATATATATTGTAATGGTGTTTGGCCTCGAACTTCTAGTTGTGTCGATTTTGATGATATTTGAATATGAGGGGACTCTGATTCACCTTCAGTATGGGAATGTACTTTCGGCAAGGTAAGATGAAAGTGGGAGGACGTAAAGTGTGAAAATATTCGTAAACGTTCGTTATTAATGTCAAATTCATAGTTTTGGGGATTTCTGAGGTCATTAGTAACAGTTTCGACTCCTTTCAAGTGTAAGTTTAGCTTCATCAATATGGATGGGGTGGGGAGAGGGCGATATGTAAATATAAAGCAAAATGATCGTGTCCAATCCAAGACACTGCTTATGCCTTTTAAGCTCAAATCCATCGCCAATGTGTATCCTAACGGACGGAAGCACTTTAAATATTCTACATAAACATGTTATTTCCGTGCGATGAACGAGCATATTTCAGCTAGTAGGGCAAGTGAACCGAATGTGAGACTTGTTTCTGATAAGCTATATCTCTAAAATGTGGAATGAAATCAGTACACCAAGATAATGAAATTATCAGTATTTATGGCTTATTTTACTCCTAAAAGTACAAAATGTATTTGGTCTTTAAAGTTTTCTCTTATTTTTTTTTTTTAAATAAATGATTTAGGTTATGATATCGTTACAAGCACTGCCCATTTGGACAATCATTTTATCTCTGGCATGTGGGACAGTTGAACGGAATATATGCGGCACCACAATCATCATGCAGTCACCAACTGCATTTTGTCCGTTGTGCCTCATTGTGATCCTGGGAAGAGCAAGCAACACAATAGAGACATTCGATGTCTGTGTCACCTATATCTGATGTGTTACTATTAATATATTTACTAGAAGTGCATAGATAAATGTTGAATCAGCAACCGATTTATGAGGAAATGAAGAAGAGAATTCATCATCACTGCTATTATAAAATAGTAGTAATATACTCGTGGGAGTTAAAAAAAAACATGTTTTTTTTAAGAATTAACTCGGTCACACAATGATTCATTTATATGCATTTTAGATACACTGCTCCACAAAACTTAAGCAACTCGAAGAAAGTGGCAGAAAATAAAACGACACCATCACTGCACCAAGTATAATGAACAAACCGACGGTCTAGATGCACAATGCAACACAAGCGAAGACGAACAATACAGTTAGGATGTACAGAGTGACCAAAAAGTTCAGCACAACAATACCTCAACAGGTGAAGCTGGATTGTGCGAGGGCATAGGCAGTCAATATGGCCTCCATGCTCGTATGTGACCACCACGAACAGCTATACAGGCACGACATCTGGCCTCCATGCTGCAAATCAGAGTGTTGATCAAGTCTTGTGGCAGATGTTGCCACTCCTCGAGGAGAGCTGCTCCCTGGTCAGAGAGAGTGCGTGGTGGTGGACTGTACTGCGCTATTTGCCGTCCAAGAGCATCCAACACATGCTTGATGGGATTCAAGTCCAGAGAATATGCAGGCTATGCAATACGCGTAATGTCTTCGCTCTCCAGATAGTTGGAAACAAGATGTGCACGGTGTGGGCGGGCATTGTCATCCATGAACAGGAAGTCTGGGCCAAATGCTCCGCGGAAATTGCGCACATGTGCATTCAGAATTTCATCCCGGTACCGTTGTGCTGTTAAAGTGCCATGTTGCACAATATGGAGGTCCATTTTCCGATTCAGCATAACTCCACCCCACACCATAATGGAACCACCGCCATAGGAAGGCCGTTCAGCAATGAAGTTTGAATGATAGCGTGTTCCTGGCTCTCTCCACACTAAAGTCCGACCAGAATCATACGACAAACTGAATCTCGACTCATCGGAGAACATGACACGCGCCCACTGGTGTTCCCCCATGCAACATGTTCCTGACACCATATGTAACGCGCACGTTTGTGCTCCACTTTCAATAGCGCACACAGCACAGGCCTTCCTGCATACAGTCCTGCTCTGTTGAGCCGACGACGAACAGTTTCACGACTCACGCGTTGTTCTGTAGCCTGAAACAACTCATTGGCCAGTTGAGAGCGTGACTCTTCACGGTTACGTTTGGCAGAAATTGTGAGAAATCCGTCATCGACGGCCGACGTCTTCTTCGGACGGCCTCCTCCATGACGTCTACTGACTTCACCTCCATTTTGGAAGCGACTCCACAGCCTTGACACAACGCTTTTGTTCACGTTGAATTCCTGCGCCACTTCCACTTGCGATCGACCCAATTCCAACCGCCCAATTATTCGTCTATCAGTCATTGCAAGGTGCGTACCCCACACAAGAACCACTAACACAATGCTTGGAGCCTCGGACACTACTAGGCTGTGGTGTACGCCTCATGGCATAATTTGTTCACCACGCTTGAAACGGTGCTGCTTATGCAATAGAACGTGTGCTCGCCTTGCCTGTGTGTCTCTGACGCGTCTCTGTGTATGTGCATACCACTAACCAGTGTTGAATGGGCCCGACACGTCGCTTATACCACGTTCTCTCGGGTTGCTTAAGTTTTGTGGAGCAGTGTATTACAATAGAGTTAAGTACGTACGTATGTTCAGAGCTTTTTTCTTTTTTTATTTTTTTTTAGGTGGTTACTTGTAGTGCTTTATGTCTCGTGTTTCATCTTATCCTCTAAATTGCAAACAACTACATTCCTTTACATTACAAACAAATATTTTAAAATTTAATGTTCTTGTGCTACGAACATGAATATGCTACTCCTAAGCCTGTTTATAATTTGCAGACAATGTGTTCTTTATGAGAGACACTACTTCTGTAGGGTATCATATTAGTTCCTGTATGTGGTTTAATATTAGGAACACAAGTTTCCATCCCTTCTGACAAAAAAATAATAAATGAATGAATAAATAAATAAATAAAACAATCCATTGAAATATTCAGCTTTTGAGCCACATGTTTACCCAGTCAGAAATATCTTATAGCAAAGCACCAAAAAAGTAAATATTTATCATAACACCTCGGGTCTATTCTAAAGCTGCAGATAACACGAAACTACACAGTTGTTATTCACACAAAATAGGATAGATTTTTTTTTCAACTGAGCATTATAGAAGATTGCCTTACGAAAGCGGACAAACTTCAGGACACAACAGTTTTATCTAATGTTGTTTGGCTGTAGCATCTATTTAATGCATTAAGCTGGGGTCTCATAATCAGTACACTTGGTATATACCGTACTAATTACTGAGACAAGACATTATGACCACCCGCTATTATTTGGATGAAGCTGTTTGTGTAAGAAGTACGGGTTACATCAGTACTGTTCGCCAGACGGCCATATTAGCCCTGGCCCCAACCTATAACCCCGTAAAAAAAAAATTAGTTAAGGAAAATTTTATTGCTGCAATGTGATAAGCATTGACCAAATCAAAAGAAAATCGTAGGTAGCCATCTGTTATCCTGTACATTATCTCTTGGCAGCCATTTTTCAATAAGGCGACTGCTATAACACTTTCCACGTTATCTCGGGAACCGCTGACGCTTTTTGAGTGGTGTAAAAGTATAAACCTATGTTTTCTGGGCTGCAGAATCTGATGAAACTATTTCCACGTTAGTTTTAAATTTTTTCGAGTATATTCGTACCATGAATGTTTAATTACATGCCATGGTAACTGTATGCAATTAAGTAATATAATTTGTTTTTACTATTTCAGAAAGGAGGTAAGGATTACTGATGTTTCTGAAACAAGTACTCCTCAAAGTGTTCAACTTAATCACCAACACATGGAAGAGCACTTCGATAACAGCATATGCATAATTTGCCAACAAAATCGGTAAGAACGATTGACCAGTACGGCTGCCGGAATTAAAAGGTTGCAAGAAATTACTGAAATCCGAATGACGACGCAAGTAAACGCATAAAAGCAAACGACGGAGAGAAAATAGTTTATCACAGTGTCAACGTCTGTTACAAGGCATAAACTCTGAAAATAATTCGTAGATGTCATTCAAAAATTGAATAAAATCGAAGCAAATGAAAGGATTTTTGAGAAAAAGTGGGAATGTTCATTATTTCTACCATGCACACCATCGCTTCGGTCAGAAAGACGGGGACGTTCTGAAACTTGTAGCGTGGTTTTACCGAAGCTTTTGCCGTACGTCCTATATGAAAAGGTAGCAACTAGAATAAAAATGGGTGATATCGTAGAGAATATATGTATATAGTGGCGGATCCAGGATATGATCAAGGGAGGGGCTAATCCATAGTTTGCCGTTTTATCCAGTGTAAAACAGGATTGAAGCCCATTTTATCCACTGTAAACGTGAGCGTCAAGGGGGGTATAGCCCCTATAGACCCCCTTTGATCCGCCACTATATATATATATATATATATATATATATATATATATATATATATATATATATATATATATATAATTTGTGAGTCAATACGTGCAAACTCTTTTCCACCTGCAACTTGCCATTTCCAAGACGAGATATTTTGTGAAATTCCTGACCTGAATAGTGAAAAAAAAATATTTCACAATTGATTTGTATGCAACTATGATAGGATGTGGAATTTCTGAATGGATGAAATATGGAATTATATATATATATATATATATATATATATATATATATATATATATATATTATGTAGCTACAATATCTGGCATTCATATTGTTTCCCATGATTTCTTAAGTTTGAAGTTGTCACAAAACTTATCTTGCAGCCCGAAATCCAAAGAATATTTTATTAGAATGTTTGTGGCACATTTTACTCTATCGTTAGCCCGAAGTGTTTCCGCAATTTTCTCTGCTGTCAAACTTGACAAAAATGCCAGAAGTGATTCATTCTTTCTATTGGATTGGCAAAAGCGTATTATTTCACCGTGTGTACGTAGGAGGAATATTTTTATTTCATTGTTTTAGACTTATACATATCTTTTGCGATAGACTTGATAAGCTGTCTCATTTCAGGTAAGATGAGGGTATAACCAGAAATAATAAGTATTTCTAACTTCACATTTATTTATTTATTTTTTAAATACATTTTTTTTCTTTTTTGATGATTGACGTATCTTCAATTCTGTTTGAGCAACTTCTCCCTCGTAGTTTCTAATGCATCTTCGTATACAATTTTCATGTGCGTACGAATCAACTACGAGATGTTTTTCCTCACTATCAAGGTCAGGAACTCGACAAAATATCTCGTCTTCTTGAAAATGGAGAATTGCAGTTAGAAGAGAGTTTGCACATATTGACTCACAAATTCTATATTTCTTTTTACAATCTCTCCCATCTTTAATCTAATTGCTACCTTTGCACATAGGATGCACGGCAAAAACCCCGGTGAAACCACGCTACAAGTTTTAGAACGTCCCCGTCTTTCTGACCGAAGCGATGTTTTGCATAGTGGAATTAATATATATTCTCACTCTTTCTCATAACCTTTTCAATTGTTTCAGTTTTATTTAATTTTCGAATGACATCTACGTTTTTTTTTTCAGAGTATAAGCCTTGTAAGAGACGTTGACACTATGATACGCTATTTTCTCTTCATCGTTTGCTTTTATACATTTAATTGCGTCGTCATTCGAATTTTAGTAATTTTTTGCAACCTTTTAATTCCGGCAGCGGTACTGGTCAATCGCTCTGAACTATTTTGTTGACAAATTATGCATATGCTGCTATCGAAGGGCAATTCCGTGCGTTAGTGATTAAGTTGAACACTTTGAGGAGTACTTGTTTCAGAAACATCAGTAATCCTTACATCTTTTCTGAAACAGTAGAAACAAATTCTATTACTTAACTTCATAGACTTTCCGTGACATGTAGTTAAAAATACATGGTACTACTATACTCAAAAATATTTAGAACTAATTTGGAAATAGTTTTATCAGATTCTACGACCCCGAAAACATAGGTTTATACTTTTACACCACTCAAGAAGTGTCAGGGATTCCCGACATAACGTAGAAAGTGTTATAGCAGCCGCCATATAAAAAAATGGCTGCTAAGAGTTAATGTACAGGATAACATATGCCTACCTACGATTTTGCTTTTATTTGGTCAGTGTTTATCTTATTTCAACAATAAAATGCTTCGGACGTAAAATTTTTCACGGGAGTATAAACTAGGAACTTTATTATATGGACATCAATTGATCAGTCAGTGTGATTATTCTGCTTAGAATGGGAATGGCTGGCGATATCTCAGAGCTTGATTGGAAGTAGATTGTGATGGCCAAACGGATTCTAGTGATCGTCTTGGAATCAGCGCTCATGGTCAGGTATTCGCAAGCTGTCGCGGTTTGTGTCTGACAAAGTTGGGGAAATTGAGGTGAAACCGACATTAAAACACAAGAAGTGAGACAGACAAACCTCATTATAAATCTCAGACATCAGCTAGGTGTTGAAATTGATACAAAAGAATAGGACACAAACTGCGGTACAACTAACAATATACTTCAACGGACTTTACAATATATAAAGCTTAGGAGTGCCTGAGCACGCGATTTAGTGTTCCCTCTTGTATATTGATTTCGCAAGAGTAACAATCTTAACCGCACGACAATGTCGATTTCTACTGGAATTGTCTCGTGATCATCGTCATTTATTCTCCAAGTAATGGCACAACGTTGCATGATCTGATGAATCAGGACACTTCCTTCAGCGCATCTATGGGTGGGTCAGAATTTGTTGTCTTCCAGATCACCTGATGCTCGAGATGTGTGCAATAAGACGACTAGAGGCCGATTTTGGCTTTATTATGATTTGGAGAACCATCACAGTTCTACGACACTTCACCAAACTGTCATTTCTTCAAAAGGTTAATGATGTCACATCGTCAAACATAGAGAAATGAATATTCGAAAAAAAAATCACATGATCAAGGCCATTTCTGATCAAATACGCTCATTTGTGTGGGTCATACTTCCAGCTAGCAATGACACTTTTCAGTAGAACAACACTCATTTTCACAAAACCAACGTTGTGCTGCATTGATTCAAAGAACACAGTGGTAAATGCCAATTGCTGCAATAGTGCTCAAACTCACTCAGTCTTAGTCCAATTGAACACCTTTGGGAAATCACTGGATGCCAGATTTGAGATAATCGCCCTCATACACGTCATTTACAGGAATTAAATGACTTGTGTTTGCGAATGTTATACACATACCTTCAGTCACCTATCAAAGCTTCATTACTCCCATGCCAAACCGGATTGCTGCTGTCTTGCGTGCCAAAGGCGGAACCACCAGTTGTTAGCTAGATGATCAATGTTTTGACTGATCAGTGTGTTTCTAGTTGACACTTATACTTCATATTTCCTATAATATTTCACGACAATAATTTTCTGAGCGTTTGGATTTTCTACCAACATTAGTTTGAATAGAAGTGCTATCATTTGTTCTTCATATGTCCACAATGCCCTACTTCATCGGAGACTACATTTCATTTGTCGTGACCATTTTATGTAAATAATTTGTACCACACTTTATTATTATTCATAAGAGCTATACCCATTTTATAAGAAAAAAATATTCTTTTCTTCTATTTTTCTGTAAAAAGTAGTTGTTTGCGACTGTATGAAAAACAACACCAATAGTGCGTTACCAAAATAACTCCTCGTCATGTTAAGTAGCTGACTTAGCGACTACCATTTTAACACCTTACTCAAAAGCGCGATTGATTTGAAGTAGCACCAGTTATACAATAAAATTTAACTCAACGCGCTTGACCGAGTCATTGTGCTGAATTAACTCAGCAATTTTTCCTGTGTAATATCAGACTGAAAGACTGATGGTCGAGGTGAAAAATGCATGTTATTTGCCTTCACATATGTGTGTATTATATAGTTTGGAAATCTAAAATATACTTTCAAAACAATTATTTCAACGTATTTTAACTGTTATTATTGTTTCTCATGAAACTTTCATCAAAAGAATTAACTGACTTACTTTGTAAAGAACTCGCGTCAAATTATGAAAAGGAAACCACTATAAAAATTAGGTGGTCACCAAAGCGTGGACATTTTTTTATTTGTCACTCCACAGCAAAATAAGCAAAGGGGGACTGAATTAATAAAAAAAGAAAGAAAAGAAAGCAGTGAAAGGGTACGGAAAAGGCTCGAAGAAAAAAAATACACTACGTCAGCTCCTCTGATGCGCGAACAGATTGAAGTTGCCACCTCCAGTGTCCGCATTGAAAACATTCTCAATTTAGCTGCATTCTGATGCAAATTAGTGTGCAGGGAAGCAGTGGGACGTGTGGACGCTTAATTTTGAGTCTCGCTTCTGCTGTCCCTTACACCACCGGAAATTTGACACGCGGTATTTAATTAGAGATTGATTCATTCTTTTTTTTCGTTCTTTTTTTTTGGAACAGAACAATAGATGCGTGAGATCTGTCAGTCAGTACATTGAGAGAAATCTGTAAAATCAATACTTTGTTTCTAACAAGTCATTGGCAGAGAAACAATATATAATTAGAACGAACCATTTCTAATTTCAGACAGGATTTGAAGAAACAAACAAGAAATGTTTCACTATCAAAATTTGATTCAGTTAAAAGGATCTTTCATTTTACGAGATTTCGTTTAGGTTTCTGTTTACTTGTTTTCATAAAATGCATTGCTATTCAAGGAAAGACTTATTTATTTAGGAAATACGTATTATATATATATATATATATATATATATATATATATATATATATATATATATATATATGTGTGTGTGTGTGTGTGTGTGTGTTCATCAGAAATTTAGATTTTTTTTTTTTTTTTTTTTGCAAAAATCAGTAGTTAGACGTTGTTTGACATACTTTCTCACACAACTACGTTAACACTGTTTCCAACCCAACATAAAGTTTTCTTTTCTTTTTTATAATGCCACTCAGGTTACTTTATATTTTAAATCTGCATACCAAACGAAAACTAGAATGTTACATTTATTATTCCTCGCTACAGTATCATAAACATCGAAAAGCAACAACATATGAACGGACCTATAACAATAATAACGGAAATGAGATGGGCGAGGTAATGCATATCAGTGGTGCCAACCTGTAACCTTATAAAATCCCATCTCCAAAGACAGAAATTCCCGTTTTGCTCTCAAATTTCCCATATGCTGTAATAATTAGAAAATTTTCAAAATTTTCAAAATAGGGAAATTGAAACTCTGTGTCACTTACTTTCTCCTACATTTGAGTTAATTATCCGTAAATCCCGATCTTCTAAACTGCTAATAATTATTTTCCTTAATTATAAGAGATTATTAAAGTTGTGAGTAAAACAAGCACATTTTGTTTTTAGAATTTAGTACTTCTATCACACTTTTATTTCACAATCTTCTAGTGAATGTAATAAGATTATTAATCTTATGATATCACATAACATACCAAACAATGCATCCTTGCCGATATTTGCATTGTATAAAATTTTAGCACGTTTCGTCCATTAGTTTATAAGTTAAAAGGTCGTATCAAGATAAATAATGCAACCTGCATACATATACAGTCATTGCCAAAATTTTGAGCGCACTATTGACTTTGCAGAACTTTCTAAATAAAATAACTGTGTTCATACAAACCATGATAATTGGACTCTTTTTTTTTAAAAAATAAATAACGTTTATCATAAAGTATGTTGCAAAATGGCAGATTCAAATACGTGACATAACTTGAGTAAACGCACATCACGGATGGAATACATGATATGTAGAGATGCACAAGGATAATATTTATACATACCAAGGATAGTTCACTCGTTTCCACGGCTAGCCAAATTGAAAACAAGATAAGAACAAAAACAAAATGATAATGACTCTTGGAAAATCATACGAACGCAATACAGAAGCCAATAAATGAACCACTGCGTAACATCAACTTGAACGCTCGATAAAACATGCTGCCTACTAGCGTTTGCAGCAGACTCACATCAATTTGATTCCATGGAGCAATGATGGCATCATGCAACTCACGAACACTGTTACAATGGGAACCATTGGCGTACGTTGAGCGGCACAATATTTACCATAGATTTTCCATCCTGTTTATATCTGGGAAATTGGAAGGCCAATCAAGAGCTATACCGAAACCAATCCCTTGTGGTTCCAGCAACCTGGATAGTGACATTGTCCTGTTGGAATATCCAATCGAGACTAGCAATTCGCGCGGTAAATGACAATAAATTGTCTTGAAGTACTGTTTCGTATGAGGTTGATGTCATACGATATGTAGGAAATGCGAAGTTTGTTGTACCATAATAACTCAAGTCACCCCACAAAATTACCGACTGTATTCCTTCCTGTCTCTTAGAGGACATCTGTTCCTCCTTCCGCAGATTGTGCCAGTAGTTTCGCCAACCATCGGGACCATCAGAATTAAATCCATTTTGGTCACTCAAGATGACGCCAGTTCTGCTTCCAGGTCACGATGTTTTGAGCTAGATCACCCGTCGCTCCTTGTGCTGCGCGGTGAGTCGTGGATTACGCTTGCGCTTCTTATATCCCTTTCCGCACGGAGTAGGTAATTCTTAAGATTATTTTCATGAAACCGGTTTTTCCATACTACATAAAACATGTATAGAACATTTTTATTAAAACAATGCGTGGATCAATTGTAGGTTCTGAGAAAGTGGGCCTGCACAATTGTACGTGTTTTGAATCCGTAGTGAGCGTGAAAATTGAAAAATTATTGTTTGTGTAATACAGACAAGCTACTCGCACGATTGTGAGGGCTCGGGCGGAAAGGGATATCGCAGATGATTGCAACGTTTCACAGCTCTTGATATGGTAGATTTATGTACACGAACGTAAGGATCTCGTGCCAACTGTGTAAGAGATTTTCCATCACAACTTAGCTTCTAACAACCTATCTTTTCTGTTGTTGTACTAGTTCACACGGCCTTCCTGATGATTTCCCTACTCCATTCCGCATTCCAAGTTTAAGAAAATTATTTACGAAACAAGCAGCCCGCTTAATTCGAAGTGCAATTTTATTAACAGATGCACATTCTTCTTTATACGCCACTATCTGCCCTCTTTCACACTCAGGCAATACTTCGCCACGACCCATTATGCTTCTCCTACTCGCCACCTCACACAGACGTCCTCGCCGTAGTACACTACCTTATACTTCTATTACTAGTCTGGGGGCCGCGGTTGGTCAGTGGTAGAACGTTCACGTCTGGTGCTTAGGGTCCAGGGTTCGATCCCAGCCCCAACCAAGTGAACTTTCTGGTGGACAAACACCGTGCTCGTGGGTTTACTCGGTGTTCTCCCGTTTCCTCCCACTTTCTTCATTTCATCATTTCATTCATTACTCATCATCTCCTTTAGCCTAACCGGCATAACCGTGGGACGTAAAACTCAAAGATTTCATTTTATTTTTATCACTAGTCTCCTATGCATCTCTACCTCTCATCCAGCGCCCTCTATGTAGAGCTGTTCCAATAATCGAGTAATCGATAACATTTCAAAATCGTTTCATCGAAAATAAATTAATTTTATCGAACTTTCGAGACTCCCGAAATTTTCGAGATTCTCGAAATGATCGAGACTCCCGAAATGTTCGAGACTCTCGAAATGTTTGAGATTCCCGAAATGTTCGAGACTCCCGAAATGTTCGGGATTCTCGAAGTGTTCGAGGCAATCGAAATGTAAGAAATATTAGACAACTTCGGGACACTCGAATTGTTCGAGAGTCTCGAATTGTTTGAAAGCAGGAAATACAGAAATATGTCAATATGATCGCATTTGTCGAGTCGCTTGGATATTTTGAAAAGTTCGGGATTATCGGAGTGTTCGGAAGAAACTATGTATTCGAGGTTATCATAGTTGTATATAATATTTATTACCTATATGCAGGGTGTTCATTTTAAAACTTTTCTCCTTAAAGTTTTTTTTTTTTTTTTCCACAGATCTGTACAAGGTTTAAGCTGTCTGTCAGAAGAGAGAAAGAGGAAGAGAAGTAATGCAACACCCGAATGGAATTGGAATCAAAGACACCATTATTCTACTAACAGTCACTTTGCCGATTGCGCAAATAACGGGGCAGGCAGAAAAATAATTTGTCATGTGATTTCGAGGGTTTAGTTTAAAGTTCTGTATGGAGACAGCTACTTATACAGGTAGAGGTAGGAAAATTCGACAAGGCTAAAGACTTACAAAACTTCCATTTCGAAAATTTACTATCCGGCGCTCGAATGCCTTCGAATATTTGAGACTGTAGTGAAACGAACCTTGAGAATTTTGGGTGTGAAGCTCCCTGTTACAGGCCGTCCTGTCTGTCTGTTTGCATGTGGCATCCGTCGATAACTTTCGAACGGATTGTCCGATTTTGATGGAACTCATTTTAAAATGTTCTCGTTTGCTTTCACCAGACACCTATTGCTTTGGTTGCCACACGAGAAGGGGATTTTTTTTTTTTTCGAATTCAAGTATTTGTACTTACTTTGAGCGTAGGCGTGTGAAAGCTATGATAACTTTTGAATGAATTGTTCAATTTTAAAGGGAATTGGTCTAAATGTATATGTCAGATACGTATATGTTGCTCTTGGTTACTTTAGGAGATTTGATTTTGTACATAAGATGCCGTGCGGCTCTAGGGTACTACCAACCTCAGATTCAATACGTACCTGGGAGGGGGCGATGCGGCAGAAGCCTGGTGCCGACAACACCACATTCATCTACAACTGAGATCAAGAAAGTCTGGAAAATTAACTCCGCACTTCCTATATGCCCTCATGGCATGGTGCTATGCATATGGTTTGGGAGAACTTTACATATGACAGAGCAGAGTCTAAAGAAAACTAAATGATATGAAATATTCCAGTTTAATGACCTACCATTATGTCTGTTAGGCTAAGGGAGAAGGATGATTAAGCCAAGTGAATGATGATTGAATAATTGGTGGAATGAGAATGTGGGAAGAAACGGGAGTACTCCGTGAAAACCCACGGACACCATGCTGTCCACCACAAACTTACTTGGTCGGGGATCAAACCAGGGAGGGACAAAAGGGATGAAGGGGAGAGGGGAGAAAAACATGCATGCTCTGACTTACATTCCAATGGCTTTGATTACATTTCCATATCAAATTAAAATAAATTCCGATCACTTCTTAAGGAAAAAAAGAAGAAAAACATTACTTCCTCAAGAGTTCTCTCAGCTGCTTCGTATATTGTTGCAAACAGACTTTCAAAGAAAGATGGTCGTGCAGTTACTTGCTTTGCAGTTGTTGGAAGAAATATTAGACCCTATCTCTCCTGTCTTGTCCTGCATACAATAGACTACTTATCACTGTTTCTTTCTTTTCCGAAACAAAAAGCGAATGTCTTTGAAACCGATTGCGATTACATTGCACTTTGGTTGTAATCATTTTTTTTCTATGGGAAACAAGGTTATACTGCTAATTCAAGCTGAAACGGTCCTGGAAAGTGTGTAGTGTCCTGGGAAGTTACTGTAGTGAAGATGTCAGGGAAAATATCATATAGGATATTTTGATCATTCGGAAACTTGGATATTTGGATAGGGCACATACTAGTTCCTAAAAAAAAAAAAAAAAAAAAATTCTTCACCCGACTACGGTAGAGCCTATAGTACTGGAGCTATGGAGCTATAAACTTCATGTTTTCGGCAGCCTATAACTCCAAAAGGAAATATTTGAGCAAACAGGTTGGTCTATATTGTTTGTTTTATCTTGGTCTCAGGATAGTGTTGAAGTATTTTGAAATTAGAAAAGCGGGGGATTCTAAACCGTAAGTACTGATCTGAACTTGTGTATTACAAATACTGATGATCCTTCCGACCATTTTTTTCAGTGATTTCTTTGTTAAGTGACATTTCCAGTATACTTTTCTAACAAAACTAAAGTAAAGCCAATTTAGTATTTGCCTTTAATGTTTTATTAAGTTCAACAAATGTGAGTCTCGAATTGTAAAGTAAGTAGTAAGTAAATATTGCAGTAAGATATCTCTAATAAGGATATATGTAAGACAAGTTGTTTCCTAAAAAGAAAGGCGATATATGGCAGATGGTGTTCACACTCTTTTCTCTCTAAGAAATACAAACTAATTTCTAAACTTTTATCGTAAGAAATGTAAAACATATTTAGGAGTCTTGGTCCATGTCTTATAAAATTTCTAATCATTTTCAAATATTTCTACCTGAAATCATACTAACATACGAAATTACCACAGTTTCACAATATATAAAATACAGTATAAACGTTTTAAAAGAAAAAGTACTAATAATGAATCTAATCTAAAACAAAACGCTAAGCATACCGTAGTTCAATTTGCAATCATTTCTGAATATATAAATACTAGTTAAACATATAGATTACGTAACAACATAGACTTGTTCTGTTGAACTGGACAGACTGTTATCAAAGAAATACGCACCCATGAAATCATACATTAGTATTCATGGGTTGAACCCAAATGTGTATGATTATGCTTTTTTTTTTTTTTTTTACATTTTTCAATCCCTTTAACTTTCTTTAAAAAATCCCCATTGCATAAAATCTTATCATAAAATTCTACGTATGATACGTCTTTCATATTGTACAAGACCAGTAGTAATGATTTCAAAGTTTCTACGTTAATCTTGTTTCTGTCATCTGTCCACTCTCTATTCAGATTGGCACAGGGATGTAGCAGTTTACGCTGAATATAACAACACTTAATCAGCAAAGTCGTCTTACAAGTTAGATTTTTCTCCAATTCAAAAAAGCGGAAACTTTTCGTGATTAAGAGATGATTAAGCAGTCGACGAATATAAGACCTGAAAATCTGGTGGTATCCGTTAAAATCAGATAATATGACAACCCTATGTCAGGAATCGCCTCCAAACGTTGGCGGTGTTGTTTTGAGACACTCTGTATAAAATAATGCACAACATTATTCTGAATTGATGCACAACTCTTACGTATTTAAAGCCTACATCATTCGTATAGGAATCAAGCTGCCTCCACCAAACGACGCTCCTGGATCCGCTAGTGTGTGGATTCATCATAACGTATAGCCAGCCACAAAAGTAATTCCCCCCTAAGCGCCCTAAATTCATTTCTTGGGGTTCAGGTCATTTGAGGTTGTGAGAACGCATAGACAGATGCAACCCAACTTACACGTAATTTTTTTCGTCACTGACAGCAGTTAGTACCACTGAGTCAAGTCTTTATGCAAGTAAAATTGTGAGTAAATGACGCACGAAACATTTCTCCATTTTTAGATCAATCTCTCTGGTTCAGAGCGTGTTGTTCAATGAACATCATATGTTAATCTCACTATTGCTGTGTATGTAATGTATTTTTTCATTATATACTGTATAATCAAAGATATAAAAAACACTGATCACATATGAATCAGAAAATACTTGAAAGTAGCTGAAAATATCAAATCTAGAACAACTGCTGGAAATAACTTTGTAAATGATTGCCTCCATTGAAAGACCTTCTCCAATTCTCCTCATTCTAACATCTTATTCTTTCTGGAGGAGAGAAGATCTTGCTTATCACACTGAGTATGTAGTGAAATTGAGATCGAAACAAGAAAACTTGAAAAAAACTTCAGCCTGGCCGCGATTCGAAACCGGGTCCACCAAATATAAGCTCAATTCGGTAAACACTCACCCACAACGCCATTTAAACTTCCGCCCAAACTAATACCTAGTTAAAGTCGTTTCATGGAAAGATATAAACAAGATACTCAAACATAACAAAAACAAACAAATATAAGCAAAATATAATTAAACGATAAATAAGAAAATATAAGCAACTTGTGTGTGTCTTAATGACTTACTCGAGATTTCCTTTTTTAACTCAAAAAGAAGTTATAAACATTGCTCAATGAGGAAAATATCACGAAATGTTCTACAAGTTGAGCCTACGTCATCGGGGGGCCGTAACTTGTGGGGGGCAACTGCGCCCAGAGAAGCTTCCGGCTATTAGAGTGGGGACCATTTTCAGACAAAATTGTCATACTCCATATACGATACGAACATAAAATTAGAAATGAAGCATCAAATAGAGTCGCTACATTACATAAACAAAACAACACACAAAAGGTAAATAGAACAAAAATGAGTCGTGGACCTATTTGAGTAATATTTATTCGTATGGCTTTGAGATTTATCAATATTGAACCCTTAATAATTTTGCAATGTATGGAATGGGCCCAGGGAGCAACTAACAAAACCGCAAACCTAGCCGTGTGTGTGGGGGGGGGGGCACAGGCTCCGGTGGGTCAATAAAGTTTAAGAGAAAGTTGGAGAGAGGGGTCCAATAATTGGAAATAAACTTTTTCTAGGGGCCCAAATAAGCTTATTAATGCTTGCCCCCCCACAAAAGAGTTGAGTTGATTTTGAGTTTAACGTCCCGTTCAGCAGCGAGGTTATATGAGTTGTGGGCCTTGTGATTAACCTGAAATCCTAACCACATGAGCTCCCAACGGGAATTGAACCCGGGTCTCCCACGCCAAAGCCCTCCCCCAGAAAAGAATCTAAATTACGGCGCTAATCATCAGTTGCAGGGATGGTCCCGATTTACATTACATTTCGTCTTTATTACAATTTCTAATTTCCAAAGAAGAAAATACGACATAAATTATTTTCATATTCTTTAAGTTGTATCAACACGTGTAGAAATAAAGAGTTGTATCTTTATGTTTCATAACTACTAGTTCATTTTCTTATATTCATATGAGGAGTTTGTGGCAAATTGAGGACACATGATCATGAGGCGCAATCCACTAGGTGTTCGAATTCCTCTGAAGAGCAAGGTCGGAATTTTAATTGTCCTTAGTATTTTTGTGTTCGTTTTCCTGTAGTCTTTGGAATAGGTCTAAAGCACACGAGGTGCCAGTGGCGAACAATACTCCGGTTGGGGAGATTTCTTAAAAAAAATAAATGTGAAAGCAGGAAACTCTCATTGTAGCTAATTGGGTTCAAATCCAGTCGTGGCAATTAGTATTTTTTATGAATGGGAAGATAATGTTTATGTAATTGGTATTGTAATTATGTTATTTTATTATTATTATTATTATTATTATTATTATTATTATTATTATTATTATTATTATCATAATAGAAAGAAAAAAATACATAGACGAAGGTATTCATAGAAACATAAAAGATATAGATTATGTCAGATGTTTCTTAGGTTTACACATGAACGCAATAATATTATTACGTTTACGGATTTACAGATAGAATTATCATTTTATGACAAGAAATGGAATATAAAGATTTGTTATCTGATAACAAGAATGCATTTTGTTTCGCCCTTGAATAATCTAAGTAGAAAGGTGAGGTGACATCTTAAATAGGATCATTCTCGTGACTAGCGATCCTTATTGTAAGTTCGATCACAATTATCAATTTGTGCACAGCTACGAACAATTCATTGGAGCTCATTTTTGGCCCATACTACAGCAGTAAGGACGTGTTTAGCGCTTATGTGTTCATCAATTTTTGTCCAAACACGTTACTTGCCAGACAGTTACGAAGGTTGATACAGATGACATAATTTTGTGTTATTGGCGTTTCACCTGTAAAGGAAGTTGTCTCAACTCTTAGACCCAGAGAAATTGAATATTTTTCACGTTACTATACATCAGAAGTATCAGTTTTGTAGATTGTAAAAATTTACTGAATTGCCACACCCGGAATCGCACTTGGGGCCCCAACATTACGAAACTAACACATAAGCCGCTACTCTAAGACATCTCTGTTCTGGGAGAAGGAAAAAATAGACCTGTAGTGAATTCAGGAATTACATATTTTTTACAATTCCAGTGTAATAATGCTGAAACTTTCTGATTTCAGTCATGATAAAACACTAGAAGTATTATGCAGTTAGTCCAGAGAAGTCAACTTTAAATTGACAACTCATATGTACGGAGGCGCTGCCATACGCTCTTGCCTCGGGCCCTGATTTCTCACGGCACCGTATTAGACAGATACTTATATTGATTGGATTCTGGTGTTTCAGGGCACTGGACATATATATTTTTTTTAAATTAATTAATATAACGAACCTTCCTCAGTACATTGTTTCTTATTTTTACGCGTTGTACTCACTTTTACAGTTTTTCCACGAACTCTTTAAGAAGAGGGACAAAAACGCACAAGCATGGAGGACAGTAAGAATCGCAAACACAATTTGCGCGTTCTTCCATTGCCTGAAGTAAAACAATAAAATATGGTGAACATGTAATTTTCGGTCTTCCATTTTCTATGTGTTGTCAAATCCAGAGTTGGAGTGGATCAGTGGGTCGTGGATCGACAGCATGTGAACCACTGCGACCCATAATCCGCTGTGACCCACTGCGACGCAACCTCCACCTTGACCCACCACTCACCATGATGCACTCTGACCCAGAGACCCCCTGTGCTCACTGCATTGTAGACGGTATCTTCTGACGCGACAAAACGCCAATGAATCGCATAATTACTCCCCCAAAATATGTTAAATACCCTGCATGTGTGATTTTATAACATTAAGGTGAGTCTAAAAAGCACTTAAAAAGTGCCAGAAAAGTACCCAAGAAGAGGCTCGAACCACCAACCTTATGATTACTGGGCTGGTGCTCTTCTGACTTCGCCACGCAGGCCATCTAAATTCATAGAATTATCGCACTTAAGATCTTTCACTTCATGATGTTGAGGCAGAGGTTATTATTGACTCCAGGAGCTCACTTTAGGAACAATTCGTCAGGAAAAAAATAATATATAATAATAACCGCGTGCACATGACTGGCGATAGTTCGTGCTAGTACCTTCGCGATTCTCCGCGACGAATCGAAGTAGCGCGGACCAAAACGAAGCCCTCGCTGCGACGCGGTGGTAACTTCAACACCCCGACCCGAGGTTCTGTTTCGGCTCGACGAAACCCTTCCAGCAGTGAGACACTAGCGGCAATCCTTCGACTCGTCTCTATATCGACGATCGACCTATACCCGCAGGTGAGCCATTAGGTGTTGGCGACTTTTATGGCGTGGGGTAGGTTAATTTTCATATAGTCTCGCTGCTGAAAGGGACGTTAAACTCAAAATCAACTCAACTCAACCCAACAAAAAATACAGTGCTTCGCATCATATATCCATCTATGCTTACCATGTGCTTTATAATAATTGCTAAAAGCTTGTATATTATATAAAGCGCTTAGAGCACAGGGCATTTAACCCATAAAACTGTGAGAAAAATAGACATACATTTTTTAATGAAGCTTCTGTATGTTGGTCTACGTACCTTGATTTGGGACTTTCAAATTTCATCCGCTTTTCTACTTAGAAGTATCGATAATTCGACAAGGAAATAATTAGACCATGATCATTTAATTGCAATTCATCGTAAGTTTGCCCATGACAAACACTTTACCATTTTATATCGTAAAGGTCAGATACATCATTATTGTAACAGAGCAGTGCTTGAGGGATTGACCGTAGAAATTCAAACTCCGATTAGTTAGAATTTGACAACCTTGTTTTATTACAATTATAAACTCTTTATTCGCTAGAAAAGAGGACGTGGATCATTTGTCAGAGTTGATGACGATGTGTTTTGATGGGTCAGTGGTTCACGTTGGGTAGTGGGTTGGGTTGGGTCATGGTGGGTAGTGGGTCAGAGTGGGCCAAGATGGGTGGTGGATCATGTGTAAGAGTGGGTCGCGGTGGGTGGAGGGTCAAGTTTTCATTGGCCCACGCCATCTCTGATCAAATCTGTAAAACCAAACCAGAGAGCAATACTACTACACAAAACACTCAACATCTTAGCTATTCATGACAAACTATTGGATGATCCCAATAGCTCTAGTATATCCACAAACCATCATTTGTCATATTTTACCGAAATACGACATGACTTTTCTGACAACCTGATATTTGAAGTGTTCTTAATACGCAAATTTCATTGATCTCATCACTTATTCATCTATTCTCTTATGATCATCAAAACCTTTAGGGTACTTCCCGTAGATATAGAAAGGTAAAATGTAGGGTTGGTGTATCGTGCAAGTAAACAAATGAAAACCAACAGGATAATATTTCCGTTCTCCAAACCCCCTAAAAAGGAGTGTGTTTATTATTCTACAGAAAGACCTGAAATCCAATCAGAAAATTCATACAATATAAAATATGAAGCCAAGTCTCGACATTGCCATAATAATAATAATAATAATAATAATAATAATAATAATAATAATAATAATAATAATAATAATAATAATAATAATAATAATAATAATAATAATAAAGAAATAACAGAATTACAAAATCAATTACGTAAACAATACCTTCCAATTAAGAAAAAAATGATTGTCATGACGACGGGTCGTAACAATTGGGGGTAGGGGGCACTTCCCCACAGGGAAGCTCCCCGTCGTTCAAGGGGTTCACATTTTAAGACAAAATTGTCCTACTCCATATACGATAGGAAAATGAAATTATAAGTGAAGCATCAAACAGGTTCACTACATTACATAAACAGAACTGCACACTAAAGGTAAATAAAACAATAATGAGTCGTGGGCCCATTTCATTACAAAAAAAGTATACTATTAGGGGCACTAGAAATAATATATATTAGTATATTATTGTCCGATTTGTCAATATGGTACCCTTAATTAATTTGTCGTGTTTGAAATGGGCCCAGAGGCGTAACTAACGACCCCGCAGACCTTGGTGTGCGGGATATTCCGAAAATTTCAGATATCCTCTAATCTTATTCGCCGATACAGATAGGATATCAAGAGTCATGATCTACATATAGTAGAAATTAAGGCAAACTGCTGTCGGCCGTCGTGGTCGAGTGTTCGGGAGTCGAGTGCTAGCCGTCTTACTGCGCGGACGTGTGGAAGTGCTCTGCGAGTATATTACTATAGTGTTTTGTTTCTTTAGCGAGCTATTTGCCAAACGTTTCGTTTCCGTTGGTGTTTTGGTTTATTAGTGCAATACTAATACAATACGTAAAAATACCGTCAAATTTGAGTTTGATACGAGTTTACGCCATTTACGACCGAAGCCACTTGAGGTTCATACTTGGCTTGCCGAGAAAGTAAAGCTCACCTTGGACCAAGTTGAAGCCATTCAATTGCACAACGAACATTATTGTCTTTATGTTAAGTTCAGTGCACCTAGTACTTATGATATTTTTTTTGCGTACAACACCTGAGAAGTTGATTTTTACTCACTCCACTGGAGCAGAAAGTTTCGTCCATATTTCCAGTGCAAGTGAAGATGTCACACGAGTGCGGCTTTTAGAGTTGCCCATTGAACTTAGTCTCGAAGTGATTCAAGCAACATTAAGTCCTTATGGAACTATTTCTAAAGTAATCAATGAACAATGGTCTGATAAATTACAATTTCCAGTGTCTAATGGAGTTCGTGTTGTGTATATGATTTTAAAAAAGCATATTCCGTCTAAAGTGACATTTCAAGGTCATCGTGCTACAGTCATGTATCCTGGTCAGCCCCCTACTTGCTTCTACTGTGGCAACAGTTCCCACGTATATAGTAATTGTAATAAACGCCAACCCCGTAATCTACCTGCCCGACATTCGTCTGGTACTTTACAGATGACTGAGTTGTTCGTAGGACCTCTACCCCAAACTCCTCAGTATTCAAGCTCTACTGCGTCTCGTCCCTCCTCTGCCGCATCAGAAGCTATGGAGATGACCGAACTTGAACCAGGTGTCCCTAACATACAAGATGTGCAACTTTTCCCCTCTTTACGAACATCGGATTCGCAAGCATTATCCCCTGTTATTACTAGTGGTATCACCCCACGTTCCGATATTCATACAGGTGCCTCTCCTCCAGAAGTTCCGGAGAGTTCCCAGCATAATTCTGTGCCTCCCCCCTCTGTTACTTCATCAAGTCTACCCCTCAATAGTGGTGATGTGTCTCCTAACTCAAGTGCTTTACAACCCGAAAACTCTACAAGTGAAAAGTGTGCTGATAAGCTATTGTTGCCTAACGTTGAAGACACAGGTGGTCGGATCAAAAAACGCAAAGTGTCAACAACCAAACAACCGTCACGTGATCCACGTGTACTTACTCCAGACAGTGTTAAGCCTACTTCAGAAGCACCAAGTGAAGGTCAGTTACCTCCCAAGGTTACTTCTGCAGTTCCCACTCAACCATAGTGTTTACGTTTTTGGTGCTTTGTTTTCGTATTGATACGAGCGACTTACCTGTCTCTCGTTCACCAAGATGTTGTTTACATATTGGAGTTTGTGCATTCTTATAGTTCTTTTTACTCAGTATCTTATGTTTCCCTTCCATTTTGCAACAATTAATTTTAACAAATCTATCAGCGTTCTTAAATGTACTGCTTTACAGGACTTTTTACGTTGTCATTCCATTGATGTTTGCTTCTTACAGGAAGTTGGTACTGCATCCTTTGTAAATATTCAAGGTTACAATGTTTATAATAATTTCACTTATAACGCTACCGGTACAGCTATTCTTGTTCGTCAGGGTATACAGTTTGACAATATTTTTTACCACCCATCTGGTTGCTTAATTAGTGCTATGATAGGAAATGTCAAAATTTTGAACTTGTATTCCCCTTCGGGGAATAATCGAAGGGCTGCCCGCAACGAATTTTTTGACACAGTGGCTGCTCCGGAATGTGCCGGAAATTATGCTGGTCTTTATCATTGGGGGTGATTTTAACTGTGTCATACATCAATCACAGCAAATTCCGGGCTACAATTATTGTGCTACTCTACATACTTTTTTTACGCATACAAGCTCGTCCAGAATATATTGTTTTTTTTTTGTTTCTCAACCTTTGCTTCGCGGGCTACTTGATATGCAAATTTCTCCCACATGTGCTTCTGATTATTTTGTTCCACATTTAAGTATTAGGTTAAATGTTAATAAAATACCGAGAGGCAGAGGTCCCTGGTATCTCAATACATCTATTCTAGTGGATCAGCTATATGTGCAAGAGTTTACCAATACCTGGCATCGCCTCGTTCAGCGGCGTTCTCCTCGTAAAACTATTGTTGACTATTCGGAATACAATGTTAAACGCACGATTCGTTATATGTCTATTTCCTATTGCAAAGATAAAGTGCAGGGTTTTAATCAAATGTACAATTTTTATTATGGTGTCCTCCACAATTTATATACTCTGGTTCTTCACGGGGACAAACGAATAGCATCCATTAAAGAGGTGAAGGCAAAACTATTACAGATCCATCGTCGTCAACGAGCGGGAATTCATATTCGGAGTAAAACTCTACCCATGGATTCCGATGAGTGTGTGTCTGTATATCAAGTATTGCGCGAGCGTCAGCGCTCTAGGTCTCAACTTATTGAAACTATCACTGCTGAACATGAAGAATCCGTCACTAAGTTTTCTGATATACAAACTATCATCCTTCGACACTACCAACTATTATTCAATATGCAGGATGTCGTCACAGCACCTCCCATTGACTACTTTGGCCATCTGCCGCATAGATTAACAGTGGAACAACGACACGCGCTCACTCAACCATTTTCTCAGGAGGAAGTGAAGCAAGCCGTCCTTACAGCCCAGAATTCTAAAACGCCTGGCATAGATGGACTAGGTATAGAGTTATACAAGACATTTTTTCATTTAATGGTACCCATGCTTACTGAATGGGCGAATTATGTACTGCAAGTAGGCATTTTGGGAGAATCCTCTCGGACTGCTGTCATTGTGTTAATTCCGAAGAAGACTCATCCTCGTACAGTGGCGGACTATAGACCTATATCTTTACTCACCTGCGATTATAAAATAATTAGTCGATGTATTAGTGCCCGATTACAAACTGTTCTTGCCCAACTTGTTGGGCCTCTTCAACATGGTGGTCTACCACATAAACGTGCTCAAGATATTCTTGTTGCTATACGTGACGTCATCACCTACCATCAAGATATTGACCAATGTGCTGCGGCCTTAGTTGCCTTGGACTATTCCAATGCTTTTGATCGAGTGAACCATACATACTTATTTTCTTGTCTTCAAGCCTATGGATTTGGCGATGATTTCTGTAATTGGATTACGCTGTTATATTGTAATTGGACAATCAAACTTAAAATTAATGGCTATCTCAGTTCTGCCTTCCGCATTAGTAATGGCATCCAACAGGGCGGTCCCTTGAGCAGTCAACTTTTTATTCTTAGTTTAGGGCCATTTCTATATAATGTCCAACATGCTCTTCATGGTGTCACTATATGTAATACTTCTGTGCGAGTTCACTCATTTATGGACGATGTAACATGTTTCACGACTGGTCACTCTGACTTCGCCGTTTTACTACAGCACATATGCCTCTACGAATCAGTATCCGGAGCCAAGCTTAATCCTAATAAAACGTACGTTATGCCTCTGGGTAAGTCAACCACTATTACTACTACTCCCATTGGTCAGTTACAACAGTCAGTCAAAATCTTGGGAGTGACTTTCAGTTCCAATGTGGTGGACATTATTACTAATAATGTTGGCCTTACAGTGAATCGGCTAACTTATGTTCTTGACCAACACCGATTTCGGAACCTTAGCCTTTTATCTCGCTTAGAATTTGTGCGTTTATATGAATTATCTCAATTATATTACATTGCCCAAGTCCTGCCTTTTTCTAACTGTCATCTTGCAAAAATTAAGAAAATTGTGGGTATTTTTTTTGTGGAAACCTATGATTTTTCGTGTTTCCTACCAAATCTTGTGCAATGATTTCCAACAAGGTGGATTAAATTTGAAAGATGTTGAATTGCAGACCCAAGCCCTATTTCTCCAACGATGTTTACGTTTACTCCACGAGAATCCTGATCATCCTACCACTCAGCTTCTCATGAACTTATTACACCGTGTTCCATTAGAAGCATCTTTCTATCTTGGACACCTCCCGCCTCAATATACATATCTGAAACCGGTTTTGTATGAAATTTGTTATCGATTGTTAAATCATGATTTAGATGAAGTGCCCACTGTTAAAAGACTGTATTCGGTACTTCGACAACCTTGTACTCTTGTTCCTACCATTGTTACTCAGCATCCCCATCATAATTGGCAACGTATCTGGCGTGTTCTACATGCTCCTTATTTAACTTATCGTGCAAGATCCGTATGGTTTATTGTGGCGCATCAAATTGTTGATACTGTATCCCGACGACATTCACTTGGATTTAGTGACTCTGACCTTTGTGCTTCTTGCAATGTCAAGGACACTATTGCACATCGTCTTACCGAATGTGGTGAAGCAACAGTGGTGTGGCCTCAGTTCTGTCGCTATATGGCCCACATGTGCCGCACTACCCCCACGGCTATTTCAACAGACTTTATACTTTTTCCCGACTTTAATTTTTTTTCCGAGAACAAAATATCAAGCTGTTAATTGGTTGATTGGCAACACTGTTTTATACTTGTTCGTCGAATCTCAATAACTTGTTCATACTACCTATATTATGTTTTTATATGCTCAACTAAACCAAATTCCTTTTGCTATGCGCAATAGGTTGTTTGCAATTTTTTTAGTGTTCTATCTGCATAATGTACCTTTTCTTGTATCTACTCATTTGTATTACCTTCCTTAGTTTGTTTATTGACTTGTACTGACATTAAGTTGCAATAAAAAAAAGTGTTCTAGGACAACGTTCTTGTGATGAAAATATTTTTTTGCGTGAGTTCAATCCTTGACCAATGATTTTTTTTTTTAATTTTCATAACACCTATTTCATTAAAATAAGCTTCCAGTTTTACTATACGGATGCATAGTAAAAGCAATAATAATAATAATAATAATAATAATAATAATAATAGTAATAATAATAATAATAAGTAGAAGTAGTAGTGGTAGTACTAGTAGCATCATTGATAATAATTATATTGTTTATGTAGGATACTTGAAGAAAATACTTGAAACTAAACACAACATTTGGCTCGATTTTCTTCGATTTGACTCGACTCGAATCGAAACTCGAGTCAAATTCGAGTCAAGTTGGAGGAAATTTTTTCGGAGTTGACTTCTGTAGTGGAGCTCAAAGATGTATGTTTTGAGTCGAGTCGACTTTGAGTGAAAACTCACTAGAACTCGCTCGTACCCATCCCTGCAATTCTTCTTTACCTTCTAGTTTCCAAAGAAGAAAACACGGTAGAAATGATTTTCATATTATCTGAATTATATCAACACGTGTAGAAATAGTGTGTGCTATGGTTATCTAACATAACTACTAGTTTATTTTCTTATCTTTGTCTGAGGAATTGATGGAAAAGTGTGAGAGCAGAGAACTGTCATTACAGTTACCCGGGTACGAATCCCGATGTGGCATTTATTATTTTATTTTCTTGATTGGAATATATTGTTTACGTATTTAATATTGTAATTCTGTTATTCCTTAATTATTATTATTATTATTATTATTATTATTATTATTATTATTATTATTATTATTATTATTATTATTGCAAAGGCAAGACTTGGCTAAGTATATTTATATTTCATGAATTTCCTGATTGCATTTCACGTCCTTTTGTTGAATAAACAACAAACTCCATTGAAGCGGACTTGGCGGAGGGAAATATATCATCCTGTTGCTTTTTATTTGTTTACTTGAATGCTACACCAAGCCTGGATACTACATTACACCTTTCTACATCTACAGCAAGTACAATAAAGGTTGTGATCATGATAAGAGAGTAAGTGAATAAGTCCTGAGATCAACGAATTTTACGCATTAACATTTCAAATATCAGGTTGTCAGAAAAGTCATGACGTATTTAGGTAAAATAAGACAAAACATGATATATGGATATACTGGATTTATTCGGATCATGCAATAGTTATGTCATGAATAGCTAACATATTAATCGTTTTGTGTAGTAGTATTGCGCTTTGTTTGGTTTGATTTTACAGATTTGACAACACATAGAAAATGGAAGACAGAAAATTGCATGTTCACCATATTTTATTGTTTTACTTCAGGCAAGGGAAGAACGCGCGAATTGTGTTTGTGATTTTTACTGTCCTCCATGCTTCTATGTTTTTGCCCCTCTTCTTAAAGAGTTCGTGTAAAAACTGTAAAAGAGAGTAAGACGACTAAAAGTAGGAAACAAGGTACTGAAGAAGATTCGTTAAACTAATTAACTTAAAAAAAAATATTCCAGATCCCTGAAACACCAGATTCCAATCAATATAAGTATCTGTCTAATGCCGTGCTGTAAAAAATCAGGGTCCGAGGGGAGAGCATATGGCAGCGCCTCCGTACATAAGAGTTGTCAATTTAAAGTTGACTTCTCTGAATTATTCTTTCTGCATAATATTTTACTATTTTATCATGACTGAAATCAGAAAATTTCAGCATTATTACACTGGAATCATAAAATATGTAATTACTGGATTCATTACAGCTCCATTTATTCCGTATTCCAGAACAGTGATGTCTTAGAGTAGTGGATTAAGAGTTAGTTTCGTAATGTTAGGGCCGCGAGTTCGATTCCGGGTGTGGCAATTCAGTAAATTTTTACAATCTACAAGAAAGATACTTCTAATGTATAGTAACGTGAAAAATATTTAATTTTTCTGGGTCTAAGAGTTGAGACAACCTCCTTTACAGGTGAAACGCTAATAACGCAAAATTACGTCATTTGTGTCAACCTTCGTAACTGTTCGGCAAGCAACGTGTTTGGACAAGATGAACACATAAGGGTTAAACACGTCCTTTCTGCCGTAGTATGGGCCAAAAATGAGCTCCAATGAATTGTTCGTAGCTTTGCACAAATTACTAAAAGTGATCGAACTTACAATAAGGATCGCTAGTCACGAGAATGATCCTATTTAAGATGTCACCTCACCTTTCTACTTAGATTATTCAAGGGCGAAACAAAATGCATTCTTGTTATCAGCTAACAAATCTTTATATTCCATTTCTTGTCATAAAATGATAAGTCTATCTGTAAATCCGTGAACGTAATAATATTATTGCGTCCATGTGTAAACCTAAGAAACATCTGACATAATCTATATCTTTTCTGTTCCTATGAATACCTTCGATTATGTTATTTTTTTCTGTCCATTTTGGAAATAATAATAATAATAATAATAATAATAATATTGGGATAATAATATTATTATTATTGTTATTAATAATAATAATCAGGGAATAACATAATTACAATACCAATTACATAAACATTATATTCCCATTCAGAAAAATTGGTAATTACTACGACGGGATTTGAAACCAAGTAGCTGCATTGAGAGTTTCCTGCTTTCACAATATTTTTTTTCAAGAAATCTCCCAACCGGCGTATTGTTAGCCACTGGCACCTCGTGTGCTTTCGACGTATTCCAAACAGTACAGGAACACGAACACAGAAATACTGAGGACAATTATAATTCCGTCCTTGCTCTTCAGAGGAATTCGAACCACTAATGGAATTCGCCTAATGATTATGTGTCCTCAATTTGCTACAAACTCCTCATATGGATATAATAACCTAAACTAGTAGTTATGGAACATAAAGATATAACTGTCTATTTCTACACGTGTTGATACAACTTAAAGACAGGGAAAGTAATTTCTGTCGTCTTTTCTTCTTTGGAAATTAGAAATTATATTAAGTCATAACTGCCCGAATTATTTTTTTCCTGATTTTATAATATTTTCAGTTACGTTTGTTCCATATGATCGTAGTAAATGTGATAATAACGAAAATTTTGTTGTTATTGTTGTAATGTGTTCACTGTGAGCCGTGTCACAAAATTCCACCAAAAAAAAAATCTCCCAGGCATAAAAAGTTATCCCTATTAGCGTGTCCATACCCAGACAGCACAATGCACGTACAGTATCCGTATAGTACATGTACAATTGCACGGATGCAACATGTGCATCATCTGTATAAATGCACGCCTGTACATGTGATGCACATATACATGCCAGGTCCTATTCAATATCTTCACGTGCGCAGAACATGTGCAATGTACACGTACACGTCCTGCATAAGTGATTTACACCTACCGCGCAGGTGATTTACAAGTAGCACGTATTCGATTTACATGTAGTTCGCAGGTGATTTACATGTAGGACAGCGGTGATTTACACGTAGCACGCAGGTGATTTAGATGTAGCACACAGGTGATTTACACGCAGTAACCAGGTGATTTACATGTGCGACAGAGATGATTTACACGTAACACACAAGGTGATTTACATGCAGTACCCAGGTGATTTACATGTAGGACAGAAATGATTTACACGTAACACACAGGTGATTTACACGCAGAACTCAAGTGATTTACATGTAGGACAGATGTGATTTACACGTAGCACATAGGCGATTTACACGCAGTACCCAAATGATTTACATGTAGGACATAGATGATTTACACGTAACACAGGTGATTTACACGCCGTACTCAGATGATTTACTTGTACGATAGAGGCGATTTGAAGCAGTACCCAGATGACTTACATGTAGTGCAAAGGTGATTTCCTTGTAGTACAGAGGTGATGTAAAAGCAAATTCGAGATACAACGAAAAAAAAAAAGAGTTTATATATTTGGTTCTTACGCAGTAACACCATCTATAACTGCATTTTTTTTCGGGTACGGGAATAGGGTAACATTGCAATCTTTATTCATCAAATTGTTTATCCATATAAAATAAGTTCCTACTCCAAGCCATTAGAGGGTTACGCCCTCTCTTTGGCTAACTGTATTTTTTTAGAATGGTGGGTAGTGACAGTACTTTATTTATTGAGTTGGAAGGTGTTGGTCATCAATTTAAGTATAACATTGGTTGATTCCTGAAGAACTTGGAATGAATGGGTATAAAGAAACTGCCACTAGATGGTTTCGCCCTCTCTCTTGGCCAGGGGTGTCGGAGCATCAATTAGTCTTTATAAAACTCATAGCTGGTCAAAGAGCTGTGAAACAATTATAGTTATTATACACTAACAAAAATAAAAAAACAAAGATATTGAAAAACAATAACATTAATAATATATGAATAACAACAAACTAGTAAGGAAAGGTGTACATACAAAAGATAACAAAAAGGTGCGGAAAAAAACGAAACCAATAAATAGCGTAGAAAATGCAAAAAAAATTGGAAAAATGATGATGAGTGAGGTGCTCGTAACGCCACAACACAACATATAGATGTTAGTACAAACAAATGCAGATTAATCTTCTGTCCTGGGGAGGCTCAAGACTGATGAGAAACATGGGGTAAGCCCAGATTAGTGTTGTAGTGAGACAAGTGCTATGATGGAAAAAGATGTGGAAGATGTTGACGGATGAGTTGGTGACGGAAGAAGGTGGCATGGCATGGTGGTGATCTGCTGGAAGAGTGCGGATGTATATGGAAAGCAAAACTATGAGTGGTGTATAGCAGTACTTAGATTGAGATTCTTGTTGTAAATCTGTAAACATGGTGTCAAGAAAGATATCCTTGCGATCATGGAGACTGGTAGTTATGAACTTCTAACGTATTTGTGCTATGTGTTGAACAAGCGGAGGAAAGGTAATTTTGTCATACAAGTCAGCATTATGATACGGAAGTTTTATCATAAATGCAAGGCGGATGGCATGTTTCTCAAGAATTTAAAGTCTATTGTAAAATTTCGGAGGCGCTGAACACCAGGCTATGTGTCCAAATGTAAGTATACTCCGCATAAATGCTTTGTATGCGTTAAGCAATAATTTGGAATTTAAGCCCCAGGTTTGGCCAACCAGACGACGAAGAAGTTGTAAGCGGTTCTTTGCTTTGATAACAAGTTTCTGAAGCTGGGGTGTCCATCGCAACTTATCGTCAAAAATGATTCCTAAGTATGTTACTGCTTTAGCTGGTTGAAGAAAGTGATCTCCCAAACGTATCTGTAGTAAATTTGGATTTCGTCTAACTTTGCTGCGGCATTTAGGAGGTAAAATAACAAGTGTTTGCGTTTTTTCTTCATTAACTGAAAGTCTCCATTTACTACACCAATTCAGAAAGCTAGTAATTGTATTCTGTAAGTTTGTATTAATCTGCTGTATCGTGTTTCCCAGTGTAAGAAAAGCTGTATCATTAGCATATTGAAAGAGATAAGTGTTCGGCAATGGAGACGGTAAATCGGAAGCATAGAGTATGTATAAAAGAGGAGATAGACCAGAGCCTTGCGGTAGTCCAGTGTATGGGAAGACTGGATGCAATAATGAGTTGTTTATGCTGACATAGGCTATTCTGTTGACTATAAAAGAAAATATGACTCGGAGGTATGTAACAGGAAGACCAAGTTTAAGAAGTTTATAAAATAATCCATAATGTCAAATCCGAGCAGAAACTTTTTCCTAATCCATTAAAATGAGACAGGACGGAAGAGACTTATTATAGTGATTGGTAATAATGGTTGTTAGACGAAGTAGTTCATCATTTATGCTACAATGAGGTCGAAATCCAGTTTGATGGAGAGGTAGAAGCTGTAGATCCATAATGCGTGAGTATAAACGAGATACGAGTATATTTTCAAAGACTTTATCCAACGTGAAAGTTAACTGGATTGGATGATATACTGTACATAATGCGGTGGTCTTTTGGGTTTCAGAAACATACAGACTTTAGATACCTTCCAATTGAGATGATAGAAACCAGTTCGAAGGATAAATGTATATATCGATTCTAGAAATATGAAAAAAAAATGACCGAACATTCTCTAAGTAATCTGTAAGTTATTTGGTTAAAGCCTGGGGCAGTACTACGTTTCTGCTTGATGGTGGACTGCATCTCCGCGGAAGTGATTTCACGAGTCAAAGGATTATCAGCTTCCAAAGTGTGCTGGGTGGAAGGTTGAAGTAATTGTGCAATCGCCTCGTCAGAAACTGTACGGCTGAATCGATGTGTACAAGCCGGAGGCGTAAATACTGACTGAAAATGTGTGGCTCAAGCGTCTGCTTTATCTTGGTCTGTATCTAGAGATTGATTATCTTGCATGAGAGGATAAGATGAACTAACTGTCTGTCCAGTTAGAAGATGAATATTTCTCCAATATTTCGTGGGATGTGACTCTGTATTCAATATGACAAGATGCTTAAAGTGGTGAAACAAATAGGTGAAGAAGGCAAGAGGAATGATATGACCTCGTCGAACGTATATTGTAGCTACTGTTAATATAAGCTGAGGAACGTAAACTGTTGTCACTAAATGTTCCGGTAACAGCATATGCTGCGGAACAGAGTTGCATCTATAAGTGAGTTAATTACGAACTCCAATTGCAGCGCCACCTTGGGCTCGTACGTTATTGTCTCCATAATCGTAGCGAAGAAATTGATATCGAGGAAATCGGACATAAGTAGCGGGTTTGAGTGCAGTCTCATTTAGTACAAATAAATCGATATTTTCCTCAAACAGTAACTGCTCAAATAGTATGCGGTGTTGCGCTAAAGAACGAATGTTCAGAAAAAGAAGTGTAAGCGCCATATTCATACACAAAATTACGGAGTTAAACTGCTGTATCTCGGGGAGCAATATGGAAATGAACGTACGGTCCAGAATATGTAGCATACAAGTTAACTTAAAATATAGCGGAGGCTGCTGCAATAACATGATCTAGTAGTACACAAGTTGACGTTGGAATGCGAAAATATTTTGTAATATGAGTGTTATGTAGTGGAGGAAGTTTTCCACAATAAGAGGAGAGGTGATAGACTGTGACAAAGACACGTTAGAATATATGATACGTAGCGGTACCGTCATCTCCGGGTTGTCAGGAGTTGGATTCGGTTTGCCTTTACATTTATAACTATACGTTGGGTGCTTGTCACTGGAACAGGTCGAGCATAGAGGTGGTTTTCCAGTATTCGGACACCCATTAGTATCATGTTTGCCAGCACAGTAGCCGCATTTTACGACATTTGGACACTTAGCCGTTATGTGTTGGTTATACACCTGGCACCTTTCACATCTAATGGGAAGAGGGAGGCTTGTTCGGGATGGTTCCACCCTATGACGTTTCTTAAATATGTATGCGCCATATTGTAACAAGGCATCGATGGAGGATTGAGAAGTAGTCAGGACTCTCACCACATATGTTGGACCGTTATTATTTCGGGTACGAATACATTTGGTCACTTCAATTCCCTCTCCTTTTAGTTCCTCAAGCACCTCATCATCTGTTATTTCAGGCAAAACTCTGCGAATAACTACGGATATCATTGGTGTTCTCGAAGGTGGAGGAGTTTGCTTGATTTGGTCAGGAAGCTTAGACAGTTGTGCAGATTTGCCAAAAATATCGTAACTGGCCTTATTACGGAGAGTAATGCCAAAATTGTCGTCCTGAGATTTAATAATAACACCGCCCCTGTTGAAAACTATCTGTTGGATACTGGCCCTTGGAAGATACTTAATAATCTGATTAAAGATATGGCGGGTGTTAATGTACTTTGGGTCGAAGTTAGTTAGAAGGAAAGAATGCCATTTAGGACGAGCAAGAGTGGCTGCGTATGACGTTTGTAATCCAACATTAGATGTGCTAGGATCCCCAGCGGCCGTCTGCATTGGTTCCGATTCTTCCGGCTTGCGAATATAGGTAGGAGGCCGAGATCTGGAACGCTTATCAGTCGACTCTAAACTACCCTCCGAGAGCTGACGGGTACGTCGATTGGTTCGCGGATCGCGTTTGGCATCAACCACTGGTTTAGTTGTGGGACCTTGAACTAGCCCTTTCAGATAGTCCTACAGGTAGCCCTAACAAAACAGAAAAAGAGTTGGTCAAAGTGTGATCAGAAACAATGACCTTCAAAATTTAAGTTAAACCCTCCAGAAGATGAAAATCCTCTGCCAGTCTCCTATGTAGGGTATCTGCACTGATCTCACAAGCACGTTTGCAATACTTGATCACTGCTTAGTACAGTAACTAACTACAAAAGGAGTTAGGTTCGTAGTAAGTATGATGTAACTGCAATTTTTTTTGTCCGTCATCCTGGTTAAAGGGTTGTGCCCTTTCTTCGGGTAAGTGCATTAATATGACTGATTGAATTGAAGGAAATGTAGGTGGTCTAAGAGGTTTCTTATATATCATTTATTTATTCATCATATTAATATAATCATAGACATGCATATATATTAAAAAAACATACATGAATGATAATATTTTAGGTGCTATAAGTGAATATGTTAAAATTGCCAGATATTACATGAACACAAAGCATGGAGGTTTCTGAGGACTCAAAAATAAAGGTGCGAATGTAATTAATGGAATGGATGAAATGAAGTGATATGGACGTCACATCACTGGGTTATGTTAGTTCAGACGAATGAAACATGATCTAGTAGTACACAAGTTGACGTTGGAATGCGAAAATATTTTGTAATATGAGTGTTATGTAGTGGAGGAAGTTTTCCACAATAAGAGGAGAGGTGATAGACTGTGACAAAGACACGTTAGAATATATGATACGTACCGGTACCGTCATCTCCGGGTTGTCAGGAGTTGGATTCGGTTTGCCTTTACATTTATAACTATACGTTGGGTGCTTGTCACTGGAACAGGTCGAGCATAGAGGTGGTTTTCCAGTATTCGGACACCCTTTAGTATCATGTTTGCCAGCACAGTAGCCGCATTTTACGACATTTGGACACTTAGCAGTTATGTGTTGGTTATACACCTGGCACCTTTCACATCTAATGGGAAGAGGGAGGGCGATTCAGGCACTGATGAGGACGAAGGAGGCCCTTGTTAATAGGTACTTATTGTGCGTATGATGGATAGATATGAGATGAAAGTTCATGCGGGCGATAAACTGCAAATATTTCGGGGTCCAGCATATCGTTATCTAATTGTAAATGATATAGTGTCATGAAGTGCTGAAGGAGAGTGTCAACGTAATGAGGCGGTGCATCATTATCACGGTCGTAGCGGAGAATTTCAAGCATCAGAGGATGGTGCTGAGCAATTCGTTTGCAGATATAACGTATACGAAGTTGTTCAAGATGATTTAGTAATGGCGGAAAGTCGATCATCTCATAAAGTAATATCGTTGGATGCGGCAGACTTATACGATATGCTAGGCGTAGAGCATGGGACTCGAGAATAGCAAGTTTTTGATAGAATTTTAACGGTGCAGATATCCAAGCTATATGTCCGTACGTTAACGTACTGCGCATGAATGTTTTATATGTATTGATTACGGTACGTGCTCGTAGTCCCCAAGTTGTGCCAACTAGCCGTTTCAGAAGATTAAGTCGGTTTTGTGCTTGTCTTATGAGTTTGGTAAGATGTGGAGTCCAGGTAAGATGAGTATTAAAAATAACACCGAGATAGTAGTTGACACGGGAACAGGCGTAAGATCAACCTGAAGGCGAAGTAGATTCGGATTTCGATGGACTCGAGAGCGGCGTCTACGTGGCAAGAAAACTATGGCTTGTGTTTTGGAAGAGTTAATGTTCAACCTCCATATATGACACCAACGCACGAATGTATCAATACGGAGATCGTACTGTGCGGGCAGTTGTGATAAATGCAGTGTCGTCCGCAAACTGGAATATTGTGGTGGTATTAGGACCGACTAGAGTAACTGCAATTTTTCTTTGCTAGCCGAAGGCTAACTCCCTTGCGAGGGTTACGCCCTCTATCCGGGTTGAGAGGTGAAATTATTGGGGCAGAGAGGATATTGGAGCTGGTCTAAGGGATATGTAGGAAGACTGGAGCATCATTTTATATATATATACCACTTTATTATATTTCATCTTTTATTCCATTATATTATACAAGTATGGTATCCATTTGGTCATTATGATCTTGTGATCATAATCATTAGGGCTGGGAAATATGATGATGAGGTGCACTTGACAGGACAAACACAAACAAGTTGTTAAAAACACGAATGCTGGTTATCTTCTTGTCCAGGGGCTACTCTGGACAGTGATGAAGACGAGTGAAGTTACATACGGAAGTTACATACATACGGAGGTTAGTATGATGAGTTCACAGTGCAACATATGTGGGCGAGACGTGATGGGGAAGATGGTCGGAAGAGTAGGCAGAAGCGACAAAATGATTGGGGTGGTCAGGTGGAATTGTTTTCAGATAAAGGGAGAAGAGCAAAGATAGAGGGCAAGTGACGAAATTATATCCCGGGTCGTAGTGGCGGTCGATGTCCATGGTGTCCAGAAGTAAAGGATGTCTTTGCTGAAATCGGGTGGTAATGAATTTGAGCCTTAACTTTTCTATGTGATGAAGTATGGTAGGAAAAGTTATGCGGTCATACAACTCCTGCGTTGGACTCGGGAGCTTGATTCGATAAGCTAAACGGAAAGCATGGCGTTCGAATACTTTCAATTTGGCATAGAAAAAAAGGCAAAGCACTAACGCAGGCAGGGTGGCCGTACGTCAAGATGGGACGTAAAAATACCTTTTAGGTATTCAGGACTGTATTAGGCTGTAATCCCCAGGTGGTGCCAATAAGACGTTTAAGTAGATTTAGTCGATTGTAGGCCTTGCGAATGATTTCTTTCAAATATGGCCGCCAGGTTAGGTGATGATCTATAGTGAGACCTAGGTAAGTAACCTGTTTGGCGGTTTGAATTCGTGTGCCATTGACACCGATGTTAAGAAGGTTCGGATTTTTTTTGTATTCGAGAGCGCTTGCGAGGTGGAATAAAAACTATTGCCTGCGTCTTAGTGGAGTTGATGTGAAGTCGCCACGTATTGCACCATCGAAGGAAGGAGTCAATCGCTATGCTTAGAGAAGAGTAAATCTGTTGAATGGTCCGGGCTGTGCAGAGAAAAGCAGTGTCATCGGTATATTGAAAAGTGCGCACATTGAGAGGAAGTGCCGGAATGTCAGCTACAAACAAAAGGTATAGAAGGGGTGAAAGAGCGGAGCCTTGAGGTACGCCAGAGTGAATAAAAATAGGATGATATAGAGAGTTATTGATGGTTACGTAAGAGAGGCGGTTAGAAAGAAAATGAAAGATGAAGCGGAGATAAGAGAGTGGAAGCCGGAAGTGGTGAAGTTTAAACATGAGAGCTAAGTGCCAGACTTTATAAAAAAAACCTTTTTCGAGATCGAAAAGAATGAGGCAAGACGGACGTGCAGTATTATAATGTTTCGTAATGAGATTTATGAGTCTGAGTAATTGGTCGTTGATGCTAAAATTAGGACGGAAACCAGCCGGATGCACAGGTAACATATTATGGGTAGTGAGATGAAGATGAAGTCTGATGACAATGATGCGTTCTAGGATTTTACTAAATACGGAGGTTAGTTGAATCGGTCGGTAGGATGCAACAGAAGCTGGAGGTTTTTTAGGCTTTAGAAACATGAGGGTAGAGGAGGTTTTCCAGTCTGGGGAAAAGTAGCCGGTACGGAGAATGAACGATATATATAAGAAAGAAGGAGAAGAAGACAGTAAGGTGCTTGTTTGATGTGGCGGTACGTTATCCGATCCAGACCAGGAGCTGTATTCTTTTTGCGAGTTACAACAGATGAGATGTCAGCAGTAGAGATAGGAGCGGCAAGAGGATTATTACCGGGGAGGATATGCGTTTCACTTGGTTGTAGATATGCTGCTGATAAGTTTAAGATGTCAGTAGGATGCCTCCGGGGAAAGTCTGGTAAAAAGAGAGTGAGTGTAGTTTGCAGGTGGTCGGCAAAAGCGTTGGCTTTTTCTTCGTCAGTATGTAGCGGACAGTCGTTAATTAGCAATGGATAAGGCGTCCGGATAAGCTTGCCCGTTAGCATATTAAAACGCTTCCAGTACTTAGTTGGGTGGGAAGTTTCTGCTAAGGTGTTGCAAGTCTTTACCCAGTTACGGAGTTTATATGCCTTGACATAATTTCGGACTGTGCGCTGGGGCTTGCGATGATGTCGAAGAGCTTCTAAGTTCCCAGTGCGCTGAAACTCACGGAATAATTCACGGGAACGGTGTATTAGAGGTAAGTAGCTTTGTGGTAAGCGAGGTTGATACCTGGTTAGTGCAGTGGTTGGTATGTGGAGGTCAGAAGCATGACGGATAGAGCTGGTGATGTCGGAGATACGATTATATAGATCCTCTTCTGTAGTAGGCGGCTCAATATGGGGTAAGTCGGCGGTAATGGTTGAACGATAATCGTCCCAGTTTGCTTGGTCGAAGAGTGGAATACGACGAGGTTCTGGTAATTCTCGAGGACTAGGAGCCTGTGGTTGATCTATGTGAAGCTTGATGGGAAGATGATCACTACCAATGGAATCTAGTACCTCAAGAGTGCACCGTTGTGAAAGGTTGATAGAGGAAATTACTACGTCTGGTGTGCTTTCAGTGATAGGTCGAGTGGGCTTGGGGATATGAAAAATATTGCCTGTGGTATGAGTAGTGATATAATCAAAGAAACGTTGTTTTTTATTATCCGGACGGCTATGAATGTTGACGTCGGCCATGATGATATAGTATTTAAAGGTATTGGATATATATTGAAAGAATGAATAGGGGATTGGATGTACAGGGCGTACATAGATGGTGGCTATGGTAAGGTAAAGAGAGCAAAAGTACAGAGTAATAATGAGATACTCTGGCAGATTAGGCAAGTATGGATGATACTGGCGATGACTGATTGAAGGATAGAAGCCGATGGCCACACCTCCGTTTGCTCGGCGTGCTGCTATCGCAGAGTCGCAACGAAGAAATGTATATCGAGGTACTTTGAACGACATGGATGGGGTAAGATGAGTTTCGTTGATGAGAAAGGCTTGGATGGTTTCTTCTAAGAGAAGCTGCTCAAAAAGGGTATAGTGAGAGCCTAGTGACCGGATATTAACAAATAATAGAGAAATACCCATAATTACGATGCAGCAGAAGGGTTGGAAGTTTCGGGTGATGCATGTTCTTCAAGTGGGGTAGCATGAAAATAAACGTGTGGGCCAGAGTATGTGGCTTGAAAGTACCACTTAAAGATGAGGCGAGCAGAGTGGTTGACCACACCGAGAATGTGTTGGCGAAGAAAAGGATGGATATTTTGCATAGCGATAGTGAAAAATGAAAGTAGTTGTTGGATAGTAATAGCTTTGTCGGCAGTTGGTGGTGGTAGAGCTTGCTGAGTTGGTGGTAAAACAGGTCTTAACGGCACAGTTAGCTCCGGATTTAGAGGCTCAGCTGTAGGCCGTGCTTGGCAGCGATAACTATAAGTCGGGTGCTGCTCCGGACATGTAGAACATTGAGGGGGCTTAGCTAAGTTAGTGCAAGCCTTGGTGTCGTGGGCACCACTACAGTATCCACATTTGCTAGGTTGTGTGCATTTCGAAGTCGGATGAGAATTGTACGCCTAACAGCGTTCACATCTCAGTGGCAAAGGTGGCGGTGATTTGGACGGCTCGACTCTATGCTTCTTTTTATAGATAAGAGCGCCATAAGTTAACAGGTCATCAACGGTAGTTTGTGAATTAGTTAAAACTCGTACCATGTAAGTGGCTCCATGATCGCTTTTAATGCGGATACACTTAAGTATGGAGTGACCCTCGAGAGTGAGTTCTTCCTGAATCTCGTCGTCTGTGAGGGAAGGATTAACCCCCCTAATAACAACTGACAGAGCCGGTGGTTTTCGTGGTGGTGGCGTCTGTTTAAACTCCCTGGAAATTGCAATTTTTTTTTGCTAGCCGGAGGCTAGCACCCTATTAGAGGGCTACACCCTCTTTGAGGGGGGAGAGTTATTGAGGATTAATGGATAGAGGGTTAATAGGCAGATGGACTAAGTGATTTCATTTATTTATTTATTTATTATCATAGAATATATGGACATTATGACCTTTGCGATCATAATCATAAATTTAGGAGAGGTGAAAACTACTTAATTATATAATTATAAATTGACGTTACACATTGTTATAAACACATAGAATGAATAAAGTGAAATAACAAGTGTAATGAGTGAAAATATAAAGAAAGTGATCATAAACACATAAGGAAATTAATATGGAGAAAAAAAATGCATAAATACTTAAACTCCGAACACAATTATATATATGATTTGGTGATTGAGAAATCCTGATAAGTTATATTAAATAGAATGAAGGTGAATAATGGGACGAGGTGCAATACACGGGACAAACACAAGGGAAATTAGTATGACAAATGAGGTTATCTTCTGCCTAGGGGCTGCTCTAGGCTGATGAAGACGGAGGGAGCCCTGTTAGAGACAGAAGGTCTTACTGTGCAGAAAATGATGGAAATACGTGCGGTAGATGGGCATGAATTTGATAGTCGTCGAGTAAGAGTAAATCCGGGTGATCAGGTGGCAGCGTATAACAGTATAGAGTGAAGAGCAGACTAAGTGGGGAGTAGGCATAGCGGGGACGGACAGGATGAAGAGCCTGATAGTGCATAGTATCGAGGAGTAATGGCTGATGGGAAATGTATCTGACAGTGATGAACTTCTGCCTAAGAGCTTCAAGATGATGCGAGATGTCGGGGAAGTTGACGAGATTATACAACTCAGGGGTTGGGCTGGGTAATTGAATACGATGTGCGATGCGGAATGCATGTCGCTCTAGGATGCGTAACTTTTCATAGTAGGTTGGAAGGGCGGAAATCCACGCAGTAAACCCATACGTAAGCACTGGTCGCATGAACGCTTTATATGTATTCAGAACTGTTTTAGGTTGTAGGCCCCAGGTTGTGCCAGTCAGGCGCTTTAGAATGATAAGGCGCTGATAAGCTTTGGCAGCTACTTTCTTGAGGTGTGGTTTCCATGTGAGGTGAGAGTCATAAAGAATGCCCAGATAAGTAACGTATCGAGTTTGAATGATTGGAGTATCATTAACTGTGAGTGAAAGCAGCGATGGGTTACGGTGTACTCTGGTGCGCTTTCTTGGGGGTAGAAAGGTAATGGCCTGAGTTTTTGCTGCATTGACGGAAAGACTCCACTTCCGGCACCAATGAGTGAACTGGTTGATGGCTTCTTGGAGATCTCGAGTGATCTGACGGATAGTATTTCCTAAGGCTAGTAAAGCAGTATCATCAGCATACTGAAATAAGTACACATCAGGAGGAAGTGGAGAAAAAACGGCTAGAAAGATGATATATAACAGCGGAGATAGAGCAGAACCTTGTGGTACTCCTGACAGAAGGAAGATGGGATGAGAAAGCTGATTATTGATGCTGACGTAAGACAGACGACATACAAGAAAGTGATAGATAAAGCGAACATATGTAATGGGAAATGCCAAATGGAGAAGCTTATTAAGAAGTGCCAGGTGCCAGACTTTATCAAAGGCTTTTTCGAGGTCGAATAAAGTAAGCAAGAAGGTTTGACAGAATTATAATGATTTGTGATGAGACTGGTGAGGCGAAGGAGTTGATCATTGATAGAGAATCCAGAGCGAAAACCTAACAGCAATTTTTTTTTTTTTTTTAGGTGAGTAGGTGCAAGTAATACTTTAATTCTTTATTCAGAAGTTGAGGGGCATCAATTAGTGGAAAAGCATTCTTTGTAATATACCAAACGAATATCAAGGAGGTTATTACAATCAGCCACTAGAGGGTTTCGCCCTCTCTCTTTGGCCTGGGATTTGTGATCATCATTTATTATTTCTTTAATTTATAGGTGGTTAATGAGCTGTGAAAGAAATATACATAAACAATAATAATGATAATAACAACATATTAAACAAATGTTACAACAATAATATTACACTAGCGAACAAAGGTGCATATACAAAACAATAACGTAGGTGTAATAACAGTGATAATAAATAGTGCAGAAGCAAATATTGAGGAATATACGGAGTATGGTTTAAATACATTATATTAGAAATTGAAAACTAATGTAAGGTGATAAATGAGGTGCTCTTGACGCCACAACACATTATAGGTATGTTACAATAGACAAATGCATGTTAATCTTCTGTCCTGGGGCGGCTCAGGACTGATGAGAGACATATGGAGAGCCCTTATTAGTGGTGTGGAGAAACAGTGTTATAATGGAAAAAGATGGGGCATATGCTGGTGTATGAGGTGATGATGAAAGAATTCGGCATGATGATGATCTGCTGGAATACTGCGAAGGTATATTGAAAGCAAGACGCGGAGTGGTGTATAATAGTATTTATATGGAGATTCTTGCTGTAAGTCTGTAAATAGTGTATCTAGAAAGATATCCTTCCGATCCTGGAGATTCTTGGCTATAAACTTTTGACGCAAGTGGGCGATGTGGTGAACGAGCGGAGGAAAGTCAATTTTGTCATATAGATCAGTATTATGGTATGGGAGTTTGATCCGATATGCTAAGCGAATGGCGTGTCTCTCTAGAATCTCGAGTCTATTATAAAATTTCTGTGGGGCTGAACACCATGCTAGGTGACCAAAAGTGAGTACACTTCTCATGAAGGCTTTGTAGATATTAAGCAGTAACTTAGAGTTTAAACCCCAGTTCTGACCAACAAGACGTCGCAGAAGTTGTAGTCTGCTTTTAGCCTTCGTAGCAAGTTTCTGAAGCTGGGGTGTCCATCGTAACTTATCGTCAAAGACGATACCTAAATACGTGACTGTTTTGGAAGGATGAAGAATGTGTTCGCCTACCCGTATCTGCAATAAATTTGGATTACGTCGAACTTTACTACGACACTTAGATGGGAGACCAACTAGTGTCTGAGTTTTGTCTTCGTTAACTGACAATCGCCACTTGTCACACCAGTCGAGGAAAGCTGTAATCGTAGCCTGTAAATCTATGTTAATTTGTTGAATTGTTTTTCCTAATGTTAGGAAGGCTGTATCGTCAGCATATTGGAATAGATAAGTGTTCGGCGCTAGAGATGGCAAATCTGAAGCATATAAGATGTATAAAAGAGGCGATAAACTAGAGCCTTGAGGCACCCCTGTGTGTGGGAAGACTGGATGAGATAAGGACTCGTTTACGCTGACATAGGCAATACGGTTAAGTATGAATGAATATATGACTCGCATATATGAAAGAGGGAGACCCAACTTAATCAGTTTATAAAATAATCCGTAGTGCCAAATCCGGTCGAATGCCTTTTCAAGATCCATCAGTATAAGACAGGATGGAAGAGATTTATTATATTGATTAGTAAGAATCGTGGTTAAGCGTAATAATTGGTCATTTATACTGTAATGAGGTCTAAAGCCAGTCTGATGTAGTGGTAAAAGCTGACGTTCAGAGATATAGGGGTGTAAACGTAGTACTAGTATTTTTTCAAAAACTTTGCCCATGGTGGAAGTAAGCTGGATGGGGCGATATGATTGTACAGAATCTGGCGGTTTGTTCGGTTTAATAAACATGCAAACTTTGGAAACCTTCCAATCATAAGGATAGTATCCAGTACGGAGTATAAAGATATATACTGTAGCCAGAAAAATGAAGAAGTTTGCCGAACATTTTTAAGTAGTCTGTACGATATTTGATCGAAGCCAGGAGCAGTGCTACGTTTGCGCTTAATAACGGAATGAATATCTTCAGAAGTTATGTCCATAGTCAAATTATTATTGATGTCTAAAGTGTGATGGACGGAAGGCTGTAGTAATTTGTTAATTGCTTCTTCTGAAACATTGGGACTGCGGCGGTGAATGCTTGGTGGAGGCGTAAAGACTGTCTGCAGATGGGTGGCGAAAACGTCTGCTTTCTCTTTGTCTGTATGTAAAGGCTGGCCATTATGTAGAAGAGGATAAGTGGAACTTACTTTCTGACCAGTTAGAAGATTAAACTTCTTCCAATATTTCGTCGGGTGTGATTCTGTATTCAGCTGATTACAGGTTTTGCTCCAGTTAAGCCGTTTGTGAGCAATAACATAATTATGCACCATCCGATGCCATCGACGGGCTTGTGTCAAATACTCTGGGTTTCGCGTTCTTTTGTATTCCCGAAAGTAATGTCGAGATTTTCGAACGAGAGCCAAGTATTGAGGAGGTAACATTGGTTGATATGTCTTGCCGTGGTACTGAGGTATATGTTTGTCAGCGCTGTTTGTTATAGCCTCTACGATGCTATGGACGCCGTTCTCAAGGTCTAATTCAGTTGTAGGTGGTGCTAAAGTAGCAAGAGTGACATCTATATCAGAGCGATACTGATCCCAATTAGCCTTGTCGTATATCTTGATGGTTCTTAAAATTGGTTCAGCCTGTTGTCTTTTATTGTTGACAAGCACTTTTATCGGAAGGTGGTCACTACCTATACAATCAAGAATTTGTATGGTGCATTTATCGACAATTGAAGCCGTGCTGATAACAACGTCAGGTGTTGTCTGGCTGCTTGGTCGCGTATGTTTTGGTAAATGATGAACATGTCCATGTAAATGAAGTGATATATGGTCGAGAAAAAGTTCTTTGTCTCTGACAGAACGACTATGGATATTGATGTCAGCCAATATTAATAGGTGTCGAAATTGCTGAAACAAATACGTGAAAAACTCAAGAGGAATGACATGACCGGGATGGACGTAGATTGTAGCCACTGTTAGTGCAAGATTTGGTAGGTAAACTGTTGTTACTAAGTGCTCTGGAAACTGGTAATGCAGTGCAATGGAATGATCTCTATGAATGATTTTATGGCGTATTCCGATTGCAGCACCGCATTGAGCTCGTGCATTATTGTCTGCATAGTCACAGCGAAGAAAGTTATAGGGAGGAAAGCGGATATATGTGGTTGGTTTGAGCGCAGTTTCATTCAGTAGAAAGATATCGACACTCTCCTCTAACAGTAATTGTTCAAAGAGTATACGGTGTGACGCTAGGGAGCGAATGTTCACAAAAAGAATTGTAAGAGCCATATTTACATACAACGTTATGGAGTTAGATTGCTGTGCTTTTGGGTACGATGTGAAAATGAACATAACGTCCGGAGTAAGTAGCATACACATTGACTTGAAAGATAGCTGATACTGCTGCAATAACATGCTCGAGAATAAGTTGGCGTTGAAAAGGAAAGATATTTTGCAGTATAAGGGTAATGTATCGAAGAAAGTTTTCAATAATTAATGGAGATGTGATGGATTGCGATACAGGCACGGTTGAATTTGTGGTACGGAGCGGGACGGTCATCTCAGGATGATCCGGATTGGCTGGCGGTTTAGCTTTGCATTTATAGCTATATGTCGGATGTTTGTCACTTGAACAAGTAGAACATTGTGGAGGTTTTGATGTATTCGGACAGTCTTTGGTCTCATGATTGCCAGTACAGTATCCACATTTTGCAACATTTGGACATTTAGCAGTCACATGTTGATTGCATACTTGACACCGTTCGCACCGGACTGGAAGAGGTAGGTTAGTACGAGATGGCTCTACTCTGTGACGCTTTTTAAAGATAAACGCGCCCTCTTGTAACAAGGTATCAATGGCAGCTTGGGAAGTGGTCAGAACTCGTATCATGTATGTTGCTCCGTTATTATTTTTGATACGAATACACTTTGACACCTCAATTCCCTCAGCCCTTAATTCCTTAAGCACTTCGTCATCGGTTATTTCCGGTAACACTCCTCTAATAACAACCGACATCATGGGTGTTCTGGGAGGTGGAGGATTTTGCTTGATTTTATCTGGAAGCTTCGATAATTGTGCAGATTTACCGAAAATTTCGTAACTCGCCTTATTACGAAGCGTTGTACCAAAATTTTCATCTTCGGACTTGATGATAACACCACCTCTGGTGAAGACAATCTGGTGAATACTCGCTCGTGGTAGGTATTTGATGATTTAGTTAAAGATATGGCGAGCGTTACTATACTTGGGATCGAAATTTGTCAGAAGAAATGAATATAGTTTTGGTCGAGCTAGGGTGGCTGCATATGACTGTTGCATAGCAACAGTGGACGTGGTAGAACTTGATGCGGTGGTCTGCATCGGTTCTGGATCTTCTGGACCTTTGAGAAAGGTAGGAGAACGAGAGCGGGATCTCTTCTCAACAGACTCTAGACTACCCTCCGATAACTGGCGGATACGCCGATTACTTCGGGGATCTTGCTTGGCATCTGCCACGGGTTTAGAGGGAGGACCTTGAACTAATGCTGGTAGCTTATGCATGGTGCAACAAAGAATGTGCACCGCATAAGGTATATTTATACGAGTGAAAAGAACCCCGATCCGATCCGATAAGTGGTATAGCCCAAACAAAACGACGAAACAGTTGGTCAGAGTGTGGAAACAACAATGACCTTAAAAATTTAAGGTGAAACCCTCCAGAAGATGAAGATCTTCTGTCAGCCTTCTAAGTAGTGTATCTGTACTTTTCTCACAAGTACGTTTGCAATACTTGATCACAGCTTAGTACAGTAACTATCTACAAGAGAAGTTAGGTTCGAAGTAAACTGCAAATTTTTTTTTGTTCGTCATCCCGTTTAAAGGGTTGTGCCCTTTCTTCGGGTAAGTGTTGTACTGGAGATCAAGAGTCTCTACGGAAATGTAGGTGGTCTAAGAGTTGCCAGGTTTATTATTTCTTTATTCATCATATTAATATTAAACATACATGGATTGAAATGATTCCAGGAGAGAAAAAACATATATATAACACAAACATTAATAGGTTAATGGCTAGAAGAGAATATTGGCAGTTATTACTTAAACACAAATATGAAAAGAAAAGAAAGTTGAGGGCTGCAGTAATAAAATGAACAACTGTCATGGATGAATGAAATGCAGTGCTTTGGACGTCACATCACAAGGTTATGTTAGTTCAGACGAATGAAGTTATCTTCTGTTCCTGGGGCGATTCAGGAACTGATGAAGACGAAGGAGGCCCTTGTTAATAGGTATTGCTGTGCATATGATGGATAGATATGAGATGAAAGTTCATGTGGTCGGTAGATTGTATAGATTTCGGGGTCCAATATGTCATCATCTAACTGTAAATGATATAATGTCATGAAGTGTTGGAGAGGGTTGTCAATGAAAGTTGGTGGTGCATCGTTGTCACGGTCGTAGCGGAGTATATCAAGTAGCATAGGATGGGGCTGTGCTATACGTTTGCTGATGTAACTTATACGTAGTTGTTCGAGGTGCGTTAATAATAGCGGAAAATCGATCATCTCATAAAGTAAACGTGTTGGATGAGGTAGGCTTATGCGGTATGCTAGGCGTGTAGCATGGCGTTCTAGTATAGCAAGTTTTTGATAGAACTTTAGGGGTGCAGATGCCCAGGCTGTATGTCCATAGGTTAATGTACTCCGCATGAAGGTTTTATATGTATTGAGAACGGTATGTGCCCTTAATCCCCAAGTTGTGCCCACTAATCGTTTGAAAAGATTAAGTCGAATTTGCGCTTGACCTATGAGTTTGTTGAGATGTGGAGTCCAGGTAAGATGAGTGTCAAAAATGACACCGAGATACGTAATAGTACTTGAAACTGGAATAGGCGTAAGATCAACCTGAAGGCGAAGTAGATTCGGGTTTCGATGTACTCGTGAACGGCGTCGACGTGGTAAGAAAACTATGGTTTGTGTTTTGGAAGAGTTAATATTTAGCCTCCAAACATGACACCATCGCACAAATGCATCAATGGCTACTTGCATGGTTTTATTAAGAGATTGTACGGTGCGGCCAGATGTGAAAAAAGCAGTGTCATCAGCAAACTTAAATATTGTGGTCTTATTAGGAATAACAAAATCAGCGACGTACAGTAAGTATAATAAAGGAGACAATGATGAGCCTTGTGGTACACCAGATTGCAGCAAGATAGGATGAGAGAGCGTTTCATTGATTGAGATATAAGCTAGTCGTCCTATTAAGAAGGAGTGTACGAAGCGGATGTACGAAGTTGGCAGAAGATAGTAACGAAGTTTATATAGTAAGCCAGGGTGCCAAACTTTGTCAAAAGCTTTTTTCTAAATCAAAAGTTACAAGGCAAGAAGGAAAACCTGTATTATATTGATTGTAAATAGCTGTGGTGAGACGGAATAGTTGATCTTGAGTACACTACATTTTTTTGTCCGCTAGCAAAAGCTAGCTACTGCCTGAAGAGGGTTATGCCCTCTGTAGGGGAAGAGATTCAGAAATATTATGGCAGTCAGAACAACATACAGATGGGTTATGGGTGGTTAAAGGAATACTTTATTGATAATCAATTAATAGGTCATTATGGCCTTTAACCATAATCATTGTTAAGGTGCAATAGGTTCAGATAGAGGATAAGCATCAAGTTTGGATGAAAGATGAAATGAAGTGCAGATCACATCACAACACAGAGGTTCGGTTAGTAAGACGAATGTGTGTTATCTTCTCGCCTAGGGGCGACGCTAGGCATTAATGAAGACAGGGGTGCCCTGTTAAAACAGTAGGTATTACGGTGCATATGATGGCTAGATATGAGGGAGATGAGCACCTGAAGAGTATGGTGCGTAATATTGGCTGTCGGGATGGTCAGGAGGAATGGTGTAACGGTACAGAGTAAGCAGTAATGAAAGCGGAGGAATGAGAGTAGCAGAAGGGGAGAGCTTAAGGGCGTGTTCTTCAAATGTTTGCTGGAGAAGTGGATGATTCGATTGCAGACGGCGGGTAATATATTTGGTGCGAAGTGTTTCCAGGTGGTATAAGATATGCGGAAATGTGAGTCGAGGATAGAGGTCCCGGGTTGGACTGGGCAGCTTAATGCGAAAAGCTATACGCAAGGCATGTCGTTCAAGAACGCGTAGTTTCTCATAATATGATGGTGGTGCAGATAACCAGGCTGTTAGACCGTAGGCAAGTATAGGGCGCAGAAAATCTTTATAGGTATTCAGGATAGTAGTCGCAGAGAGTCCCCAGGTTGTTCCAGCAAGACTTTTCAACAGATTTAGACGACAATACGCCTTTTTTGAAATATCTTGTAGATGTGCCGACCAGTTAAGGCGGTGATCGAAAGTAAGGCCAAGATATTTAACAGTACGAGAAGGCTTGAGTGGCACATCTTGAACAGTGAGATTTAAGAGCCTGGGGTTACGGTGTATACGGGAACGACATGTTGGAGATTGGAATACAATAGCTTGAGTTTTCGTCGGATTTATTTTCAAGCGCCAGTGAGAGTGAAATAGCTGTACTGTGGCTGGAACAGCAGGGAAGTCGGCAACATATAGAATGTACAGTAATGGTGACAAAGCCGATCCTTGTGGAACCCCAGAATGTAGAAAAATTGGAAATGAGGAGCTGCAATTTATGTAGATGTAAGCCAGGCGACAGGTGAGAAAATTGAAAATGAAGCGAAGATATGGAAGAGGTAATCTGAGCTGTTTGAGTTTATATAGAAGAGCAGGATGCCAAACCTTGTCAAATGCCTTTTCTAAGTCAAACAGAATCAAGCAAGATGGATGTCCTGTATTAAAATGATTGTAGATGGAATTTGTAAGGCGTAATAATTGGTCGTTGATGCTGAAGAAGGGTCTGAAACCAGCTTGTGCGAGAGGAAGACTGTTGTGAAGTGCCAAATAGCAATGAAGATGCTTGACAAGGATACGCTCCAAAATTTTACAGAAAGTTGATGTTAGCTGAATAGGCCGGTAAGAGCTGACATTGTAGGCCGGTTTGCCTGGTTTGAGAAACATTAGGGTTTTGGACGTCTTCCAGTCAGCTGGGATATAGCCGGTGCGAAGAATAAATGTATAGATGAGAGAGAGCAAATATAAAACAGTGTAGGGACTTTCTTGAACGTGCCTATATGTGATAGAGTCCATGCCTGGAGCAGTGTTGCGCCTATGAGAAACGACAGAAGTGATGTCAGAAATTTGAACTGGCTCAGTAAGAGGATTGTTCTCAGGAAGAGTGTGTTGAATATTTGGTTGTAAATGCGGAGATTCAAGGTTTAGTTTGTCGACGGGATGACGACGAGGAGGCAAATCAGGTGTGAGTGGTGTAAATATGCCTTGAAGATAGTGTGCAAAAGCATTTGCCTTATCAGTATCGGTATGAAGAGGCGTATTGTTGTCTATCAGAGGGTAAGTTGTTCGTGTAGTTTGACCAGTGAGTTGCCGGAAACGCTTCCAATACATCGTTGGATGAGAAAGAGAACCAAGATGGTTGCAAGTTTTTATCCAGCATCGTAGTTTGTAAGCTCTAAGGTAGTTATGAACGGTACGTTGTAGTTGTCGGTGATGATGCAAGGAGTCTAGGTTGCCAGTAGCAACGAAATCCCTATAAAACTGACGAGAACGTCTAATCAGCGGCAGATATTGAGGAGGCAAGGATGGCGGAAATATAGAAGCAGTAGACTTAGGAACATATTTGTCGGTAGCGTTTTGCATTACAGTAACCAGAGAGTCGAGAGAATGGTAAAGTTCTGACTTAGTAGTAGGTGGCGATAGATCAGAAAGATGGTCCGTGAGATGCGATCTATATGCAGGCCAATTTGCTTTATCATAGCGATAGCGGTAAGTAGTTCGGTTATGTGTATCCTGAGAAGTATTGGCTGAGCGAGTTGTAATAAGTAGTTTGATGGGAGCATGATCGCTACAAATGAGATCAAAGACCTCAACACTGCTACGATGATATAGGTTATTCGACACAATAACGATATCCGAGGTAGTCTGACTAGAAGGCCTGGTATGTTTTGGTAGTGGCAGAGTCACGCCAGTAGTATGGCTAGAGATGTAATTAAGGAACTGATCTCGCTGATTGGCTGCTCGGCTATGTAAATTCACGTCTGCCATGATTATGTAGGTGCGAAAGTTATTCGAGATGTATTGGAAGAAATTAAGAGGAATATCATGGCCAGGACGGATATACACAGTAGCAACGGTCACGTAAAGTTCCTTATAGTATAAAGATGTGACAAGATGTTCAGGAAGATTTGGAAAAGCTGGTGAATGACTGCGGAATGGAATGGAAGGAGAAAATCCAATCGCTACTCCCCCGTTAGCTCGCCTTGCTGCTATCGTACTATCCTGTCGTAGCAATTGAAATCGAATGTCAGTTTCAATGCGGCATGTCAGTTTGTGTGTGAGATGAGTCTCATTTAGGAGAAATGCATGGATCTTTTCTTCGAGCAGAAGCGCTTCAAAAAGCGGCTTGTGTTGTGGTAGAGAACGTATGTTCAAAAACAAGAAAGAGAGCTCCATAGTGCAATGAAGAAAGATAAGATGGCTTTCAAACTTCGGTTTCCAGTACATTTGAATGATAATAGACATTATTACCAGAATATGTAGGACGGATGTTGGCGTGGAAAATTGCCTTGGCTGCATACTGAATTTGTTGAGCGATGTGGTTACGTAAGAACGGATGAATATTTTGTAAAGAGAGAGTGAGAAATGTTAAGAGCTGATGAACAGTTACAGGCTGTTGAAGTGCTGGATTTGTAGGTGGTTGGATTTGTTCAGGTATGCGCAGTGACACTACTTTTTCTGGTTTTGATGGCTCAGGAGCTGGTTTGGATCGGCATGTGTAACTATATGTCGGATGTGAATTTTCTTGACATGTGGAACACGTCGGAGGTGATTTTAAATTTGTACAACTGCGTGTAGGGTGTGGACCTGAACAGTAGCCACACTTAAATGGATTTTTGCACTGAGAAGTAGAGTGCTGACCATAAACCTGACAGCGCTCACAGCGAAGAGGTAATGGGGAGGAGGTGCGAGACGGTTCTACACGATGGCGCTGTTTGTAGATATAGGCACCGCGAGTAAGCAAGTCATCAATAGTCTGCTGTGAGTTAGTAAGGACGCGCACCATGTATGTCGGACCATGGTCGCCTTTGATCCTGATACATTTGATGATAGTGTAGCCTTCTAACTTGAGTTCTTCAAGTACCTCATCATCAGTATAGCTCGGATCTACACCACGAATAACAACAGATAGAGTGGGCGATTTTCTCGGTGGTGGTGGCTGTTTGGTGCGTTGGTCACTCAGCTTGGTCATGGTAGATTTTACTCCGAAAATTTCGAAACTGAATTTATTCCGAATTGTACGGAGAAATTCCGGATCCGGTGTTTTGATTATCATCCCGTTCCTGGTCTTTATGATCTGATTGATATTGGCACGAGGCATGTACTTCGTGATCTGAACAAAAAGAAGTTTCGTATTAAGGAATTTCGGATCAAAGTTTTGAAGTAAATAAGAATAAAGAGCCGGTCGACCCGGTGGAGGCAGTTCAGGAAATTGCACTACAAATACATCACCTTCAAAGTATATAACAAGTGACTATTAATTGTCAGTGAGAATTTTAGTTTTGGAGTTTATTATTTGCAACAAGCAAAGCTTTATGTGGTACCTTTGACATGTTTGGCAAGTAACAAATAACGCAACATATTCTACTGTAATAGGTCACGAAAAGAATTTTGTAAACCTCTGAACTGTCTGACTGTAGTTACATCAGTACAATACTGCCACCTGTTGATCTTGTATCCTAGCTCAGTGGACGTTATGGAGTTTTTACAATCATTCAGCTGTTATTCGTCGAAAAATCTCTATAACGCCGCCTGGAGGAAAAGCGACACCTACCAAAAATGGAGGTTACTTTCTGTTGATGAGAATGAGAGTAAAGGAATGAAAGTAAAATTATACACTTGCACGGTAATATGTACGTCTCATACACACGTGCAATAGCCGTGCAAATACCCATGTGCACACAAGGGCTTAAGCACCGGTAATTTAAATGTGCTTCATCCACGCAAATGCACATGTGCAATGAACGGCTCAAGCATGGGTTATGTACATGCGCTGCATCCACGAAAAGCACATGTGTACATAACGGCTTAAGCACGGGTTATATAAATGTGTGTTTCATCCATGCAAATTCATATGTGCACATAACGGCTTAAGCACGGGTTACATACGTGCGTTGCATCCATGTAAATGCACATATTTACATAACGGCTTAAGCACGGGTTATATAAATGTGTGTTTCATCCATGCAAATGCACATGTGCACATAACGGCTTAAGTACGGGTTCTGAACGTGCGCTGCATCCACGCAAATGCACATGTGTACATAACGGCTTAAGCACGAGTTACATGCGTGCGCTGCATCCACACAAATGCACATGTGTATATAACGGCTACAGCACGGGTTACATAATTGTGTACTTCATCCATGCAAATGCACATTTGCACATAGCGGCTTTAAGCACGGGTTCTGTACTTGTGCTTCATCCACGCAAATGCACATGTGTATGTAACGGCTTAGGCATGGGTTATGTAAATGTGTACTTTATCCATGCAAATGCACATGTACACATGCACGACTTAGTCACTGGTTATGTACGTGTGCATAACCCACGTAAATGTACATGTGCACATACACGGGTTATGTATGTGTGCTTCATCCACGCAAATTCACGTGTAGAGGCTTATGCATGGGTTATGTATGTGTTCATCATCCACACAAATACACATGTGCAAATGTATGGCTTATGCACATGTGTTGTACACGTACGTGTTGTCTGGGTAGGGACACGCTGGGAAGTTTTAGGTCAAAGACGAAATGTAATGTAAATCGTGACCATCCCTGCAACTGATGACCAGCACCGTAACTTAGATTATTTTCTGGGGGTGTCCTTTTTCGTTGGAGACCCGAGTTCAAGTCCCGGCGGGAGCTCATGTGATTAGGATTCCACGTTAATCAGTAGGTCCACGTCTCATATAGCCTCGCTGTTGAACGGGAATTTAAACTCAAAATCCACTCAACTCTTTTGTGGGGGGCAAGCATTAATAAGCTTATTTGGGTGACTAGAAAATGTTGATTTCTAATTATTGGGCCCCTCTCTCCAACTTTCTCTTAAACTTTATTGACCCACCGGAGCCTGTGGGCCCTGTGGACAGGCAAGGTCTGCGGTTCCGTTAGTTACTTCCTGGGCCCATTTCATACATGTCAAAATTATTAAGGGGACGTTATTGATAAACATCAAAGCCATAGGAATAAATATTATTCAAATGGGTCCACTACTCATTTTTGTTCTATTTACCTTTTGTGTGCTGTTTTGTTTATGTAATGTAGCGACCCTATTTGATGCTTCATTTCTAATTCCATGTTCGTATCGCATATGGAATAAGATAATTTTGTCTGAAAATGGGCTCCCTGGAACGGCGGGAAGCTTCTCTGCGCGAAGTTGCACCCACAGGTTACGCCTCTGCCGATGACGTAGGCTCAACTCCAAAAACATTTCGTGATACTTTCTTCATTCAGCAACATGTATATAATCTGTATTTGAGTTAAACAAGGAAATCTCGGGTAAGTCATTAAGACACTCACACAAGTTGCTTATATACTCTAATTTATATGTTTATTTATATTGTGTTTATATTTGTTTTTTTATTTTTTTTATTTGAGTGTCTTGTTTATATTTTTCAATGAAACGACTTTAAGTAGTGATTAGTTTTGGTGGGAGGTTAAGTGGCTCGGTAGGTGAGTGGTTAGCACATTTGACTTCTGTTCGGTAATCCCGGCGAGGCTGAAACGTTTTCAAGTGCCCCTGTTTCAATTTCAATTTCAATACATACTCAGTGTGACAAGCAAGATCTTCTCTTCCGTAGGAAGAAAAAAATGTTGGAATGAGGAGAATTAAGGAAAGTCTCTCAATGGAGGCAATCATTTACAAAGTTATTTCCAGTAGTTGATCTAGATTTGATATTTTCAGCTACTTTCAAGCATTTTCTGATTCATTTGTGATCAGTGTTTTTATTTCTTTGAATATACAGTATATAATGAAAAATACATTACATACACAACAATATTGAGATTAACATGTGATGCTCACTGAACAACACGCTCTGAACCAGAGAGATTGATCTGAAGATGGAGAAATATTCCGTGTTTCATCTACTCACAATTTTACTTGCATAAACACTTGTCTCAGTGCTACCAACTGCTGTCACTAACGAGAAAAGTTACGAGTAAGTTGGGTTGCATCTTTCTAGGCGTTCTCACAAATGCAAAAAAAGAAAAGAAAAAAAACTGGACCCCAAGTAATTTAATTAGAGTGCTCAGGAGGGGATTACTTTTGTGGCTTGCTGTACAAACCGACTCTATAGAAAATATGCTACACTGCATATTCACTGTCGAGGAAATAGATATATTACCGTTTTTCATCTTCATTAAACTTAGTGATGATTTCAAAGTTTCCCCCGGGGCTAGGCTTACCATATGTCCTAGATTCAAGCCCGGTCCGGAACGTTGTCCGGGATTACCTAATGCCCGGAATTTTAGGAATAATAGAAGACTGAAAAAAATCGCTGTGTTTGGACAAGTTTGGCTTGGAATTCTGTCTTGTGGTGATATTTATAAAAAAATCAATAGTGATAAGGTGTTCTTCGCAACAATACGTTACTCAGAAAAATAATGAAGACAATAATATAAAAATATATTTTAAGTATAGGAAATGAGCTAAGTATAGAAAATGAGCATTTTTTTGGAACTTAAGATTAAACTTTTCTCAACTTCTCAATAAACACACACCATTCTTAGAAATATCCAGAAATTATGGTAATCCTACCCCGGGGTATTTTGAATACACGGAGGGTGAAAGTAGCAAAAATACTGGTAAGCAACGGGGAACATGATCAGAGATATGTTTGTGGGGGAATATTAATCCTGAACAACCCCCCCTGAAATCAGCACTGATTTGACTAATATTTATTGTACTGAAAGGATAAAGGGGGAGTTTGCGCCCAAAACATCATCATATCTGATTGCGGCAATGTGTGAACTAGTAGCCATTAAGAGAAAGCAAACACGACAGAAGATAACACATTTCGCTTTAAACTAAAGTTTTGCTACAATATTTTAGTAACACCGTAAGTGATTAATATGGTTAAGGTTTTGGGCGTATACTGTATCGTATGAAGAGCAAATTACCCTATTTGTACGTTTAGAACCATGTGTCTGGCAACACTGATACAATAGCTGTCAGCAAGTAACAAACAAGAGATACAAGTCAGAAGAAATTGAAGTTCCTTTGTGTGCGTGTGTATCGGACGAAAAAGCGCTTCCCTTTCTGTGCGCTTTCCTTTCTCCTCACAAATACAACTTTGCAATAACTTATCAGATGAAAAAAGTTGTTTGACTAGTTTGGCTGCAAGAAGGAATCATTGGAGAGGTGAAGGAACCGAACAGTCCACAACTACTGTTGATAATAACTGAAACTTCGATGATGCTCGAACTTTCGATAATATCCGAAACTTCGATAATACTAGAAATGTCGATAATACCCAAAACTTCGATAATACTCGAAATGTCGATAATACCCGACACTTCGATAATACTCGAAATATCGATAACACTCGAAAGTTCGATAACACTCGAAATATCGATAATAAACGAAACTTCGATAATACCCTAAATTTCGATAATACAGGGAACTTCGATAATAATCGAAATGTCGATAATACCCGAAACCTCGCTAATACTCGAAATTTCGATAATACCCGAAACTTCGATAATTTCGAATAGTCGAACGGTTTCGAGTAACCGATGACAACTCGACAAATTTTCACTGCCGAAGTTCGATAAGTCCTCAGCCTTATCGAACACACCTACCTCTATGTTCCGTAGCAGCGACCTGGCTATGTGTTATTACGCTAAACATATCTGCGTTCTTGTCATTTTACAACACTTCTGTTGGACTTTTTTATTATTTTCGTTTCGTCCTGTCATTTATGATTGTCTATTTCTACAGTGCCTGTTTTCTTGTAACTTAAATACAGCACTGTGTCATTCACTATCCCTTCCACATTCCGTTTCATTTATGATCACATAATGTGACGATATCTTGTATCGTTTGTATCACTTTGCAACGCACCTTATAAGGCTACAAAAAATGTATGGACTTGTTGACATCGAGACAACATTAATTGGGGAAAGCTGCTGGTGATAAAAATATAATTAATGAGCAAACAACTAACGTCACGCTTTGTTTGATGACACATCGTTTCAATGAAACCTATTGGTGCGTGTATGGACTTTTGACAGTAGTCACCTGACCACACTGACAACACTGTTGAGTCAATACACATTTTTTTTTTTTTTTTACTTGAAGTTAGAATAGTCTTCTTTCGAACTACTTTCGTCAAAAGCATTATTGAGTTCGTGTATATTGCAATTTATGGATCAAAGCTCTAGTATTTCATTTTAACAAATAACTCTTAAAGTTTGCAACACTGCTATGGACTAGACACACATTTTTTTTCACCATTATGTAGTCATCTTACATACCTAATAACCTTGTGATATTTGAAAATAAGTAGGTAAAATTAATGAATCACAAGTTGGCAACGTTGCATTACTTACAGCATTGATAATAATGTTTTTCAATAGCACTTATGGTACTTATAACGTTACTTTAATTGATTATCAGTTACACAAATACATTTGAAGTTATTTGAGTTTACCTTAAAATTTTACTATGGAGTGAGGACACTTTTCTCAAATCTTTATTAGAACTCCTTCGTGGCTAAGCGGTTAGCGTGCGCGCCCGTGTTCGATTCCCGGCGGGAGCTCATGTAGTTCGGATTCCACGTTAATCAGTAGGGTCGTGTCTCATATAGCCTCGCTGCTGAACGGGACGTAAAGCTCAAAAATCAATCAAACAAATTTCATATAGCCTCGCTGCTGAACGGGACGTAAAACCCAAAGATCAACCAATCAAATATTATGCCATGTTTTAATTATTTATGTCAATTAGCAGATAAAACTTAGGAATATGTTGCATTTTCACATGGGTTATCCGATTATTATTATTATTATTATTATTATTATTATTATTATTATTATTATTATTATTGTTGTTGTTGTTGTTGTTGTTGTTTTAGAATATGGAAAACGAATTTTACAGCTGAGAACCTTTCCTAGTGACTATAGTAATTGGTCGATTGAAAGAAGTGAAGCGTTCACGAATACTGAGAATTTGCCGTCGTTCATTATTTTACACATAATTTCTGGGAACTTATATTTCAGGGAATTTGTAATATTAATTCGAATTCATACACAAATACATCGTACATAGATCTCACTCAGCAAACTCTGATACTGAAGTACGGTAGATGATAAAAGCTATTCTTGTCTTTACATCGCTTGTCGCAACTCCTTCTAGTTGCTATCTGCTCCTGACATTTCATCAAAGTACATGGATCGCTTCATTTTAGATTTTCAATAGCTATTCTCCTTTGACTTAGAGTTCACAAGTAATCTTCAATGAAGGAAGAAGACCGTTCAAAAGAAAGGGGGGAAAGGTTTCGCAGAGCGTGTAACTCCAACCTTCAAATATTACATTTTGAACCGTATCTTCATGCTTAATTTCAGATAAGCATCTTCAGTATTGATATAGAAGCAGAAAACACTACATGTACCAAGAAAAGTGCATTTTCAGCCTGTTTGATTTTTATGAGAATTACATATTTTGCATTTTATTTATTTTTTTTTTCGTGTTTTCTACAACTATTCTGCCCTTTACACTAAAGGAGAGGATGAGTTTAATCGTGGCTAAGAGGTAGGCGTAAGTGCATTTGGCGTGGAAGACCCGGGTTCCATTCCTAGTGGGAGCTCATGTAATTCGGAGTTCACATTAAGCTGTAGGTTTACGTTTCATATCGCCTCGCTGCTGCAAGGAACGCTAAACCCAAAATCAAATGAAAGAAGAGAATGCACATCCTTCTGGCTATAAAGTTAGCATACGCAGATTCAGTACAGTAGGCAGGGTTTGATTCCCGGTGGGATATCGCATAGTTAGGAGGATCCCATGTTAAGTTGTAGGTTTACATCTTGTATAGTCTCATGCCAAAGACGACGCTAAATAAAAAAAAATCCATACAAAAATATTCTCCATCTCTTTTGGCAGACAACACTCTTTACTGAACACGTAAGACATCGCGATATATTTTTTTTTCTTTTTTTTTAATTAGATATAATATAAATTATAGTAGTATAAGATTCTGTTCTCTAGCTCTGGTATGTAGGCAGTACCGCAAACAGTTACTGTGAGGAGATAAAGTATATCTGGCTGGTAAAGTATGTCTTAAAATTAATATTAACTATTTATTAAATGCTCCACGGTTTGTAAATTCTAAAATTTAGGGACACACTGTATGAGATACCATTGTATCGCGACATCCCGGTTTAGAACCACTTAAACAAATGATATAAAGATAAATGTATATGATGATAATAGCGAATGCTAAATAAACAATATAAAACATTCATGTTCTATGCAAGATTTGAACGAGTGACAGATATGTTTTGCGTTTGCCAGCCAAATATATTAAACTATTTTAAAATACATTCTACATGCATTCCTCATATCCAACATTTGACCTGAATCTTTCTACTTGTTTCAAACTCAACATGGCATTTCTAGACCTTTTCTACGTTTTATCTTCGCACTTTGTTCTCATTTATCTCCCACCCTGTATACAATCTGCCACTAAACATCCTCTCTTTTCTCTGCTTCTTTTGGTGCCGAATCCAGTGCTAGTGATCATTTTAATCAGAATCGGAATGGTCACTTGCTACATCTAACATATTATCCATTTTCCAAAGTAGTTTTAAGCCTACTCAGTCACTTCTCAGAGACTGTAAATAACGCTCTTCTCAGTCAGAGACGTCATTTAGGGGGGCAGGGAGGAGCAATTGACCCCTTTGAGTTTGAGATTTATATAGATTTTTTTCAACACAATAGTACTAAATCAGTGAAAAACGCAAAATTCTACTTATATGAAGGGGTTTTGATCCCCTAAAGCAAAATCTGAAATGGCGCTTTTGACCTCAGTACTTTTCGTCCAATAACGCTCTTGCTAGTTGTTTGGCTTCGTTTGCAGTGAATGTTCTAACTTACTTTTAAGAAGTAAAAAATTACGTCACAGTGTTTTTTGATAGCGCTTGCGGCAATGAGAGGTGCTGCTACTAATCTTCAGTGATACTTCCCTCCCGGTACGTTAAGAAATATTAGTTCGTGCAACTATAGCTTATAAAGTAGAACATGGCAAAAGTTTGGTGACTTTTATGTTATTGCAAGTTTATTGTGCGCATAATACAAGACGTATATTGTCATTGCCTTTACTTTCCGCTCTTGCCAATCCGCTCGTGCAAGATGCGAAATCATAAATATTTCCAGGTATGGTGACCGAATACAACTTATGAAGCTGTTAACATGCAATGGAAAACATTTATGCAATTTCATGTTTGCCCCATATTGACAATCTATACGATATTTTTACTTTTAATGTAACCGGAGAGTAGGTCATCTAAAAAAAATAGCATTCGTTTATTTTTTTTCAGCACGTGAAATTGTCCTTTCTTTTATTGTCAATGTTCCATGTTCTACCAAGATTAGGTACTTGGACGAAGTGCACATCGAAAGTTAAATCGACGAAATATGCACTATATAGTGTGCAGTACGACTATATACTTTAAGGTTGCACACTGGAAATGTGTAATTTGCATTTTTGGACACGACCAGAAATAAAAAAAATAAAAAAAAAAAGACGAGAACATACTACAAGTGACAGAAACATACGGTCCTGTTATCCTGGATATCTCTATAATAAGAAAGATTCTTGTTACATATTTGTTACATATAAGAGTGGCAGCTCAAGGCCCCAGATTGATTTTGTCTTATGAAGGAGACAAAACCTACATGATGCAAAGGGGTGCAAAGCAGTACCAGGTCAGAGTCTAACGGAGCAACACCGCCTCGTAATAGCCGATATTTGTATGAGTGAAAAAGCAGAAAGAAAGCGACAAAATGTTCCGTTCAAACGACATATTGAAAAGTAGATGGGGCATGTATACAAGGAAATTACCGTATCATAATTAATAAAAATGAAGGGAAAATAGGTGTACATGAAAGAGGAGTGAACCAGAGTTTGACTAGCACTCAGGAAACCTCCAGGAAAAGTTGTTGGGGAAACAAGCAAAAGGAAGAGGCATCATTGATAAGGAAACGGAATAAATAAGTTCGGACAACTGTAAAGGAAAAAGAAAAGAAACAATATAAAAAACAAAATATATATTTCTAGCAATTAACAAGACATGAAGGATTACAAGGAAGAAAAACGCTAAGAGGCCAGTTAGTATAGCGAGAAAAAAAAAATGCTTATAATGAGCTGTCCGACAATCTGGAAACAAGAGAGTGATAAAAGGTGATATCAAGAATGAAAATGACGAGGTTCTGACAAGTAAGGAGAAGATAAAAATAGATGAAAGAACAATTTCCAGAAACTTCTAAAGACAATTAAAAAAAATCAGTTGAAGTCCCTCCCCCCGATTTCCTCCGTTTTTTGCCCATGTATCATTAGGAAATCTATGTCCTCGGTGCTTTGATCCAGGAGTGTCATTTAGGTGGAGCAGGAAGGGGCAATTACCCTCCAAGAGTTTGAGGAATACGTATATTTTAATAGATTGTCTACTAATATGCTAGTACAAGACGTGAAAGTCTTATGTTGGTAGTGTTCTTGCCCCCCTCAAGCGAAGTCTGAAATGACACCCCTGCTCTGATCTACAAGGTGTTCCCTTTATGAGATTTCATAAGTATAGAGAGTAAGTATTTTAATTTACTTACATAGCATGCACCTATATTACCCGTAATAACTTAACTAATAAAAATTTAATTAGTTAATTGCATAGATTGCTAAAGGTATTTTGTGTATGTCCGACAAGTTTGCATAGTGCAAACAAAAGTCGCTGTTAGACTAGTAAAAGTGAAAGTAGAATTCACAATTACCGTTCTGAGGTGGTCCAATTATTTTAAGTTTTATTTCGGTCATACGACAGTTCAATTACAATATTGCACGGTCTCATCAAAGACAAACAAGATTACTACTGAAGTAAATATACTTCATGTACACATTAATTACTTTCTACGTAAATTATTATTATATAATATTAGCAGAATCAAGTTCTTCGCAAGGGCAGAATATGTTTCATTTTTGACATAAAGGGCTAAATTTGGATTTAAACAGCATCAAAAGTGTCACTGTTCGTCTCAGTGATCCCGAGAACAGTGGACTCGGCACCAATATCGATCATTTTTGATCATTTGTATATATCTCCTCACTGCCTCAAGTTGCAGAGCTAAATTCTGATTTAAACGGTATCGCACGTGTCGCTGTGCATCTCAGTGACCCCGAAAGTTGTATATTCGACACTAATATCGGACATTTTCGATCATGTTTAAATATATCCCCTTCCACCTGTCTTAAGTTTCACCATCAAAGAAAAATGATTAAAAAAAAAAAACATCCAAGGCCCGAACTTTCTATCTATGTTGAAAATTTGATCGAGATTGATCTCGCACGCCAAGAATCACTAATTAGTCTTGCAATTACAAAAATAAGTACACTCTATGAGCATTACATGAAGAGTGCGTACACGGGTGCAACACTGCAAACGATCACTAAACAAAAAAAAAGTACAAAATGAATGAGAAAATCAAGAAGACAGTGTCTGATGAAGTCAATATGTTTAGTCAGTTGGCGAACCTGTCGCGCAGTTATTATTTTAAAATAAACGTTGCTTTCTTCGGTGATTCATTTTCTAGTTCAAGAAAAGCAAGAAACTCTAAGCGTTTAGGGGAAAAACGTATCGGTTACACATACACTACTTAGTGGCAACACCGAAAAAAAATCATGTTTTCCCTGTACTGCTTGGAAGCAGGTATATAGTAACTTACACAATATATTTAAAATAACATTTATTCTTCTGTAGGCATCAGCAAATATGAAAAATCTTTTCCTTGTATAAAATGTGTGCACTATTTTTTATGTGTTTTTTCTTCAAATGAAACAAACATAACAATAATGTTTAGAATAAGATGAAAACAACTCAACATAATATGTTAGGTGTCATTCAGTAAAACAAAGATACACACAATTTCACACCCTTCTCAAGAAACCATGTATGCCATCTCCAGATGCTACTTTCGCATCACCCAAAGCAATTGTACACTCCATCGCACCAGTTCCCTGTTTCCACTCTCCGCCTCTACTAGTACCATCTTCCATAGCACTAATGCCCATAAATTGCAGAAGTAGTGGGCCCGGAAATTCTAAGCTTTTTTCTTGTTCTTTCAAGCCGAAACGGGGTCGTACTTTTTTTTCTTGTGTTTCTTCTCTCCTTCCTCTCCCACTCAAGAGCAATTACGACAGAGCCGAGCAGCCGACAGATCAGCTCACGCCTCTCTGGACGAAAGAGAGTGGGAAATAAAGCAGTAAAATATGAAAATCGTGACGATGATGCTACTAACTTTCCAGGAATACATAATGTGCAACTGAATAAAGTAAGAAAACATTTCTATTTCTCTTCTGACAAGTGGAGACTGGAAACACACTTCATTCTATCTATCTATCTATCTATCTATCTATCTATCTATCTATCTATCTATCTATCTATCTATCTATATATATATATATATATATATATATATATATATATATATATATATATATATGTATATGTATATAGATAGATAGATATAGATATAGATATAGATATAGATATAGATATAGATATAGATATAGATATAGATATAGATATAGATATAGATATACATTACACCTCATTTTGCTTAAGAAGAGGCATCAGAACCTTTAATACAATTGCTCTTCATAAAGTGACACATCAATGATATGAAGCATTCTGAAAATTAACAGCTACTTCCTAAAAAGATCCAAAAGTTCATAGCCGCAGAATGGAAGTTCGTTAGTGAATCCTGTATTGTGTCATATTAATAATAGAAACCATATTTACTCCTCTACTAAATGGATGATGTTTATCTTCCTATATTTTCAACCTGCCAAAAGGTGCTTTTCCCAGAAGCTCTTTGCGCAACTGATATTATATGCGCCCAGCGAGTACTTTCAAATCTTTCAGATTGTCCGACCTATTTTAAACTCTTTGAACTGTATATATAATTATATTATGCTATAGAGTATGCATATTTTAAAGTTTAGTATTATTCCACTCCTTCACTTATCTGCATGCTCCGCATGGATATTTCTCAAAACATTAATTTGTATTCTAGTAGCATCAATTATCAGCTTCACTGGGTTAAATTAAGAAACAGTAGTAGTATGTTCCGTTAGCCAGCCACTTTTTAATATTAATAAAGCGCTCTCTGATATCAATAATTTTCTATCATTTTTATATTATTCCCCATCCTCCTCCCCATACTGCGTAGGATGGAGTAAAACAACATCGAAAGTGTCACTGTTCATCACAGCGACCCCGAAAACTATGGATTTGATATTGATATTAGTCATTTTCGATCATGTATATCCTCCTTCACGTCCAACAAGCTGCGGGGAATTTTGATTTAAACAGCATCAAAAGTGTCAGTGTTCTTCTCATTTTTTCACTGATCATTTCTAAATTTATCCCCCTCTCTCTCCCCTAAGCTGCACCATCCAAATATAATAATAATAATAATAATAATAATAATAATAATAATAATAATAATAATAATAATAATAATAATAATAATAAAACATGGCAGGTCCGAACCTCAACTATGTTGAAAATTTGATTGAGATCCGTCGGGTAGTTTAAGAGTTATGAAGTCACAAAGACAGTCATTTTCATTTTTTGTATACCACTTCCTCCTTCCCTACATTGCACCGTCGAAGTAAAACGACGAAAATCATCCCAGGTCCTAACTAATCTATGTTGAAAAATAGATTGAAATCGGTTCGGTGGTTCAAGAGTTATTACATTTTATTTATACATACATACATATATATATATATATATATATATATATATATATATATATATATATATATATATATATATATATATCCCTCCCCAAAGTTCTACCGTCAAAGTGAAATTATAGAAAACTTTCCTGTCCCGAACCACATCTAATTGAAAATTTGGTTGAGATTGGTCGGGTGGTTGAAAATTTATTAATTCACAAACATATTCACTTTTACTTTTATGTAGACCATATATGTATTTGTGTATATCTCCTGGTCCTACTCCTCCTCTACGTTGATCCGTCAAAGTGAAATAATACAAATAATCTCAAGCCCAAACTTGATCTATGTTAAAAATATGATGGAGATAGTTTGGTTCAAGAATTATTAAAATAAGTTTTATTTATTTTTTTATATCTCTCCATCCTTCCCCGCCCCCTGAGGTCTACCGTCAAACTGAATTGATAAAACACCATCCCAGGACCGAACCTAATCTATGTTGAAAATTTGGTCGGTCGGGTGGCCCAAGAGATTAAGGCTCACAAACACAGTCACTTTCAATTTTGTGATATAGATTTTGATAATGTTTCTTATACAATTTGTATATCAGACAAAGGCCAAATTTATTCATAATTATCTTACCGGAAGTCGGGTTGGGGCCTTTTGACCCTACGCTCTCGCAGCTTATGTTTCGGCTTTTCCTCACAACTTGAGTAAGTCAGGTAGCATTGCGGTAAATCACCACTAGCAAAAACGACATCTTGCTACAAGCCACTACAACAAAGATCATTTATTGCATACATTTTACTTATGGTTAAAATGATAAGCATAATGTTACGGAAGGAGTAGTAACTGAAATATTAAATATTAATGTTATCAATCATCATCTCCTATTGATTACCTTGAAACATTAACTAAAACATGCATATTATGACATACATTTTGTGCAAAAATGAAAGTTTATACCCACTGTGTCTCGTAGTGAAGTGTTACTAAACGGAAGATTTAACATTGATGTTCAAACATGTATGTCTTAGATAATAATTTTGATGGAATGTGTGCACGAAGCTTTGAACAAGATTTTAAATAGTCAACATATGAGTGAAGAACGTCATCATATTCGCCAATAAATAAATAAACAAACAAATATAATCCGTTGGAGGGCGCATACAATCTGGGAACAATTTCAAATTAATTAAATTGAATACTAATGTAAATAATGTAAATACAGCATTATTGGATCATATCATGGATGTTTCAAACTAGGAGTAAAAAAGGCACCCATCTGATATAATTTCCTTCAGACTCGCCATTCATTGTATATCGTAAGATATGCTCACATCTGGGACAGATTATAACCGATTTGTTGCCCAATCAAGGTGTGTTGTTATATCGACCGTATAGTCCAGAATTTAAATCTACAGACTTCCTTATCTTCGCCAAACTAAAACAACCCTTTTTAGAACAACATTATTTGTCACAGAAATATATATTTTTTTTTCAGAGGTTACCCAACTCAAAAGAGGACTAAGCTAAAATTGTACCCTACGAGAAATAGCATAATTACCGAGATGTTAACGAAAAATAGGGATTTTGAGCAGCGAAGGGTTGTAGGAGGAAACCGTTGGGAAATAAATAAAGGAAAAATACAAAAACAGGAATAGTGACCATTACTTTTGAATGACACTCATATAAATTGAACTTCTGCATTAACCAACGGTCCAATTTCATTAGCGTGTGGCACTCGTGAAACTCTGTTTACGCCATTGTACGTTTAACACCCAGGCCCGTATTTAGGTAAGTGCTATTCTTTGCTAGAGCACAGGGCGGCAGAATTTAGGAGGCTAAATTTTGGATTTCTTTTTAAAATCACAATGAAGTCATATTTAAAACTAACAGCTAGCAGGGTCCCACGCAGGCGCGAGAAAAAAATCTTAATGTGTTTACTCGTTCTAATTACAGTACCTACTAAATAACCAGCTTATCCGATTATTTTTAAAAGTCATCCTCTCCCACCTCCACTCCAAGAGGTGAGGATGCACTTGAAGATTTTAAAAACTGATACCGTTTAGCTCAGCGACCTCGAAAACTATGAATTCAACACTAATATATGTCGTTTTCGATTACTTTTAAAATCTCGTCACCTTCATTGGGAATGGAGTATGACCTTGATGATGAATTTGATTAAAATTGTCACTATTCATCTCAGCGACCCCAAAAACTGAATTCAACTCTAATGTTTGTCCTTTTTCGATTATTTTTAAGTTTCCCTCCATGCTATTCTTATTGGAACATCCGCCCACTATCTCAGCTCAGGTGTGACCTAGGAACCTGGAACAGTCATTTAGATCGTTTATGTCAGAGCTTTAAAACATAATAATAAAATTTTCCCGATTAAACCTGAAAGCAATTTCGACAGGACAGGAGAAAAACAATTTATTTGCAAAACCTTCGGGAATATATTTTTTGGTGGGGTTAATCTAACAACATGAGAGAGCACATACAGGAGAAAACGTTTCTTATTGTTCTTTTTACATACTTTGGGAAGTTTGTTTTTTATTATCCAAGTAACCTAAAACATGAGAAAATAAAATTCATGCAGGAGAAAAAAAGTTTATTGCAAATACTTTGGAAAGACCTTTTCTCATTCGTTCGAGTAGCTTGAAAACATATGAAATAATTCACACTCGTTATGTTAGCCTAATATAATTTTTTCATATAAAGTTTGTAAAGCACTTCTTCATTAAACTCATATAATCTTTAATTGTATAACAATTTCAAAATAAACAATGTCAAAAACACTGCTTTTTAAATAAAAACATCCAAATTTTACTATTACAGTGATAAAAGAAAATATTTAAGAAATTCAATCATAATTCAAGTGTAATTATGAAATATAAAAATGGCATAACAGTTGTTTAAGAATTAATGAACGCAGTAGTAAGGGCCTCGCGTGGCCGAAGTTTGGACTCTGACCCCGGGTTTGTGACGTCATAGGACAAAGGTCAATGCCCTTGGCTCTGGGTCAATAACCGAGGGTACCTAGAACCACCCCCTCTAGATTTTGGTAGGATTAACTTGGCCCACCCCCAAATTTTGGCAGGAGTACATACGACCACCCACTTAAATTTTGGAAATTGCCAAATCTAAGAATTGGGTAAGGTAGCCTACGACCAGAGTACGTACCTCTACAAGTTTTGGGGATTCATCTCGTTAACTTCCATGGGTAAAAAATTGCAAATTTCCAATTTCGGAGGTTTTGACATAATTTCTCCCCTTTGATCAGGTCTTATTACCTTATATAGTTATATGGGCATATACAGGAGTCTATTATCTTTCATAAAACATCGGAATCTTGGTGCACCCTTTTAAAAGTTTGGGAGGAGTAACTTGGTCCACCCCTTAAATTACAGAAATTTCCAAATTTAAACATTTGGTGTAATACAACAGCACCTTAGTATATACCACTATAAAATTGGGTAGTCCATCTTATTCCCTTTTATGGGTAAACAATGTGAAAAATCTAAATTTCGGGCGGGTTTGACCTAATTTATCCTCTTTAATGTGATCCATTTACCTTATATGGTTATATGGGCGTGCACAGGGGTTCATTCTCTTTCACAAGACATGGGAATCTTCTTGCACCCTTGCTAAACTTTGGGAGTGGTATTTTGGTCCACCTCTTAAATTTTGGAAATCGTCCAATTTAAGCATTTGGTATAATAGTACTAGACCCTAATATGTATCACTACAAATTTGGGAAGCCCATTTTGTTCCCTTTCACGGGTAAAAATTTGCCAAATTATAAACGTAAGCAATACGTTGTACCACGTGTTCGGTTTTTGACCTACTTTATCCCCTTTAATGAGATCTTATTGCTTTTTATAGTTATATGGGGATACATAGGGGTCCGTTTCCTATCATAAGACACAGGTGCATTTGTGCATTCTTCTTAAAATTTGAAACGGATACATTGGTGCACCCCTTAAATTTTGGAAATTGTAAAAATTAAAAATTTGGTATCATAGTACAGGACCTTTTACCGTTGTTGTTGGTGGATAATGTTACCATTAGCAGCCCCCTCCAAGAAAGTTCAACTTTTAGAATGACTAAAGTTAAAAAAAACGCAAATGAAAAAAAAAAAAGTTGTCCTTCCCGAGAAAGGTATCCCCAAAACGTGTGTATTATATAACATCGCTTAGCGCACCTAAAAATGAGAATATAACTGGAAAAGAGATAATTATTAAACACCTTTGAATATTCAGTCTTCATTGGTTGCAGGAGTAAGTAGATATTAAACTCGATAAACAACAACTTGGAATAAAGTCGATATAACAAACTTTTATTAAGAAAACGAAAAAAAAATAAATATATAACAAGAATAAACTTTCTATAACTGACACGTAGAATAAAACATATATGAATCTCGCGTTATCTTCGATTATCGATTTCATACATACACCTAATTGTTACTTAACATCAGGGGTGCCCACAAGGGGGGAGGGCTATGACGCAAAGTGCGTCATTGAAATATTTGGGGGGGTTAAAATCTGTATAAATATGTTTGAGGGAGTGTAAAAATTAATCGGAAAGAATATTTTTTCATGGAAGAACACCTATGGGTAGACAATTGGAAGGGGGTGCGTCATGGACATAAGGGGGGGTGGGCACCACTGCTTAACGTCATGGCATACCACATGTTTTAACTTGAAATTGGTCTCAATATGGCTACTGCCTTCAATTATAATTCAGAGTAACAACGTGAAATAATATTCTGGAGTGTCGTGGAGTTGACGCTGGAGTGTCGTGAATGTCTGCCCGCACTATTGGCACAGGAGAGTCCATAAAGGCCCTTCTTGTTTACGACACTTCTACAGACAGGACATCTGTGTTGCTCGCAAACATCTGCTCCCAAACGCAGTGCACTGGCAACTCGAAAACTGTCATTGGGAAGATGCAATCCTACAGAAGGTGATGGGATAGCATTGAGTCAAGCTCCTGCTTCAGGAGATGATGTAGCTAGTTGTCTGGCCTTGTCTTCTGGGTTATCGGATGAATGAAGTAGAGAAGAAAAGTGATGATTTATAAGGGGATCGTCCCAAGAGGATTGTGATCCTCTCTTATCAAGATCAGGGGAATCTGATCCCACAATAAATGAAAAACTTAGATATGCTGTCGTTGACATCCGAATTCGTTACAGGGCTAAGATCTTCTTGGAGAATGGTCTCGATCAATGGCTTACCGCCATAGAATGAAGACAGAAAGGATGAAATAGACAGATCCATTGCGCGGCAAATTCCGAGACCTCCGTGGTTAATACAGAGGGACGCCTGCAACCAAGAGTTGTTGAGTTAGCAATTCAGGATAGATTCTAGATCGGTTTTTACGGTGTTGTCATAGCATTCCAGAAGATCAGCATCCCGGCCAAGATGGAGTACAGCGAAAAAAGTATAGTACCCTTGGTATGGACAATGAAGTGCGTAATATGTAAGAGGCAGAGTGTGCTGAAATCAAGGAAAGACGTGTAAAGAAGAATTCTAATTTAGATATTGTATTACCTTATATGGTTATATGGACGTATACATAGGTTTATTCTCATTTTTAACATATAGCTATATTGAAAATTTAGAAGGGGTACATTGACCCAACAATAAAGTTTAGAAATTTCCCAATTTGGTATACTACTGCAGGACCTTAACAAATATCATTATGAATTTCGTTAACTTTCGTGAGTAAACATGTTAAAAATGTAATTTTTTTGGAAGTAATTGAACCCTTTTGATAAGGATTTAACAAGTTATATGGATGTGTACAGGGATGGATTTTCTTTATACTTTGATGCTCACATTTTAAATTTTGTTGGTTACATAGGACCATTTATTAAATTTGGAAATTACCAAATAACAAAATTCGGCAAACGTTCTGTAGAAAACATTGTAAATTATGGTGTCCCTCTTATGACCAAATATTCAAATTTCGAACGTTATCGTCCTATTTCTTCGATCCGGCTTTGTTACTTCATATGAATACAGGGTTCATTACATTTCATAAGACATAGGTATATTTGGGCACCAATCTTAAATTTTGGGAGGGTACATTCCTTCACCATTAAGTTTTGGGGATTGTTAAATCAATAATTGGTAATTGTTCTTAAAATTGGGTTATCCAGCTTGGGTAAATCGCTGTCAAATATTTTATGGCCACGAGGTCAGTTATTGACCTATAATGAAGTTATGGGTCCAGGACATTGGTACATTGATATGTTCATTTTAACGTTGTAGGATAATTTGAGAATTGCCAAGATGAAATTGTGTCATTATTCTTGATTATTCCCGCCTATGGGACAAAATATAAACGTAGGAAATACGTTGTACCACGTGATTTACATTGATGATGTTTATGAATATATGGTAGTGTACAGGCATTCATTTCCTGTTCAATATTCGTTGCGGAACTTCTTACGTTTGGGAGTTATCATATAACACACTCCCAGACAACAGTTGGTTCTGCTTATTTCTTCTAGGCTATTGAACTCATTGAGAGCTAACTACAACATGGTACTATATGGTTAATTCTAAGACTTAGGTATATCGAGAGAGGTACATAGGACCATTCTTTAAATTTGAGATATGTGATAAACAAAACTTTAGTATGAGGCGCGAAGTTTGAATGTTCAATATCTGATTAATATGAAACAACACTTTGAACTTTAGTCACAACTCATAATCTAAGATCATTGATGGTTGTTAACTTTTACCTCGAGCTTTAGAAATCTGATAAGTAACCATTTGAATCTTATGAATCATAGTCTAATGGCAGTATGATACTTGATATCCTACAATACTTTGAAATTTAGTTACAACTCACTGTCTAAGGTGATGCAATCTAATCACTGGCAAAGTTATTGTTGATGCAATTTGATCGGTTGATTACTATATTCTATGCAATCTGATTGGTTGATGACTTTCAATTTTTTGTGATTTGTTGATCACTATCTTTCGTGTAATCTGATTTTTTGATGATTTTCAAGTCTTTGCTGCACTCAGTTTTAAGTTTTGTTTAACATTTATCGATTACTCTTTAAAAATCTTGGTTTGAACATTTTCGTTCAACATTTTGCACTCACTGATAAATATGATCAAAACTATTTATTTGTTAATCGAATAGTTAATAACCGAATAAAGTTTGACGGTTAACCGTGAAACGTAAAATTTTTAAGTTTGATTTTTTTTTCAAGAATTTATTTGAATTTTTGGTTTGGATTTTTTTGTTTCATTTTCTTGTGATTTTTTAATTTTTTTTAAAATTTGTGCACTCACTGGTAAGGAACCAGTCCTGTTTAGAACAATGACATATGGTAACGCTGTTTATCATGATACAATAGTACACGTCAGAACATGGTAATGCAACGTCATCAGTTTTGCATCATATGCGCGTATAAGTATCGTTCGAGATAGTATTCGCGATAACGTCATCATGGCTACTTGTCTGCAGTTTCTAAACACACGTGTTGTGATGAAGTCATTTACCAAGATTACCGATTTACAACAGAAGATACCTTATCGTATCTTATCTAGCCAAATGATCTCTACAAAGTTTGGATTAAGAATCGTAGTGAAGCTTGAAAATGAGAACATTATTTTACCAGGGAGATAATTACCCATCGAAGGAGCAAAACAAGAAAAACTGTTACGTTTCTTACGTAAACACTGGATATGTATCTTTATATTACGAAGGATTCTTGGGTCGAAGTCATCAATTTGAATTTAGTACGCAGCCACATCTGTAAATTTGGTTTCGTCAGCATGACGTCAGCAAAAGCTCTATGATTTGTGATGAAATCATGAATTCAAACGTCAGCAAATTCGATGTCAGCAATAGTTGTATCGAATCAGACAATGCGATCTGTGAATTTGGTTTGGCTAGCACATTCCTTTCCAATGACGTCAGCAATAGCTCCATGACTTATGATGAAATCATCAAATTCCCTGTCAGCCTGTAGGCTATAACCCTTGAAATAATTCAGGCAAGTGCGTTTTATGAGGAAAGATGTGTACTTCTAACGATAAAGAATTCCTCTTCGAAAGCTATTAACCCATAAATATATTTAAAACAAAACATGTGATGATTGTATTAGTGCTACAACGTTTGAACCTGTTATTCGATTGGGCAAAGCAGAAAAAAATAGTGTACAACTGAACTTTGAAGAATGGCAAATATTATTACACGAATAGACCAAATGAATGATCATTTTCATGATGAGCTAAATGTGACCAATGTCAAATAATTAGGCTCAAATCACGAAGTGGTGCCACATACAGTCCTCAGGGAAAAGATGGTGATGTTACGTAAAAGAAGTACATTGCATGTCCCTCGCAACATGGTCTACCTAACGCAAACGGAATAAAAAAAATATCAATGTATTCCAGTGTGTAAAACATTCAGTTGAAGTGTGGAACAAAACAAGTATATTCCTTAGAAAGTACTATTTTGAGAAATGTGTTATGCATATTATACAACATGCATCTAGATGGTGTGATGGTTGTCAACATCTTTCGTGGTCGCATACCTGTATTGACAGTTTATTTCTGATGAAATGAATATTGAGTTTCCACCTATCGATTTTGCATTAGGCCTTAGAAAACTTCAATTGGAATTAAAATTATATAATAAAGAAGAACTAGTGCAAGTAATACAAAATAAATTATATCAACAACATCCAGATACTTTATCTGGAGTGGATGTTTGTGACTTTCCAGTGCAGAGTAATAAAGTGATCAATTTCAATGATTTGTGTTTTTCATTTCAAATACAACCCTATGTTCTCACGTGTACTGTTGCATCATAACAGTGTTACAAGATGTCTTTGTTCTTAACAGGTCTGGTTCTTTACCAATGAGTGCACAAACTTAAAAAAAAAAAAACTTCAAATCAAAATTTTGAAGCAAACATTTTTAAACAAAAATTTCAAACAAAATTTTCAAGATAAATATTTAAAAAAATGAAACAATATTTTTAAACGAAAAAAATCAACAATTTTGAAAAAAAAATACAAACACAATTTTGATACGAAATGGTTTTTAAAACAAACAAATCAAACAAAATTTTGAAACAAAGCATGAAAACAAATTTCAAAGAAAATTTTGAAACGAAATAATTTTTAAACAAAAAAATACAAACAAAAATTTGAAAGAAAAAATAATTGAAACAAAAAAATCAAACAAAATATTGAAAGAAACCTTATCAAACAAACTTTGTCAAAATAAATTCTCGAAAAAAATAAACAAAATTTTCAAGTTTCTCGGTTAGCCGTCAAACTTTATTCGATTAACAAACAAACAGTTTTGATCATGTATATCAGTGAGTGCAAAATGTTGAACGAAAATGTTCAAACCAAGATTTTTAAAGAGTTATCGATAAATGTTAAAAAAAACTTAAAACTGAATGCAGCAAAGACTTGAAAATCATCAAAAAATCAGATTACACGAAAGATAGTGATCAACAAATCACAAAAATTTGAAAGTCGCCAACCAATCAAATTGCATAAAACATAGTAATCAACCGATCTCATTGCATCAACAATAACTTTGCCAGTGATTAGATTACATCACCTTAGGCAGTGAGTTGTAACTAAATTTCAAAGTATTGTAGGATATTTAGTATCATACTGCCTTTAGACAATGAGTCATAAGATTCAAATGGTTACTTATCAGATTTCTAAAGCTCGAGGTAAAAGTTAACAACCATCAATGATCTTAGACTATGAGTTGTGACTAAAGTTCAAAGTGTTGTTTCATATTAATCAGGTATTGAACATTCAAACTTCGCGCCTCATACTAAAATTGTGTTTATCACATGTCTCAAATTTAAAGAATGGTCATATGTACCACTTTCGATATACCTAAGTCTTAGAATTAACCATATAGTACCAGGTTGTAGTTAGCTCTCAATGAGGTCAATAACCCAGAAAGAAATAAGCAGAACCAACTGTTGTCTGGAAGTGTGTTATATGATAACTCCCAAACGTAAGAAGTTCCGCAACGAATATTGAATAGGAAATGAATGCCTGTACACTACCATATATTCATAAACCTCATCAATGTAAATCACGTGGTACAACGCATTTCCTACGTTTATATTTTGTCTCATAGACGAGAATAATCAAGAATAATGACACAATTTCTTCTTGGCAATTCTCAAATTATCCTACAATGTTTAAGATGAACATATCAATGTACCAATGTCCTGGACCCATAACTTCATTATAGGTCAATAACTGACCTCGTGGCCATAAAAATATTTGACAGCGATTTACCCAAGCTGGATAACCCAATTTTAAGAACAATTACCAATTATTCATTTAACAATCCCCAAAACTTAATAGTGAAGGAATGTACCCTCCCAAAATTTAAGTTTGGTGTCCAAATATACCTATGTCTTATGAAATGTAATGAACCCTGTACTCATATGAAGTAACAAAGCTGGATCGAAGAAATAGGACGATAACGTTCGAAATTTGAATATTTGGTCATAAGAAGGACACCATAATTTACAATGGGTTCTAGAGAACGTTTGCCGAATTTTGCTATTTGGTAATTTCCAAATTTAATAAATGGTCGTATCTACCCAACAAAATTTAAAATGTGAGCATCAAGGTATAAAGAAAATGAATCATTGTACACATCCATATTACTTGTTAAGTCCTTACTAAAGGGGTTCAATTACTTCCAAAAATTACATTTTTAACATTTTTTACCCACGAAAGTTAAGGAAATTTATAATTATATTTGTTGGGGTCCTGCAGTAGTATACCAAATTGGGAAATTTCTAAACTTTCAAGTGTGGTTCAATGTACCCCTTCCAAATTTTCAATGTACCTATGAACCAATATGTCCGTTCCAAATTTTGAGAAGAATGCTCAAATGTACCTACGTCTTATGATGGGAAACATACCGCTATATATCCCCATATAACTATTAAAAGTAATAAGACTTCATTAAAGGGGGTAAAGTAAGTAAAAACCGAACACGTGGTACAACGTATTGCTTACGTTTATAATTTGGCAATTTTTTACCCATGAAAGGGAACAAAATGGACCTCCCAAATTTATAGTGATACATATTAATGTCCAGTACTATTATACCAAATGCTTAAATTGGACAATTTCCAAAATTAAAGGGGTGGGCCAAGGTATCTCTCCCAAAGTTTAGAAAGGGTGCAAGAAGGTACCAATGTCTTGTGAAATGGAATGAACCCTTGTAAACGCCCATACAACCATATAAGGTAAATGGATCACATGAAATTGGATAAATTAGGTCAAAACCACCTGAAATTTAGATTTTTCACATTTTTTACCCATAAAATGGAATAAGATGGACTACCCAATTTTATAGTGGCATATACTAAGGTCCTGTAGTATTACACAAAATATTTAAATTTGGAAATTTCTGTAATTTAAGGGGTGGACCAAGTTACTCCTCCCAAATTTTTAAAAGGGTGCACCAAGATTCCGATGTTTTATGAAAGAGAATGGACTCCTGTATATGCCCGTATAACTATATAAGGTAATAAGACCTGATCAAAGGGGAGAAATTATGTCAAAACCTCCGAAATTGGAAATTTGCAATTTTTTACCCATGAAAGAGAACGAGATGAATCCCCAAAACTTGTAGAGGTACGTACTCTGGTCGTAGGCTACCTTACCCAATTCTTAGATTTGGCAATTTCCAAAATTTAAGTGGGTGGTCGTATGTACTCCTGCCAAAATTTGGGGGTGGGCCAAGTTGCTCCTACCAAAATCTATAGGGGTGGTCCTAGATACCCTCGGTCACTGACTCTGGACCAAGGGTATTGAGCTTTGACCTATGACGTCAGAAATACGGGGGTCAAAGTCCAAACTTCGACCAAGTAGGTCCCATACTACTAATGGATTTTCTCCGGATAGTAAATTAAAATCTACATATATAAATTGTATGTCAGTATTGAAAGAATGTGTCTCCAGTGGATGAGTGGTTAAGTTTGTTGTCTTGTAATCGATTTCCGGTTGGGACACTAGTGTTTCGGATCTCAATTTAAACTGTAGGTCCCGTCCTTAGTAGGTCATCATCATCCCATAGAAGACAATGGCAAAATTCCGTCAGTTCAGCTTGCCCGGGGACCTTCGGTTCAAACACTTATCTTTGGCAGAACACCACATTACAATCATCATTAAGAGAGTTAGGCCATTTAAAATTACGTTGGAACTTCTGTAACTTTTAATACCTAAGCTGCTACTCAATGAAAGCTTATAGGTGTGCGAAATTACGGCTTGTTTCCTTGTTTGAGTGCGGGGAGCGGCAAATTATTTAGATCAAAGAGGCGCACATTATATAAATACGGGCTTGCTAACACCATATACACTATTAAAGGCATAACGGACGCAAAACCAGTGGATGTATATATAATGTATTCCTAGACACTCAAATTTTATTATAAATTCGATGGACAGCTAGGTACAAGTATAAATAATCTATCTACTAAGATGCCACAAAATCTATTTTTTGGTGCTAGCCATAGGCTAGCTTCATTTTAGAAGGCTACTCCCTCTTTGAGGTGAGAGAAGTGAATGAATTGTGGTAGAAGAGTAAGGCATGGCTGGGCTAATAGGAATTTATTTATTTTTATTTATTTTGTTTCCAGAACCAGGACATTATGATCTTTTCGATCATAATCATATATAAATGGTAGGAGTAGTTCAATATTAACATATTAACATAGCGTAAGTATCATAACATAAATAAAATAACATATAATTGGACATAACATAAATAAGGAAATGATAGAAATATACATAAATGAGATAATAGAGCAAATCATGAGAAGAATTTAAGCACACAGATTAAGATTATATAAGGTATATAAGTAAACAAAGAGGAAAACGTTGCTATACAGGTATATGAGTATTGATTAAATGAAATGATCCTATGAAGTTAGACTACCAAATTGATGTAATTTAGAATGAGAGTGAGAATGATAGATGGGGCGATATGCGATACACAGGACAACACAGGGTACGTTAGTAAAACAAATGTGTGTTATCTTCTGCCTAGGGGTATCTCTAGGCTGATGAAGACGGAGGGAGCCCTGTTAGAAACAAGAGGTGTCACTGTGCAGTGAAGGATGGAAAGATGTGAGGTAGATGAGCATGAAGTTGGTAGTCTTCAAGCAGATACAAATCCGGATGGTCAGGTGATAGAGTGTATCGGTATAAAGTGAAAAGCAGAGTGACTGGAGAATGGGCATAGCGAGTACGGACAGGATGGAGTTCATGATGGCGCATAGTATCCATGAGTAAAGGATGGCAGGAGGTATATCGGACAGTGATGAATTTCAGCCTAAGATATTCAATATGGTGTGTGATGCTTGGAAGAGTGATAAGATCATATGGTGCTCGGATCGGACTGGCGAGCTGTATGCGGTGTGCTATTCGGAATGCATGACGTTCTAGTATGCGTAGTTTTTCGTAAAATGTGGGTGGTGCGGCAATCCAAGCAGGAAAACCGTACGTAAGGATTGGGCGCAGAAAAGCTTTGTACGTATTGAGAACTTCATGTGGTTGAAGGTCCCAGGTAGTGCCGGTGAGGCGCTTGAGAAGATTCAAACGTTGGTAGGCTTTGACCACGGCTTTCTGAAGATATGGTTTCCATATAAGATGTGTGTCACAAATTATGCCAAGCTAAAAGAAAAAGAAAAAAAAAAAGCCTGAGTTCCAACCTATAACTTTGTATTTGACACGGTTATTTGTGATTTCACGTTTAACAAAGACACTATTTTAAAGTATGTGCACTTTAAATAAATTATTATTTAAATACATCTTTTTTTATAAAGTTCATGTTTTAAAGCTATTGTTCAAAACCTATATATTTTAATAAGCTTTCTCCAAAATCAATGCAAATGAATTGTGGTGCCATCTTTGGAGTTCTTTTAAACTATATGTTTGTGGCCAATCTTTCCACAATGAGATCTCGGAAACTACAGGCTCTAGAAAGATGACGTTTTCACTGATCGATTGCAAATTTTGCATAGATTGTCCAGTTGTAATTGAATATTTAAAAAAAAGACACAGCGATTATTTCTTTATTACATTTTTGCGGGTACATTGGAAATGTTGAAATTAAAAAGAACAAAAAAAAAAAAAAACTAAAGCATCATATCCTACGCTTTATACATTCCAACACCACATTTTTTGTATATACGGGTTCAATATGTCTCAGGCATTTGTTTTATGGCCAAATAATATTGAAAAAGGAAAGATAATCATTTCTCCAGTATAAGAGGAATCTTTATTTTTGGAGTATTTGCCCAATAAATACCATATATAACTGACATTATATTTAATTATGTATGTAACGTATTTGCTTATCACATACTGCATGCAAGAAGAAAGAAAACACTGGTCATAGATGAATTAGAAACTCCAACCAAAAGTAAGGGCCGCGGTGGGTCACTGGTAAAGCGTTCAGGTCTGGTACATAGTGTCCTTGGTTTAATCCCAGCTCACGCCAATTCAACTTTGTGGTGGACAAACATTGCGTGCGAGCCTAGCCGGCATAACTGAATGGCGTAATACTTAAAATTTTCACTTCCATCCGTAAGTAGGTCCAAATCTTGCAAACTGTGCAAAATATTGATAAAATAGTCGAAAAATATATCTCCTTTATGGTTCCTTTTGCCGATTTTTATAAGTGTCTGTAAAGAGTCATGTACAGATGTTGTAAGGAATGACAAGGAGATTCATGCTCATATGTAAATAATGCGCCGTGTAAAGAGCGCAGGTTCAACTATTCTCTCTCTCTCTCTCTCTCTCTCTCTCTCTCTCTCTCTATATATATATATATATATATATATATATATATATATATATATATATATATATATATATATATAAAATTGAAAATCAGTATGTTTGTGACTCAAAATCTCCTGAACCACCAGACCGATCTCGATCAAATTTCTAACATGGATGAGGTACGAATCTGGGCTGGTTTTAGGCTATTCATTTTGATGGTAGAACTTATTGTTGAAGGAGGCAGAGGGGGTATAAAAATAAATAAAACTTAATAACTCCTAAACCACTTGACCAAACTTGATCAAATTTTCAACATAGATGAGGTTCAGGCCCGGGATTGTTTTTATAATTTAAATTTGACGGAGTAACGTGGGGAGGAGAAGGAGGGGGAGATATATAAAAATCAATTTATATAAGACTGAAAGTGACTATTTTTGTAACTTAATAACTCTTGAACTATCCGAAAGATCTCAATCAAATTTCCAAGATACATGAGGCCCAGATCTGGAAACAATTTTGTAATTTTACATTAACGGTAGATAATAGGGTTGGGGAAGGTGAGGGAGACGTATAAATAAAAACTAATAAAACCTAATATCTTTTGAAACAACCAATCAATCTTCATCAAATTTTCAACATATATGAGGGTCGGGCCTTGGGTGTTATTTATCGTTTCACTTTGACGAGCCAACGTAGGGAAAGGGGAGTGGGAGATATATGTAAAAAATAAAATAAAAATGACTGCTTTTGTGTCATCACACTTTAACCACCCGACCGATCTCAATCAAATTTTCAACATACATGAGCTTAGGAGCGGAGATTGCTTTAGGCTATTTACTTTGACGATGCAACATAGGAAAGGGGGATGGGGAAGGAAATTTAAAAATTATCAAAAATGGCCGATATTAGTGTTGAATCCATAGTTTAGGGTTCCATGAGAGAAACAGTGACACTTCTGATGCTGTTTAAATCCAAGTTCAGCACTGATAATTGGGGAGGGGGAGGGCGTAACGAAGGGGAGGGAATAAACATTTTAAAATGATCGAAAATGACTAATATTTGTGTCGAACCCATAGTTTTAGAAGTAGCTGAGATTAACAGTGAAAATTCTGATGCCGTATGCCGCAGAACGGAGGAGTTGGAGCTACTATATACCGTAGGGGAAGGGGAGGAAAATTTAAAAATGATCAAAAATGAACGATATCATTGTTGAGTCCATAGTATTCTGGGTTGATGAGAGGAACAGTGACACTTCTGATGCTGTTTAAATCCAAATTCAGCCCTGATAGTTCGATGGGGAGTGGGTACAACGTAGGGGAGGGGGATAAACATTTAAAAATGATCGAAATGACTAATATTAGTGTCGAATAAATAGTTTTAGGAGTAGCTGAGATTAACATTGACAATTCTGATGCCGTGTGCCGCAGCACGGAGGAGGGGGAGCTATACATAGGGAGGAGGGGGAGCTATCGAAAATGACCAATATTAGTGTCTAAACCATAGTCTCCGAGATCATTCAAATGAACAGTGACATTTCCCATACGGTTTAAATGCAAAATCAGCCCCGCCACTCGGGGGAAGGGGAGAAAGAGATATATAAAAATGATCGAAAATCACCACTATCAGTGTCAAATTTCTAGTTTTCTGGGTCGCTTAGATGACCAGTGATACCTTCGATCCCGTTTAAATTCACATTCAACCCCGCAGCTTGATCGAGGGGAGGATGAAATATTTAAAAATGATCGAAAATGACCCATATTAGTGCTGAATCCACATTTACAGGGGTCGCTGAGATGAACGGTGACACTTTCTATGCCATGGCCGCAACATGGGGAAGGGATACCAATATTAGTGTAGAATCAATGGTTTTTGGGGTCGCCGAGATGATCAATGATCTTTGCGATGCTGTTTAAATCGATGCCATTAAAAACGAAAACAGCATATTTCACGGGTACTAAACACATGAGATAAGGAGTTGTGCATTTAAATTTTCATTTCAACCCAGCGAAGCGGCCTCATATATGCCAGCATATAATAAAATGAAAGATAAAGTAAACATACGTATACATGTGAAATCGTAATTGTTCGGTTATATAGGTCTGACCAAGAGTGGAATTAGCAACCTACGAGAGTAAAGGTAGACATCAATCAGCAATCAGTTGGTAATTCCCTCTTGTGTTCTTTCTATTTATGACTGCACTTTATATTAAAACACCGTTTCAATATTATTTTTAAATAAACTTCATGGTAGAAATATCTATGAAACCATAAAAAAGGGAAAGTAAAAACATATCAAAAGTTAAAATGCAATGTTGATTATACGATATAAAGCAATAAAAACGACAAACATTTATTTGAAGCTACACAACACCAATGTGAACATTCTATCTACCCAATCTACGCAATTTCATAATAATATGTGCTAGGTATTTACAGAGCTTGATAAACTTTTGACGAATATACAATATGTTTTGACACAGTCATGTGTTCTATATAGCAGAGCAAGTTCAAATTCGGCATGTAAGTTCTGTTTACAATATTTACACAGGTTCGACTATTAGTTAGTCAATTACACCTAGAGAGAGTTTTCTTTTATACTTTTTAACAAGTCGCGTCATCTAGCATTAGTATTTTCAATAAGTAAGCTCGTCCGTCTTATCTTCTATTTAGCCTTAAATTGTTTTCTCAGTGAACTATTTATTTTACTTGTTTTATATAGGAATACACTTAGAAATGATCAAGTAGAAATATCCAATCTTCTTTTCTTTGTTTCGTACTGTCATAGTCTGCTATGGACTTAGAGATGCAAAATCAATATTCGTTTTCTATTTGTGTTGTTCCTTGCTTTTCTAGCCCAAGTCTTTAACATAAAGTAAATTTACATATAAATCAGCACCTCTTTCAGTTCATGGAAATGAAGCGTAATTGCGGTGTACAAGAGAAGCGTCGCATTTCATTTAATTATTTTCGAAAATAGAATGTATTATAGATATTGCAAACTATCTTATAATCAGTAATGTTTAATTAAAAACAGTACCATCTATTGAGACTTAAGTGAAAATCATGCTTTAGCTAAACGCAGTTTCATGTACTGCAATTCACATTATTTGTTGAAAATACGCATGTACACTGTGACACTCAAAGAGGTAAGCAAACAAGTTTCGGTCCTCATGTAAATCATACAAAATACAACAATATGCATGTTTTTAAAAGATAAAATTGTTGAAAACAAACATGCCCCTCAGTGATGCTGATTAATTTTTATTCAAATGGCCAACAATTCTTCAAGGACCTTCTTGCGTCAACAAAACATCTGCTGACTAGGACAGTTTTTCAAGTTAGGAAAAATGTGTTCAGCAATGGTGGTTAAACAAAGTGGAACATACAGTCAACGATTGCTACCATTGCTATGGCTGAGTTTCCAACCTTGTGGTGGAAGATGATTGATCTGTTCAGCATTTATAGCCATTTTTATTTATTTATTTTTTTTTAAGATTTATCAGAAATTTCTAAGATGTATCAGAAATTAGGAGCAATGATATCCGGTTCTTGTAAGATACATTTAAAGCTATTCAATCAACGTCACACTTCGGGGAAATCCCCAAAACTAATATCATTATTTTGATAGCTGAAGATGTTAATTGATTCTTCTTTGAAGGGGAGATGATACATGTTTCCATTGTTTCGAATGTGCAGGTACCCTTGCTTCAAGCTGATAATGGTGGACAGAACACTCATTCGAGGTACTCAACTGGATTTATTCATGTAGAGGTACATTAATGGCAACAGAAATTGCAACTGTGAAACAATTTTGCAAGAGGATACGTGATGCTATTGAGGCAATTATGTTACATATAATTCAGGTAACCTGGAGATAAATTGAGTATCGCCAAGACACCTACCGTGCCACTCGCTGTGGGCACACAAGAATTTACTGATTTGAAAGACACAACTTCATACCTACCTGTAATTATTATTGTATACATATTTTTTAATGCATTTTATAGTGCGGTAATACATTAATTTCAAATTAGGGTGCTTTAATTCGGCACCTTGTGCATTGGAAGATTTCAGATGACGGCATTTACTTCAGACGAATACATTTTATGACAGTACGATACTTGAATTGTTCCGTTTTCAACGTCTCAGTTGAAAGACTTATCAACATAAAACGACCTAGAAACATAGATATGGTTGATGCCAATATGGAACATAGCAATAAAATATATTTGTCTTGTTCACCTACTTTTTCCCACTTTGATTCTAAATTTTCCAGTCACTCCTAGTACATTTGTGACCACTGATGTTTTTGTTTGAATGTGTAAGAAACTTCAATTACATGATAGTCATTTTGTGTATACAGTCTGTCAAAAAAATAAATAAAATATAAACTTTGAAGAAAAATGTTATATTTAATGTTAGTATTATTTTACATAGCCTATCACGCTGATCATACACCATTCAAACGATATTTTAATACGCGTTGTTCTCTAATGTTTATGTTGTGCTTCTGTAGTGTACGTATAAACATTAGATGAAAACAATTTTATGCATTAAGTGACATTGCAATCCAGAAATTCAATTTACGACGCATTCTTGATTAATGTATTATTTGTGCAATGTTTATCACTGAACGGTGGGTAAGCTATTGATGAAAGAATGCTTACATCAAATCTTTATGATACTTCAGTAGTTTGCTAGATGATCACGGGCAGTTCCTAATGCTGCAAGCCGACGGAGCATACTGTTCGCAAATGTTTTACAGAATGTAATATCTAGTTCATGGTGCCAGATTCAAACCAGTTACTCAATGAACTGTCTTAGACATACGTATTCCCATGTAGTTTTCGTGAGAAAATATTCCATATATATTTAATGGGGTTAATAGCTGGATAATTTGGTGGTCCCTATAATCTTTAAATGAAATCTTTGAGTTTTACGTCCCAGGATTATGCCGGTTAGGCTAAAGGAGACGGTGATGATGAGTAATGAATGAAATTGTGGAATGAAGAAAGTGGGAGGAAACGGGAGAAACCCGAGAAAACCCACACACACGGTGTTTGTCCACCACAAAGTTCACTTGGCGGGGGCGGGGATCGAACCCGGGACCCCAAGCAAAAGAGGTGAACGCTCTACCACTGAGCCACCGCGGCCCCTATAATCTTTAGAAACTCATGTTTGAAAATCAATCCGCTACACTCCCTGTATTGTAACACGGCGCATTTTCATCTTGTTAAATAATGTAACTCAAATTCGGACCTGATTAATAGTCAGGAGCTGATCGTAGTGACTTTCGGTTCACAATATCAATGTAACAGGCCGCATTAACTTGTTTACTGAAAATCTCAATTCCTCCCAATCCTTTTGAGTTAAAGCATTCCAACAACGTAACACTTTCAGAAAATTTTCTTGTTTTGGAAACACAATGTGGCATTTTCTCACCCACAATTATGCTCCACTCTCACTTTCAACAATCGTAAACTTCTCATCAGAAAATTACACCACTGTACATCGCTTTATGCACAGTATTTGCTCACGAATCCTCTTCTAGCGTTTATATGCTTATCACTTAAAAGTGTTAACTTTCTTCGAGTTTTTTGTAACCCTTTCTCATTCAGTCGTCTGACAACAGTCATCCGACTCACGTCGTAACCTGATTAAAAGAAATACCCATTGCAATTGCTCTGGAGCTGTAAGCTCAGTTTGTTATAGCCAAGCGAACAATCTCTCGATCCAGTCTCGCAGTGTCTTTCACTTTCTGTCACACCGTTCTCGTTCAGAAGATACATCATACACACCTTGCTTCTATTATTCCCCAACTATGGTTTGATCCATATGTAGAATCTTGGAGATTTTTTTTTTTATTTGAGTAGCCCTCTCCTTGCAGTATCAGAATTAGTCCTAGTATATGAGGGTTTGTGTCGCATTTTCCCCCTATTTCAAATTCCAAGGGGGTAATGAAATTCTTCAACGACTTACAATGTACGTGAAGCACTTCCGTCTACAGCGTAAAAAGTAAATAAATAAACACTCAATAATGCATTTTTTCATTAAAAGTTCACTTTTCACTGCTCCAGAAAACAAACAAAACAATCATTTTAAGTCGCAACCACACTTGTATTAAGTACAGACATACCAAACTAAGAGCATCTGAACTACAATAACATACAAAATACTGTTGTGATCCTCCTCAAACTTAAAAGTTGTTGCAGACACCAAGTAGACACCATTATGTCACGAAATGGTTTATTTAAATAGTAAATATTTAAATTAGAAAACACTTACAGTTGTTCTGAGTGGTGCTATTTTTTTGACAGACCGGATGTCCCATAATGCTTTCCCTGAATACAAACATCCATAACATATGACACATAGACCCAATCTTGAATTGCATGAAAAGTATTCAAGTTGCTGTGTGCATACTTACTTTTATTTTGTTTGTTACAGGCCTAGTGACGCAACAACAACGGAATCGGACACCATTTGTTGAAACATGTACTGAACCAGGAGGAAATCCAATGCTTCCTCTGATATCAAGGAACACAGACATCAAAACAGTCCAGCCAATCCCAGACGGCATACCATAGACAGCCAACAGATGGGAAAAGCATCAAGACGTTGTATGTTGAGTGTAAGGAAACAAGCAGCGTCAGTGATCTCCTTAAAACAGGCAGGCCTGAATCTAGTACGCAGATAATCGAGAGAGTAAGAGACGCCTTCTTGAGAAGTCTCAAGAAATCAGTCCGGAGAGCCTCATGTTAGTTGCAGATTTCTAAGACATCAGTGCACTGCATCCTTCATAAGCATCTTTTCCGTGCGTACAAAGTCCATATTGTGAAGTCCTTGCAACCAATTGATTACAGTGCTCCATATGACTTTGTTGTTGCCATGCTTGGGGATTAGATGTCCGTGCCTAGTTGAATACAATATTTTAAGGAATATGGATCGGGCGTGATGGTCCCATAAATTAGTCTTCACGATCACAGGACATAAAACCACTTGATTTATTTCTTTGGGGTTATGTCAAGGACCAGTGACCGACCAGTGAAACACCAGTGAACGACATCGCAGCATTACGGCATAAAATTACTGCAGTCATAACATTCATCCTTCACGTAATGTTGACTAACACATGGATGGAATTGGAATACCGCCTGGATATCCTTCGGGTAAAGAAATGATCACACGTAGAAATTTATTAATTATGTACACAAAAACTTGGATATGTTACATGAAATTCACGATAACAAATACTTACCCATGTGTCATATTTTGTGCCTTATGAATGTTTGTAATCAGGGAAAGAATTCTGGGACACTCCGTATATATAAACTTTAGTATTAAACACTAGCCGGGTTGAATCGGCTTGTACTAAAACCTTGATTGCGAACCTGTTGAACATGAACACTATAAGACAAGTTTGATCACACAAAATCATTTACGTATATATGTCATTGTTGAAGTTGATTGCTTGCATAATCCTCTGAAGAGTGTATCAAATTTAACACACCTTACCGTTTAAAATTGTGAATATTTTGCAAGTCCACATGACAGACTGCCATTTTTTTTCATGAGAGTACGGGACACATTCGATCTCTCCCCTCCCCTCCGAACTTTACAACGCAATACATTTTTTTTTTTTTTTTTTGGAAATAGTTTTACTTCATTGTTTGAAATGGATACACAGAAGTAATGAAAACTCTGTAGCGCAATCTGTTCTCGGGAAACTTTACGCTTCTGGAGTGTTTTTCATTCGAAAATGCTATCCAAATAACGTTATTTAAGAATCTACCAGACGAAGGAAAATCATGAACCTATAATGTCCTACATAGGATGACTCAAGCAAATTAAGTCTCTACAAAAAAGAAAAATAAAAGAAAAGAAAAAGAAAGAAAAAAATAAAAAGAAAAAAAAATAAAAGAAAAAAATATAAGAAAAAAAATAAAAACAAAGAAATGAAAGGTGATTATGATAATAATGGGTTTTCACACAAAGAATATTAGTACGTGACATTTTATTCATATATTGTACGAAATATATATTTATTTTTTTTAAAACACTGAACATTACATCTTGCTGATACTGATATCAATAAACTGATATTGAGAGCAGAAATAGGACGGGACTAAAATACGGGACAATAGCCTGTCACGACTAAATTGACGGGTCGCGGGGCACTTGGGTCCAGTATCGGGACTGTCCCGTTTTTTTACGGGACGTATCGTAAGCTTACCCATGACGTAGTGACATCTGATACAAAGAGAGCGCATCATTAGATGCGTGTTCTAACAGATTTTCTATCTAACTTTTAGTTTCATTATTTTATAGCCAACAATTTATTTATGATCACTGACGTTTTGTTTGAAAGTGAAAAAGAAAATTAATTAGATGATAGGCATTTTGCAATCGGTGCCCTATTTGAAACACTTTTCCTGCAAAATGTATTTGTCTTCCAATGATGTAAAGTGGCATATATGTTGCCATTTAAGATCTTCGAATTGCCCTTCCCCCCTGATGTCGTATAATACGGGGTTCTATATAGAAAACAGAGGGCTTCGTTCAATGCATCCATTGATATTTCTTTATTTTACTTTTTCTCCTATTTCTTTTCTTTTTATCTCCAACCGTTTCTGAGTTGTAAGCATTGAACATTTTATCTGGAACACCTGGATATCTTACGTTTAGCTACGTATTCTTAGTTTGTCCAGCTTAAATTTTATTTTTTTATTTTTTTTATTTTTTATTGTTTTTTTTTTTACTTAAAATTACATATGTAATTTACATGAACATAGGTGAAAGCGCAAGAAGAGTGTTCAAGGAAATGATGTATGACAGATTCAGTGTTTAAAAGTAAATGTTTCACCAGTTTAAGCTAATAGAAAACGAGGATAAAAAATTAAAGCAACATGGCCAATTACTTTCGCTTGAGTAATTTAGATCGACTTGCGTACTAATAGGAAAGAACAAGATATCCTCAAGGGAAATTTTAAAAATACAAAACATGGTTTTAAGTTCATGGATCATCTTTTGATAGGCCACAAGAGTCCAATCAAAGCCTTCATCTCTGCGGAAAATGAAATTTATTCTAAATAGCTTACAAAGCGCACATTACTTTTTTTTCTACAAAAAGAAAAGGAATTAAAAACTATATATATCGTGCTTCCAACTTATAATTTAATTTGGCTCATTTGATGAATCAAATCCATTTGGTTGTATATACAGCAAAATGAACCTTTTTTTCTTTTCCTGTCTACAATCAGTTTGATGCATGGTATAAATTTTATAGGAATTATTACACTTCCGTCCGTTGGTGTTGTAGAGATATACCTGCAACGGAATCAACATTGCACACATTCTCAGGTTGAACGTATATAAAGAAAGAAAAACAAAAGAAAATGAAAAAAAAGAAGAGAAACCTGGTCTTCATTCGCTGAAAAATCCCTTGGCTGCAATTCTTTCTGGGGATATAAACTGCCAGCGTCCCTGCCGCTGATTCGCGGAGAACAGCATCTCGGGAACCTGGTGTTGAAAATACGCTCGTACATTTCAAGATGACGCCTTCACAGAGAAAAACCAATAAGAAGTGCTCGAAAAGAAGATTTTTCCCTTTTCCCCTACCGACACGTTCACAAGTTTAGGACCGACTGCCACGGAATTCCTTCACAAACCAAGAAAGAAAAGCAGAGTATTAAGGAAAGAGTGGCGATGAAGACGGTCTCCGTTTGTGTATCTTGAATATCTTAAACCTCTTGCTTGCTCTCTACCTCTCTCTTAAACTTTTTTTCAACCTCTTCCTTTCTGTTTCGTGTGTTCTGTGTAAAACAGCTTCAACGAGTGAGAGAGAGAGAGAAAAATGAAAAACTGTTTGGGTACTACAAATAATTTTTCACTTACAGTGAAAACCGACTGGAATACCAAACACTTTAAAAGGAGAAATGCCTTAAATTTGGAAACTTATATACTTCAAACATGTAGTACTTGACTGCTATTGTTGTTGGAAATGAAGTAAAAACACTCAAAAGAAAGGCATGCTGTTGACGTCTTGCTTGTGTTTCTTTATTATTATTATTATTATTATTATTATTATTATTATTATTATTATTATTATTATTATTATTATTATTATTCCTTCAAAAAATTCCATTAAAACTGAAAGTAAATACTTTCAAAAATATTTATATATTGAGTAATTATTCTACACTCTTATGGCATAGAAAAGAAGACAAAGAAGAAAAATAAAGGAAGAGAATGTCTATATATAAGACATACCAATTGATATATCTAATTAAGCTGAACAAAATGGTAGGTGAAATTGGGGTTATTTGAGTCAAGAGATTATCTGAGGCAAAATAAAATTTAATCTTTCAGTTTAACGTCTCACAATAATGCCCTTCGGACTAAGGGAAACATATCATTAAGACAAGTGAGTGATAATGGATGAATTGGTGGAACTAGGATGAGAAAGAAATGGGAGTAGTCTCACAAAACCCACGGACACGATGTTGTCCACCACACATTTACGTGTCCGGGATTGAACAAGGAGCCTCATACACCAGAGTTAAGCGCTCTACCACTGAGGCGTCTACTCCCCTTGAGTCAAAATAAACAAAACGTTCACTTCACATTCACTTTGCGCAACAACGCTATATATTTCTGTTGAGCTTTTAGTTTCTTATTCGTGTGAACGGTTGGAGTTTTTCTAATTCCCAATGTATTCAACAGTCCCTCAAAAAAATGTTCTTAGCAAGGTGTTTTGCAGTATCTATTTCCTTGAATTTGCTAAAGAAGTGTGAGTGCATACATGTATTGAAACTAATGCATGTGTGTAAGACACAAAGTTTGTGCACCACGGATGCCATTTTGTCGGCTTTGGCTGTCACGTCTGCAAGCGACACTTCCTTATTCGAACCTACCCTGACCTAGGTTCCGCTGCAATATGTATGATATTATTATTATTATTATTATTATTATTATTATTATTATTATTATTATTATTATTATTATTATTATAACAAACGTACAGCAGCGACTCAAACAGACTCTCCAGAGACAAAATAATCTCCGTGCTTTTCCCAAAATCCATTTTCTGAAGTATTCATTGTATTAATCCCTTCTCCTGACTATTGGTTTTATAGTAGAACTTCAGTTCTTTGATATGTTGTAGTATAATAACTTCAGTTGATTGATTTGATTTTGAGTTTAACATACCTTTCAGCAGCGATGCTGTATGAGACAGGACCTACTGATTAACGTGCAATCCGAATCACATGAGCTCCTTCCGGAAATCGAACCCGGGTCCCCCACGCCAAATGTACGTGCGCTAACCGCTTAATCCCGAAGGATCTTGCATGATAACAGCATTTTAAAGTTTTCAGTTAAATTCATCTATTGCTTTAGTTTTCAAAAAAAAAAAAAAAAATAGTTTTTGTATTACTATATTCTGATAGCCCCAGTCTCTCTTATACATAGTTTCACATCCTCAGGCACAGTTAAAAAAAAATGAAAAAAATACGTGATTTTTATAAGCCTAAAACTTGATGCTGATTGATAACTACGCCCATACAATATTTAAATGCCATTGATTATAGCTTTGGAACTTCTTGTATAAAACAAAAGACAAATCATGACCAAAGCATATATTATTGTATTATACAGTTTCGGTGAGTGTCTTTGTCTTCATCAAACACATTATGAAATACAATCTCTAGTACTGCAGTTTATATGGTACATAATATGGTTAATTAGCATTAGTCCAGCATTGTGATCAACAATTAAACTTTGTTTATTTATTTAAGAATATGCAGCGTTTTATTTGTAAAAAAAACATAGGTGCTGGTACGCTGAACATCATGTTTAGAAGGGTTAAATTCTCGCATAACTTTAAGGGTATTATTATTATTATTATTAACATTAATTATAATGTCCAGTAGCATGTCACTGTAGTATTGCAACTAACAGCTCTTACATACATACATATAAAGATCCTTTAAAATGTCTGATTCTTACATCTTAATTTTATAATGCAATAATCATAAAGATAATCAATATTTCTTAGTGATTTGTTTCTTGTTGTTTTTTTTTCATATTTCTGTAAACGGGTGAATGTAATCTGCTATTATTTGTTTTCAACAGACGTCAAGAGTTCCATAAATACTTAATTTCAATAATAACAAACACATATACAGTTCATTGTTCATATAATGCGTTTGGTATTTTCGAAGTTTCTCATCAACCTCTTTTTAAGACAGAGTAGGGAATATTCTATTCTGGTTAAAAGGTTCCGACACGCCGTACTGCTGCGTACCATCAGAAATAAAACACTGGGAATATGAATAGGAATGTGTTTCGGGGCTTTCAGTATGACCAGTTTAGTTCGTTACATATGAGTAATGTCGTCGTTCGGCGATCACCCTACCCAGTAGGGTGGGCCGAAAAAAATGTTTTTTCAGATATTCGGGATTGAGTAGTTATCAGAAGTTGTGCATTGGTACGAAATGAAGCCATGTCAAATATGTTGATTTTAAAACAATATTTAACCGGGCCTCCAAGGCCCTAAACTGCTTATTTTTTTTGTTCAAATAAAATGATTTTAGGTAATAAGAACATTTTGCCAGACAATACTATTAATACGTAAAACATGAAATACATGGTTTTAATATACGCAAATAACTATTAAGAGCTTAATTAACTTTCATAACTACCATATTAACACACGAAAAACCTTCGTGTTGAGCCCAGCTCAGAACTCTCAAACTTTAAGAGAATATCACTTTTTCGCATCTGGATGCAAAATGCACAACACTGGTTTTCCGAAGGCGGCGCTTACATTGCTGAATTCAAACAAACTAGAAACAATATGGCTGCGAGCCTCTCTTCCTGTATTGTCTTGCCTTTGATTTAAGGACATGATTTTGAAATACAACTCAAAATGCAAAACAATCATTAACCCCATTAAGAAACAAGATACCTCAATTAAGAGCCAAATTAAAGAAATTTAAGAACGGTACTCACAAGTTATTTGATATTTTCTCTTGCAAATGCTGCGATAGATTAACCTGTGTGATAAATCAAATTAAATACAGTCATGCGAGCTTATATTAAATCAGAGAAATCAGAGACAAATGACGAGTTGCAATGTAGATAAAGCAGAAACCCATAGGCTTAAAAGAAAGCATGACACACAGATCGATTATGATGTTGCGGTACCAAATACAAGAGGGTTACAATCGTTAGCCTCAATCCCGCACTTGGAACATACATTAAGTGCTTCCACTCCGAATTCATATGATGAAGAATTCGCATGGAGCAATCGTTTATAGAATAAAATCTAAAGTAAACCTAAATAAACAATAGTGAGCCCTAAACAAATGAGTATCGCAAAATATTTAACAGGTGTCTCGAATAGGTCGGCTGCTAAAATTGTATCCGCTGTTTTAGTAGATATTAATTTACTGAAAAAACGAACCAAAACAAGGTACTAGATAAAAACAAAATCCGTAGGAAACTAGCAAAAAAAGAAAAAAAAAGATAAAAAAGAAACCGTCTACAGTGTAAAGCTACTAATTTTAAGGGTCTACTTTGATGGCCAAAGTACCAAATTATAGTTCTAATTGACAATTGCAGTAGTCAAAGCACTGAAGAATATGCGGATTATATCGATTTGACCGATTGGTCAGAAGTAATAGTAACGAAACCTCCAATTTTGGCTAACATATCAACAGAAGAATTAACCGAAATGATTGTGGAAAAGAGGAGGTTTCACAGTTTGTCACGTTCCCCTTCCACACACAGGATTTGAAAAGGTGTGTAAAGGTAGTAACATAACCTTCTTCAGAAGTATGCGGTAGTGTTGCACGAGACGGTTATATTCGCGCAAAACTGGAAGCACGAAAGTATCTACCAAGCTTCGAACATAAATCTCAATATTTTGTTCCAAGATTCAACTAAGGAGCTTTAAGTAAGAGGAAGGTGGTTGGGAGGAACTCGCTGTGTAGCCATCTCCACGTGGTGAGTCCTGGGCTGGTTTGGTGTTTGTTGGTCAATTTTTCAATCTTACCTTATGTATTTGTGTCCGTACTATTATATCTATTAAACACCAATCAGACGAAGAGCTGCACATCAGATCAGAACATTTTAAATCCTGGGGTCAAGTTAAAGTATTAGGAATCTTAACGAATTTTCTATACATACTAAAATAATGGTATATATTTAAAAAAAATAACACTTTTTCGGACCCGTAGGTCCTGGTGAAATATTTTTATCTACCTCTGTTTTGTTGAAGAAACATAGCATTATACAACTTTTGCACAGTACTCAAACTTAATTTTCTGAAAACAAATATTTCAATAATATTTTCACTACTCACAACCTAATTTTTTCAGCATTAACGTTCTTTCGGGCTCCCGGGGCCCGGTTAAATATCTTTTTATCCGGCTCTGATTTGGCGAGGAAACATGACATTATAAATTTTGCACGGTACTCAAACTTAACTTGCCAAAAAATTATATTTCAATAATATTTTCACTATTTACAACTATCTTTTTTTTAAAAAGAAAAACAAACGTTCTTTAGGGCCCCCGGGGCCCGGTTAAATAACTTTTATTCCGGCTCTGTTTCTGTGAAGAAACATAACATTATACAACTTTTGCACGGTACTGAAACTTAACTTTCTAAAAATATATTTTAATAATATTTTCATTGGTCGCTACTTTTATTTTCAAAATTACCGTTCTTTCGGGCCCCTGGGGCCTGGTTAAATATGTTTCTATCCGGCTCTATTTTAGTGAAGAAACATAACATAATATTATACAACTTTTTCATGGTACTCAAACTTAACTTTCTAAAAAGATTATTTCAATATTTTTACTACTCGAAACTATGAACGTTGTTTTCTGTAATGAGGCAACTTTTCACTTGTCTGGCTATGTTAACAGACACAATGTTAGGATATGGGGATCTGAGAATCCGCATGCGTACATAGAACATTCTAGAGGCAGTCCCAAATTGAATGTTTGGTGTGCTTTAACACATAATGCATATAGGCCCCTTCTTTTTCATAGAGCAAACCATAACAGGAAACGTACACTTTGCTGCTCCCCAGTTATAACATTTGCAACCTCAAGTGATATTCAAATTGAATGGTACCCTGCCCCATCGGAGCCTACAAGTGGGGGACTACCTTGATACTGAATTTACTGGCCGTATAGGCCGTGATGGCCCAATTAAGTGGCCTACACGTTCTCCTGATGTTACCGCCCTGGACTTCTTCCTGTGGGGGTATGTGAAATAACTTGTGCATTCTGGTGAAAAGGTCCGTAACCTTGATGAACTGAAGAACCGTATTAGGAATGTGATTGCTTCAGTAGCATCACAGATGTTACAGAATACTTGGACAGAGATTGAGTTCAGGCTAGATACTGTAAGAGTTACAAATGGAGCTCACGTGGAGTTACTCACGTTGAGTTAGAATGACTTGTAGGACCAAATAAACTTTTTGAGTTCTCCTTTAAAATGCATTTTTTTCCTTCTGTGTCTCTGACCCTATTAAAACTAATACACTTTTAAAACCGTGAGTAGTATTCTGGACACCCGGTATATATATGTCTAATCTATATCTATATTTATATCTATATCCATACCTATATCTATCTACTTATATTAATAATTTCCTCCAAATATAATTTTCGAGGTGATTGCTCAAACATACAATCCACTCTCGCCCCTATAGAAAATGAGGCTCAAGTTAAGGGTATTATTTAATATATGCTGGTGACATCAAAATAAATGTATCCACTAACATTTCTCCTTAAAACAAAACATACATACGTATGGAACTACGCATTTTGTATTAATTGCATTATATTATTATTATTATTATTATTATTATTATTAAGTATTCTGCCTTTTGGCAGGTCCTCGAACTAATGAGTATTTATTTCTTCTTAATTTTCAGTTTGGACAAAGAAATGTTTCTTCCATATTTATCGATTTTCAGTTTCCTTTTTTAACTTCCATTATTTTCTTCTATTTTTTAAGTCATCGATCAGGTGTGTTCTTCTTCTCCCTGCTCCTTGCTTTCCTTCCATCTTTCCTTGTATGGTGGTATGAGGAAGACAATTTCTTCTCAAGATGTGTCTAATTCAATTTGCCTTTCTACAAAGGATGGCGGCTGGAAGCGTCATATTCTCTCCTATCCGTTTCAAAACGTCTTCGCTTGTTACTCTTTCTGTCTATTTTGTCTTTTCCATCTTCATCCAACACCACATTTCGAAGCTCTCTAAATATTATTCTCTAACTTCCGTAATTTCCAAGTCTCTGAACAATAAAGTCCAATGCTCCATATACAGCTCTTGATCAATTTCTTCCCTAGTCCAATATTAGGGCTGTTAGTTAATAGTGATATTTCCTTGTTGAATGCTTCTTTTGGTTGTGGCGATTCTCTTCCTGATATCCTTGGTGCGGTACGAGTCTTTCGTCAAAATACTTCCCAGATATTTGAAAAGGTCGATCTCTTTAAGTACTCTTTGTTCTATTCTGACACATAACGGAGCATTTCCACGGGATATTATCATGACTTTCGATTTTTCGATGTTGATTTTAATTCCATATAATTTCCGAGTGTCAACTATTTTGTCAACCATCTCCGTTAGTCCTTCTTCGGTTCTACCTACAATAACCGTGTATCTGCATAGGTGGTCTTGTTAATGAACTGCCCTCCAATCTTGAAATTTCCAATTTCCGTTAATACTTCCTTCATTAACCATTCACTGTAAATGTTGAATAATAACATTACATCATTGTCTGATCCTCTTCAAATATCCACACTATTAGTTTATCCTTCATTTAAACACATCTTGACTCGTTGTCCTATGTACAGGTTGTGAATGAGCCGTCAGTCTTTCCATTTAACACCAACTTCTTTAAGCATTTGCAACTGTTTAGTCTAATTGAGCCTGTCAAAAGCTTTTTGCAGTCTATGAAGCACAAACACAACTTTTCCTTTACCGTAAACTGGGTATACTTTGGCCATTTAAAGGCACCTTTGGCCCAAAACATTAAAACAAAAAAAGATTTGTTCTTACATGGTTATTATTTTTTTTTCTTCCAGTAAGAAAAGTTGTGGATTGAAGTATTACAACATTGAAAACACATAAATGTTGGTGCTAGTGATTTATTCCCGGAACGTGGGAAGCAAAATGATAGCAACTGTTAACAAGTAAACATTTATTATATTTCAAGCTCCGTAATTTTTGTTCATTGCATTAAAGTGACACATCTTCAGTGCACAAGTGAGTAGAATATAAAATGATGTTCATTAGCGAATGTTAATAAGCTAACGCTTTAAATGTTCGTTCAATGTCGCACAAATTATTAAGCGTTTAATTGCGTGGGGTAACATTGGCCTAATCTTGGAGGCAATGTTGGCACATACTTTCTGTGTTGGAAATGGAATATTATTAAACATGAAATGATGTACAAGTGGTACTATGTAACAAGGAACATTAACCCCCCCCCCCCCATTAGCTTTTAAACGAGAACATTATACAGTGCCTGAATTGCAAGAATTTTCTTCCTAAAACTGAACAGTATGGTACCGGTAAAGTACTCTATTGCAATAAACAATATGGTGCCCTTATTTTTTGATGCTAAGTATTCATCCACGAGAGATCTTCATTGAACGATATTTTTGTCTGCCTCTAAATTGAGTAAAGCGATTTCACACATATGTTAGTAATACAGGCATTTTAAGTTATGTATTCACAAACTTGTAGCGTTCTTTTATAGATGTTTCGTATTCACCCAACTAGAATTCAAATATTTTCATTGAGCGATATTTCTCGTTCGCTTGAAATTGAGTAAAAACATTGATAATTTCACCAATGTGTTTATAATATCATGTTATGCTCTTCTGTTTCTGAAATACAGCGTTACAATAATACTTTCGTGTATTAATTAGTCATTTTGACAAATGGGCTAAAGTTTCCTCAACCAAGAAAAATCTAGAATGGCATCAAAAAATTGGAAGTATTATCATTGTTCTTGGTCACACTGTTTATTTACTGCTTTCAAAAGAAAGCTAAAGGATTGCATTTTAACAAGGTGAAAAGTCATTAAATTACCCCCCTAATCTCAGGATATATTAGAATGGGAATTTTTATTTTATTTTATTTTATTTATTTATTTATTTTTAATGGCCAAAGCATACCCAGTTTAGTTACGTCCAGAACTCGTTCTGAGATAATTCTCGTCAACCCAATGGCATCTCTGGTTCATTTTTCTTTCTAAAATCTGAATTGATTTTCCTCCAACAGCTCTTCTATCTTATTTTTCAGTCGTCTGTTCAGTATGCACGCAATTATCTTTCCAGTGTGGGAAACAAAGCTAATGGTTCTGTGATTAGCTGCACTTGTTTGCTTCCTTTTTCTTGAATAATATAGTCAATGTAACATCAAGAAAATCCTTTGGCAATTCTCCATTCTGGTAGATCTTGTTAATAAGTGAAGTCAGTACTTTCATTGCATTGTCTTCTAATCCCTTGAGCAGATCTGCTTGTATGTAGTCGTCTCCCGTGGCCTTCCTCCTCTGTGTGTTCTTGATGGCTTGTACTACTTGACTTTTCAATATGCTGGATCCGTTTCATCATCATCCACCTCTTCTTTTGCTTCGATCGTTATACGTAATATTTTTCTTGTGGTTCTTCTGGTCATATAGATCATTTATATTCTTCCCAAACTCCAAGCATTCCTTTATGGTCAGTGACTACATGACCTTGTTGATTTTCGATTCCAAATGTGCGTATGCATTTGTTAGTTTTTCCTCCTAATTCTTGTGCTTTCTGATACATCAGACCATATCTCCCGTGCTGCTGACGTCCCATTATTTTTTCACATATTTGTTCCATGTACTTTTCTTTCGCTTTGTCCGTCTCTTTTCTCAATTCATTATTCAGCCTTCTGTATACTTTGATGTTCGTGCTTTCCACCGTCCTGCGTTCTTTCATCTTATTAAACATCGTTTCAGTTACCCATAGTTTCCTCGGTGCTCTTTCCATCTTGCCGATGTTGTTGTGGAGTATGTTAAGTAAAATTTGTTTAACTTTTCCCCGATTATTTTCTACATTTTCTGGCATATCGCCAATCACACAGAATTTTTCTTCAATCTCTTCTTTCACATCATTGTTCATACTTCCTAGTCGCTTCAATTTCCATTTTAGATTTTTCCTTTTTCTTGATCGTCACTAACCAAGTTTGCACTTCCGCCACTAGGAGGTTGTGCTCAGAATCGATACCCGCTCCCGGTAGTGTCTTCATGTGTTGTACACTATTCCTGAAACATTGCTTCATAAGGATGCAATCGATTTGGTAGCGTTTGTTATCTCCTGTACTTTTCCATGTGAACAGCTTGATTTTTCTTTCCCTGAACCTCGTGTTTGTCACCACTATATCATTTTGCCTACAGAAGTCAATAAGCATTTGTCCCCTTTCGTCTCTTGTACCTAGTCCAAATGGTCCCACCACCTTATTCGAGGATCCTTCTTCTACAACACAGTTAAAGTCTCCCATCACTATGGCGTTGACCTGGTGCAATATGTCGCTAATGTCATCATACAGTACGTCTATTACATTGTCATCATCCTCGCTTGTTGCCATATATACTTGTAAAACCACAATATCCACTGGTTTTGCACTTAATTTTACAAACATCAAGCGGTCACTGGAGCGTTCCACTTTGGTTGCACTTCTTGCTATTTCGTTCTTCATTGCTATCGCGACACTATACTCGGACTTAACGCCACCCGAATAGAATATTGTGTAATTTCCCGACACTGTCTCATCTTTTTCTGGCCATCTCATTTAAGCCCACTATGTTCACTTTACATTTTTCCATTTCAATTTTTAAAATTTCCAAGTTTATCCATACGTTCCAGGTTCCTATGCTGAAATGAAAGTACATTATTTTATTTTTTTGATGATTCTTCCCAGAGTAGTCCCCACCCAGAGATCCGAAGGGGGGACTATTTTACCTCCAGAATGCTTTACCTCATGAAGGACCATCATTACATTTGTTATCTTCCTTCATCCCTCCTGGGGAAAACATTATGTGGTAGTATTCCCATTTCCTTTCCACACCTCCATGCCGTTGAGCACTTGATTGTTCATACGCCTTTTAGGATAGTTTCCCATCTTAAGTGCTAGAAGGTGCCCAGACCCCCACCCGCTCATCCGCCCTCCGAAAAGGCTGTTGGCACTTAGTAGGGGCTGACTCCTTATCCCGGGAGTCAGTCGGTCCCCACCACGTTAGCCGCCTAAGAAGTTGCCCGATTTCTCCCGCGAGGTGATGTATGTTGGGATTTTGCCTTCGTTTAAGATGATACTTCAAGGCTTTTCTCAAACCTCTCCAGTAGCTTGTAAAATAGATGATTGCCCAAATAGGTTGTCGTTTCTAATCAAAAAAAGAAAAAAAAGGACAACAATTCGCTGTTTTAATGTTCATTAGTAGATAAACTCTCTTCGTTTTAATTCAGCATGATTTTATTTCATGTTTCAAGAAAGCTTCATAAACAAGAAAGACGTAAATCCGTTAAAACTTATGAAGCGACATGCTATAAATGAATTGTAAAATGGAAGAAATTTTGTGTAGTGGATAAGAGTACCATCTTTGTAATGAAAAATTTTCCTTTTATTATTATGTTTTAAACTATTTTTTTTATTATTATTTCTTCTTTCTATAAACTTTGGAATATACTTTCTCCAATCTTAACAAGAATTTTAAAAAAAATGAAAAAGAAAATCAAGTCTTTCATTCTCCACGTTAGCCATAGAGACGAACTGGGAACGACCAGGGAGATGAAAGGAACAGAAGGGGAGTTGGCGGATGGAATATTACTGGTACACTTCCTTGCTTTTAAATTATCCCGGAAGAAACACTCGTCAAGGAACTCCCAGCGCAACCATAATTCGATGAACATTTGGCTGAGAACGAGACTTCTCGGTCCTGCTTTTTTTTTTTTTTTTTCTTGTACGAAGAAAAGACGGAGATAAAATTGCAGACAATGACTGCTGAAATAGCCCCAATCCAGCTCTTACCTCAGCTTAGGCTCGTGGAAGAGATTCTTAATTACCGGCAAAGCTACTACCAAAACAGAATGGGCAACTCTACTCTGGCCGCTTTGAGAAGGACGCAACAAAGTTGCTATGGGATGAGTGGAAGATGATATTGGAAGAAAGGGGGAAGCAGATTTTAAGAAAGATAAAAAAAGTATGTATATATATACAGTACGAAAACACTACTCACTTTTGAATTTTCGTAGTTGTATGTTTTCCGTCAATGTTTTTCCTCTCTCTTCTTTTTTTCTTCTTTATATTATACATACGAGAAAGTTCTTCAAAGAAGTAAATTAAAGACTTCCGCATAATTCCGTAGGTAAAATTAAAGTTCTGCTCAGCTAATAAATTACATTTCTTGTAGCAAAACAATAAAACTTCTGCAACAACTAATTACTACCAACAGTAAAGGGAAGCACAACAATTGTTCACAGGTCTTGATCACTATGACGTTGTAGGAAATTCTTATTTTGTTGGATATTCTCCCTCTTTTTAATATATATTCAAGATTCATTTAAAAATTATTGGAAAATTGAAAAAAAAAAAAAAAACGAGACAAAATTGAGGGAGCATATTATTCAGCAATTTACACTTTTACTTTAAATTGCTGTATAAATCATTAAACGTGTGATTGTAAAATGTCTGTAAGATTATGTAATAATAATACGTTTTGTACAAGGGTGAGTCAGATTGTTTCCTATAGTTTCACCGTAACACACCTCTCAGCTTGTAATACTACTTTCTTCGCACGCGTAAGTTCCTTCGTGGCTAAGTGGTTAGCGTACGCGCCTTTGGCGTGGGAAACCCGGGTTTAATTCCCTGTGGGAGTTCATGTTGTTCGGATTCCACGTTAATCAGCAGGTACACGTTTCATATAGCCCCGCTGATGAACGGAACGTTAAACTCAAAATCATTCGCCCGCGTGCTTAGAGTTAGTATGGCTGATCTCGATCGTGGCATTTGCCTTCCGACTACTGCAGTATAAGCATTTTGCTTCGCTGGCAGTTCAAACAATGACTCGATTTATCCGATCGCAGGAAGCGAAAGTAACTTAAATTCATCGTAAGCTTTTACCACCATTGAAGGCCAGCATTTTATCACATATTTTTTTTTTGTTTGTTTCGTGGATCGAAAAGTTTAACACTTTCGATCCTAAGCCCGAGTCAGACTCATTTTGTATGTCTATTCCAAAACGCCGGAGCCGGAGTCTAACTCTTTTTTTATTATTATTTTTTTTAGCGGACTAGCCCCTATGATTCCGATTTAGATTTTGATTTCGAAATTAAAAAGCAGGCGAAGTCTAGCGCGCCGTGGAAAATCAACGCCGGGGGCGAGAGTATACGACGGCGCCCTCCTCCCCTGTACTTATGAGTACATTCGCCAGACCAGCTGCGAAAGCACCACCATGGTTGGCGCGTAGCGCACCAAAACTTTCAACAATAAACACCGCTTTTCCTTGATTTTGAGCACTTTTTATTACTTTGTTTCCTCCATTTTATATATACATACATACATACATACATACATACACACACACACACACACACACACACACACATATATATATATATATACATACATACACACACACACATATATATATATATATATATATATATATATATATATATATATATATACAGGGGCGGATCCAGGATATGATCAAGGGAGGGGCTAAACCATATTTTGCCGTTTTATCCAGTGTAAAGCAGGATTGAAGCTCATTTTATCCAATGTATACCTGAGCGTCAAGCGGGGGGCTATATATTACTTTTCCTCCAGAATTTTGCATTACCTTACTTCAGTGTCCGGCGCAGTAGCCCGCTCTCCCTCCCACGTCACGATACTGTACATGAGAACAACCATATAAAATATGTATATGAGGCCCATCCAGAAAGTAACTTTCCCATGCGTCCTATAGCTAGAAAACTATGTGGCGCGTAGCGAATGCATTGACGTGAGAGAGTAAGGTCCTTAGCTTGCCGCATGCGATAGCGGAACTTTCCTAATGCTCTCAGAATCGTCGTGGCAGTATTTGAAGATTGAAGTGGTTTCCTATTCCAGCTCCCGCCTCTTGTGAATTGCTTGCAGTTATACAGTTTTTGAATGCACAGGGCATAGCGTCGATTGAACTCCAGCTCTATGAACGTGAAGTCATGAGCGAGCAGATAGTGCGTTGCTGGTATAGACAATTTGCAGCAGGACGCTAAAATGTGCATGATGAGGAGCGCAGTGGGAGGTCAACCGACATCACAGACGACCTTGTGGGCCTTGTTTAGGAAAGCGTCATGCCGAACCGTCGCTCAACGGTCAGTTCCCGCAGATTTTCCGCTCCTTATTACACACTATCGTCACTGCCCGACTTCACACGCAGTGGGAGTATTATTTTTCTATTGTAAAAGATTGTTTCGTTTGTTCAAAAAGAACATATTTCAAACAGCAGTGTAGAGATCTACCCCTTCTTACATCACCAAATTATATATTAATAATAAAATCTAAATCCAAAAACTTGTCTGCAATGTTTTTATTGCGTCTATTATTATTTAGCAATGTGCTATAATAAAAAAGCCTAAAAAAAAAACAGGATACTGGAATAAACAAGGTCAGATTAGCCCAGCATCGAAAGTGTTAAAAGTGACCGAACGAGTGAGTGTGATGCACGAAATGGGAACAGACAAATGTCAACCTCCACAATGGATGACAAGATTCAGCAAGTTCGAGAAATAGTTCTGGCAATCAGACAAGCTACCATCGGTGAGGTAGCGCGTACTTTGTACATAATCATTAGGGATGGGCACGAGCGAGTTCGAGCGAGTTTTCATTGAAACTCGACTCGACTCGAAACAGACATCTTTGAGCTCGACTCGAGAACTCTTCTCGAAAAATTTCCTCCAACTCGACTCGAATTTGACTCGAGTTTCGAGTCGAGTCGAGCCAAATCGAGCCAAATGCTGTGTGTAGTTTCAAGCACTTTCTTTAAGTATCCTACATAAACAATATAATTATTATCAATGATACTACTACTACTATAACATTATTATTATTATTATTATTATTATTATTATTATTATTATTATTATTATTATAACACCGTGTATAAACATGAAAGATAGGTGGTTTGTATCTGAATACTAAAAAGTAGTAGACTGCTGACTTGGGTAGTCGTGAAGTCTAGGAGGCAAGGACATCGTTCATGATGTCCTGGGTTTGAGTTCCGGAGAAGCAAGTATCTGGGCTCGAACCAAAAATCGTTAAAAGTTAGACAGCGTCGGTCACACATGTTCAAAACTGCTTGGTCCAGGTTTAGGGTTCTCAACAGCTCGATTAGCTCGGCTCACAGCTCATTCCCTATCGAGCCGAGCCAACAGCTCACCCACCCAAACCGACACGACCCGCAACAAACCGAACTGATGGCTCACCCCAACCGAGCCGGTTAGAGACGATGGCTCACCTGCGCCGAGTCGGTGCCTCATCTCAACCAAGCCGGCCCGAGCTGTTCGCTCAGTTGAACCGAGCTAAGCCGGTTAACATCCCTACACAGGTTGGGCTTTTACTACTATTCAATATCGCCTTCAACTATTATTCAGAGTCGCGGCTACCTGCCGCCTCTGATACGAGCCGGCCAAAATATGTTTTTTTTTCTGTACATAGTCGTGTATGATCCACCGCGGGCGGGCAACGACTCCCTACTGACGGCCCGTCAGCGTCGACGGTGGCCTTTCCGCTTTTTGACCGCAATTTTCCCATTGGGTCTGAAACGGTGAGACAGATGTCAAAACAGGAAAACATGTGTGTTATAGATTCAAAAATGCAATGATTGAAGCTAAAAATATTTGAATCAGGGTCCTCTGCAGGATCCCACACGCGGTCCTACTCAAAATTTTCAAATAACAAGGGACGTCAAGTGGGATATCAATTGGAAGCTCTTGTTAAATGGAACAAGTCTGGATACTCTACGTTAACACTGTGGAAACATCTTGCGTTTCAGTTATTCTCTCGGTAGTCGGGTTTTAGTTTGTTCGCACTTTAATTCGTGTTCGCAACGGAAAGAAAGGAAATATCCTTACTGTGAGGTTCTGCTCTTCGGAGCCTATAATGTGTAAAGAACAGCAGATTCTTACAATAGGGACACAAAGAGCAGAATCTCACAATAAGGGCATTTTCTTTCTTTCCGTTAAGTACAAGAATTAAAGTGCGAACAAACTAAAACCCGAGTACTGAAAGAAGGATCAAAACGCAAGATGTTCCCAGTGTTATCGTAGAGCGCCCAGACGTGTTTCATTTGCTTTCATTTAACAACAGCTTTCAAACCATACGCTACTTATTTCCACTTGTCATTTGAAAATTTTGAGTAGGACCCCTTCGGAACCCTTCGGAGGACTTCGGGACAAATATTTTTACTTTCAATCATTATACTTTTTAAATGATGACACACGTGTTTTCCTGTTTTGACATCTGTTTCAGATTTATAGGGGTGACCCTAGACTTTATAATGACGTTTTTGCTGACATTTTGACCGGCCTTCATTTTGCGCACGGTAACTTTAGAGAGTCGAGATTTGTTCCGTCTTCTTGCATTTCCCAAGAGCTTTCCAACGATATGCTACTTGACCGCCTTACCAATTGCAATTTTTGAGTTGGACCCTGCCTGGGACCCTGCAGATGACCCTAGGACAACATTTTTATTTCAATACGTTGTATTTTTTTAAAATTATAAAACACGTGTTTTCCTGTTTTGACATCTGGTTCACCGTTTGCGATTTCTAGGGGTGGCAATGGACTTTCTGGACACCCTATATGTTCATATAACTCGCACAGTATGTGCATTCAAAAAATGTATTACGGTTTCGTAATAGCCTTCAATAGTTCTTTCGAACGGTGTTTAAACCATCTTCCACTTCGATATATAATATCTCTTTCTTCTCTTGTGAGACAATGGCTGCGGTTTAAGATGTGATGCAGATGACATGTAATCAAGATCTTCGCGACTTGTTGTTTATGGTTTTGGAACTAGGAGATTACTAGAATACAGATCTGGGCGCATCTGAGATCCAAATTAGGATATGAAATTGTGCGTTTTGATGTATGCATTACTTTATGTTCCTTCCTCAACTGTAGTATGGCAAATTGTATAGATAGGTGGGTTTCACGTAGCCAGTCTCTTAAAAAGCGGGTGCAACGTGAAAGTGGATATCTTTGAAACTAAGTTTTAAACTCACCATATACATAACAGAACATATTTGATGAATTAACACACTTCCTATACATTATTGAACACGAGAAACACACGATTTCGTACTAGCAGTATTCTTCGCGTAAGAGGATTTGCACTACACATCAGTTGGCAGATCTAAATATTAAAAAAAGTAGTGAGGTTCTGCTCCAAAAGTAGCGGATATGAACTATTTGGAGCCCAAACATAAAAATGAATTATTTTGCAGCTCTGTACTTTTACTTATATATATATATATATATATATATATATATATATATATATATATATATATATATAAAGAGAGAGAGAGAGACAGATACAATGGAAATACCTGGAGTTGGAAATACGTGTTATGCCTCGATTAACAACGGTCAGGCAATGGCCACAGTTTCGGATTGTTGCCAGTAGTGTGTTAGAGGAAACTCCATATTACGTAAGGAGCAGTAGAGCTGCAGTGCGCAATGAATTGGGTAGACGGTGGTAATATAAAATTTGCATTTTTTTCCCTGATTTCCAAGAGACATATTTTCTATTTTGTGGACCCTAATCAGGTTTGTTGGCCATGAAATATAGTTTACAACATTTTCAATGTGCTCTTTCACTGTTGTACCTCATTTCTTTAATTCATTTACTAAATTCTTTTATTCGGAGCCATGAATAATGGACCTCTTGTTTTTACTGTAGCCCCACATATTTATTACATTAATATGAATCATGTAGTAACAGTATTAAATTTGTGATGTTCACGCTTTCTACAACTATGAAACCTAGGCATTCACTGAGACAGATAAGTGATCTGTGATACTGCAAAAGAGCAAACTCAACAAAAGTCTAGTGTTGTCAGATTTTGAGATTAAAAAGAACTAAAACAAGAATAGCATTAGTATCGAACATGTTACTTTTAGTAGGACTATTGTTCATTGTGAATAGAAAAGTCAACAAACTAAACTTTTATTGTAAAACTAAAAATCTGCGATTTTATATATGAAAGTAAAGTAGTGCATTATTACGAATTATAGCCTGGAAATAATTAAAAGTAGCTAATAAAGTATCCCAATTTGGAATTTTGGTAGCGAGACCACTTAAGAAAAAATCGCTCAATTCGGAACTTGCAGCCCAGTCTGGCAACACTGCTACACATACTTCATGAATAGATACTACGACTCTCCACAAGCAACGGATTGGCACAAATATCTATAATTCCACCCTATCACCACAAATCAGCTATATATCCCTTCCCACTGAAATACCGATAACAACAGCCGTAGGGAAAATGTTTGTATTGATAACCCTCGCTACAACAATTTCATTAAGTTGTGCACTACTTAAATTGCGTTTCCAGAGAAATGTTTAAGTGATAGCGGAAAACGGTTTTCAATATCGTCACTAGGATATTACAATAAACAGGAATCACATGGAGTTGTTATGAGGCGATTTTCAATGTTGTATATACAATGTAATTCCATTAATAAATAACCCTATATCTGGGTCTGAGGGTTAAACTATGCCAAGTCACTTTTCGGCCGAAATTGAGTTATCATATTTTTCTTTACTTACATTAGTACGATGGACACTAGGAACGTTTTGAAATGTGGATAACTGGAGCGCAGGAAGTAAGCATTTTTCCGTCAATAAACAATCGACGCAATTCAACTAAATATTGTCCTACAAGCATTTTTTCTCTTCTCTTGCGAAATTAATATTTTATGACTTATACTACTTTACTTATCAGCCCCAGAAAGTGTAATCGCTTGAGTTGTTAGAATCTAATAATGTTTTCCATGAAGTTGTTATAAAATATTAATTTATTCTAACTGAAGAGAAAATTACATTTATTTATTATTGCCAGTATAAAATGCACACATACTAATTATCAGCCTACAATATTTGTGTTTTCTACATTTTATGCTTTCACTTGGAGCGATGATAAGAGATAATCAAATATACTAATCGTTAAGAAAATGATTTCCAGAATTCAACACATTCATATGTGTCATGGTAATAACTAGGTATATGCCAAAAAGTTTAATATTTTTGGTATATACCTAGGTATATATAAAACTATATATTGTTTGTTTGTTGGTCTATTTTTGGTATATACCTATATATATTTGTTTCTTAAAGTAACAACTCAGAGGAGAGCTGTCTACATTTGGAGGGGAGTTGTTTTCAGATAATTTTGATCATACTCAAGAAACAAATGTTTCACTAACAAAGCTACAATATGTGTCAGTCTTTTCTTAAAAAAAAAAAAAAGAAAGAAAGAAAGAAAGAACCTATCCCGAAGCGGTATTTTGCAAGTATTAAATCTGTATTCAACAACATTCAAATTATAATAGCCCACAAAAAAAAAGCGCAATGTATGATAATCAATTGACTTGTATCAATCCAGCGATTCCAGTGAGCTTCTTATCTTTACGGAAAATTTAGCTCTTTTTGCCTATCTTCAGTAAACTTTTAATCAATAAGTGCTGCTTCTTTAAAGATGAAACGACTAAACGAAGTAAGTTCGAAATTGCTTCCTTATTAAAAAGCAAGCAGTTTATAGTTTTTTTTTTGTTTTTTTTCAAGGGAAAAGTATCGTAACTCATGAAATGTTCCGTTCGTTATACAACCTATGAAGAAAACATGTAATATTTTAGTGCTTTTTTAAACCAATTTATCATCTCCCACAGGGCAATATATATATATATATATATATATATATATATATATATATATATATATATATATATATATATATATATAGCTTGGACATATGGAGAGGATCGACTTGGAAATAAAAGCCAGCCATATACTCATTTTTGTGCATTTATTCACGAAATGGGAAATGTGTTTTCCCTAACTAACATTAGTTCATCGTCTTTGATGGGATGGTGGAGAGATATCCCTTGCGAGTTCTTGCTAAATGGGCAGGTTAGGGGAAAGTTGTGGGTAGGATGAGGACTCTGGCTATCTACCCATGGAACAACCAATTGGGGTTCACCATGACCACAGCTTCGAAAACTGGATGCTTCTCTGCTAATTCGGAGAAAGTCCTAACTAACTATTTGGTATCGATCCTTGCGAGAACAAAAGCTCACTTGGCGCTGGTAAGAACAGAGTGCAGTTTATCTAGCAGAGTTCGTTCTCAGAAAATATTAGTTTCACTTTGATCTTATCAGACTCAGCTAATGAGATTAATTTTGCATAATTCCTACCATCTTCTCGCAGAAAAAGAAAACATAATGTTGATATGCTCATACAAAATTCAACTTTGTATATGCTGAGATATTGTGGATATGAAGCGGGGGAGGCGAAGGAAAAAAATATAATTTTATATGAGATGTTACGTTTCATAATTCAACGTAATATTGCCTATGTCATTATAAAAAAGTACAATATTATGTTTTTAAGCTATCTATTTTAATATATAGCACTATGAAGGCATATGCTTGTTTCCGTGTCAAGGGTTTGTCAAAAGTCATTAACAAAAATGCAATATATATAATATATAAACACTTTCTTAAAGACAGATATAGAGTATGAGAATTATATACAATGCTTTACTTCGCCCAATGGGAACTAATTGCATTAAGATCTGTGTGATGAATGTTCCAAACTCAGAAAAAGAAATTAACGCTTAATTGTAGTGTTTCTCAGTTCAAATTAACTTTAAGAAAATACAATTGGAAAGGCGCTACACCGATTTGTATCTCTTTAGGACAGCAAATTGCGCTACAGTAAGTCTGAAATCAAGTTTCATACAATAACATATTTGAAGTCAGCTTCTCTGTTTAGCTCTGTTGCATCATGTTCAAATTGCATAATAATTTTACTTTCATTGTATTAACCACCTTCAACAAAGGCAAAGTTCTTAATTCGATCTGTTTATATATAGTGTTGTATCAATCTTCACGCATAATTTTACCATAGTATCACTAATTTTGATTATTTTTGTTTGTTTATTTGTTTGAAAGAACATATTTTCAGGGCAGGACTGGCTACTAGTTGGCCCCGGCGGCTGACATGTTGTATTTACAACGAATTTTCAATCCTCTCAACCACCATTACCCTAACTGCCAGTGGCGGTCGGTGACTTATGGAATGAGGGAAGCAATTGTTATGGTACCTAATACTACAAACAACTGAAATATTTTATAATATTACTCACTTGTCACTTAAATTTTTCCGTCCTTTCCTGACAAATTCTTCGTTAATTACTCGATTATAAAATTCACTATGTAACTTAAATTTTAGGTCTATTATTTCTTTCTTGAAAAAAACTTGAATCAACCTAGTATAAAATCCACTACCTCACTTAAATTTTAAATCTATTCTTCTCCCTTTCTTGTTAAACTCTTCAATCACTCGACTATAAAACTCATCATCACTTTCAGCTTGTTGCAATTTCACCAGCTTTTTATCAATAGATATCAAGGATAGATCAGACAGTCTCTCTTGATCTTGAGTGTTTCTGCAGAATGTATGAATTCATGTAAGTGCAGAAAAAGAGCGTTTAACAGTAGAACTTGTAGCTGGTATTGTGGCAATCAGGCTACAAAGTTTATAGAGTTCCTTCAAAGCAGACGATGACAATCCAGTTCTTTTTAAATAGATAAGTAGTTTTGGAACACCCATTGGTAAATATTCATTTGTAGAATATGCAACGCACAGTTCGCTCCTGAGCCGGGCAAAATCGAAGTATTGGTCATAACTTACTTTGAGTGAAGAAAATTCTGCATCTGGGAATGGTTTCTGCATGTTCTTTTCATCAAGTAACTGAAGAAATGTCAATTTTCCTAAATTACTGAATCTAGGCTCAATCTGGCCGCATATGTCGTCATATATTTCACAATATAAACGACGATAATGTGTTTTCATATCACTACCGTCATTTCTGCAACGTCTTTTCCTGGGAGGGCCTACATTTGCGACACAATTGTTCCATACTGCACCAAAATTATTTCTTTTGACTTTCAGAATTTCCTCTGTTTCATTCTTCTTAATGCAGTAATTTATATCAAGTGACTTGGTCTGGAGTACGTCGTAGAGGGAGCCCGTTAAACAAAATATTTCGCTGAACGTTAGTAGCAAGAAGTTAAACTCCAAGTCAGAAAGCACAGAATCAAATCCCCGGGCTTCATGATATGTGTCTTTATCCCATTCATGTGGATTATCTAAAATAGTATAGAACAGATTCGTCAACTCATTTCTGTACTTTACTATTGTTTCAATAAGCCTTGAATTGTAATTCCATCTAGTGGGACATACTTTAGGAAATCTCTTCTTAACTTCTGAATCTAAAGCTGCCATCCGTTTTGTGGAATTTGAAAAGAAAATGGCAAAACTACTAAGTGTCATGAACAAATTTTTACATCCTTTGATAACCGACACTGACTGGGAGAGTATTAAATTAAGCCGGTGTGCTAAACAATGAATAAACAATGCATCAGGATATTTATCCCTAACTTTCTTTTGAAAGGCCATTAATTTCGCCAGACATGACTGCAGCACCGTCATAAAACTGAGCGACTAGTTTGGAACCACTATCATATTTCTCGAGGGTTTGGAAAACGTGTTGTGCTAAAGCGCTTGCAGTGCGATTTGAGCTGACATCTGTAAGGCCCAGAAATCGTTCAACAACTTCATCGGGAAGAGTGTACCTTACAACTGTTGAGTGTTGAGAATGTGATGATATATCACTCGCTTCGTCTAGTATCACTGAAATGAAAGATGAATCAGCTATTTCTTTTTTAATTCAATTTATTATGACAGTGGCAACGCTTTGAATCAGGTCATTTTGTATATGTTTTGACAGTCCCGAAAATACTGTAGCTGTTTGAAAATGGTTGTCTAAAACTTAATCATATTTTCTTAATAACTGAAGTAATTCAACATAGTTCCCCCTGTTAACTGAGTCTTTATCTTCCACGTGGCCTCTGAAACTAAGTTTTTGACAAGCCAAGAATATAACTGCATCACAGGAGCGTCATTTCAGATTTTGCTTGGGGGGGGGGCAAGACCCTTTGATATAAGTAAAATTTCGCGTATTTCACTGATTTACTACTATTTTATTGATAAAATCTATAGAAATCTCAAACTCAGGGGGGGCAATTGCCCCTCCCTGCCCCCCCCCCCTAAATGACGCCTCTGCTACATCAATCATTCGTCATACAACTTTCCTATTATTTTTCACTTGCTCGTTATACTTAACAGACTCTTGCTTAAGTTGCTGGTCTAGCTGAAAGTCTATTCGTACTGAGCCAAAAGTTGTGCGACAGATTTGCGATCGAATATGATTTTGGAATTGCTGATGACGTTGCGTGGCTTTCAATAAATTGTTCATGTCATCAAACCCTGACTGATTCCAAGTGCCTTTTTCGTTTGAAAGTAACAGGCAATGCCAGCAGTACAATTTTGAAGTTTTCCTACAACCAAATAACCAGTCTGTCTTTTCATACTGTTGCTTATTAAAATGACGAATACAGCGTTTTGTTTTTGTTTGTATATGTGGCAGATCGGGTGTACATCGTCCTTGTGAAATTAATTCTTTTTCATCTTGAAAACTAAAGGAATTAAATAACCACCCTTTTAAAGTTTCTAACACGCATGCACAATCTTGTATTTCCCCCATCCCGCTCTCCTCACTGGCTTGCATCGACGCTGCCATAGGTTAAAGCTGATGGAATGCAAACTGGGCAGTCATTCCCTTCCTAGCATAGCCGTCACAAGTATTAGGAAAGAGATGCACTTTACAAACCTGCGAAATAATTCGTTTTTCTTGAAGAAACCAATCCAATTTTAAACTCATTAAAATAAATATTTACTCCGCAAAACAATTTAGGCTATTTCAATTTGCAGTTCGAAACGAAAAAAATATCGCAGTACACCGGCACACATTTGTTTCTACGGAATGCTTACAAAAATGCATTCCCACTCGCAACACCACGGCACGGCAAGGCAATTGAGCCGGCTCGTTCCGACTAGGTCACGCTGCGCAAAATGCTTGAAAAGAGCTGCGCGTTGGAATGACTGTATCTACGTTAGCTTCTGACGTATTTAAGCTTAAAAATAAGTAAAATAAAAAGATTTTAACATAAATAATTTGCAGTTTGAGTAAACTATTTCAGTAGTTTATAATATTATTTTATTCCTATATCACAGGGGAATGACTCATTCCCTTCATTCCATTGAGTGACCGCCCCTGCTAACTGCCCACTATTTTCTCATAATAAAAGTACGTTATTCTTTAGTAGCCACACCGTACATTAACATTACACCATAAAAAATCATAATATAAAATCAGGGTATATGTTACGTAATAATATTTATGAGAATAACGCTTACATTAATCATTATCAATTTTTTTTTTTTTCCATCTCGCCTTGCGATGGCTGAAACTTGTAATTTGTTGATAAAAACAATGGGGACAAATTAATTTAAAATCAACACTGGCGCTTTCAGTGTTCGTAAGCAAGGGGTAAGATATGCTGCAAAACAGTGCCCCCCATACAGGGTGGTCATAATGAAATTACCGCAGGTGTAGATGAAATCCCGTCGTCTGTTATTAAAACTATATTCAGCTGTTTTTTTTTCTTTTTGCAACCATTGTGTTATGTAATGAATTGCTCATTCGAAAGTGGCATATTTCCTGATAAACTAAAGATGGCGAAAGTTATACCGCTTCACAAAAAGAGCTATACTGACAATGTAAAAAATACCGAACGATATCTGTTATCTCTGTATTCTCGAAAGTTTTGGAATATGCTGTATTATCACGATTAAATAGCTTTCTCTTGTCCCACAGTATTATCTGGCCCCTTCAACATGTTTTTTTGTTTTAAATCTAAATCAACAAACAATGCAGTTTTCGATATTTTTGGGTGAAAGTCTGCAACACATTAAATGATAAGGAATATGCAATAGGCCTATTCATAGAATTTTCTAAAGCTTTCGATAACGTGAATCACGAAGCCTTACTACAAAACCTTTACAACTATAGCATAAAGTGTAGAGTCCAAAACTGGTTTTCCTCATTTTTGTTAAACAGGAAACTGCTTGTTCAAATTTTCAGATCTCAAAAGGGCCGACTTGCAAAGCACGAGTCATCTCCTGGTATTATTAAGAAGTGTGTTCCTCAAGGTTCCATTTTAGGCCTTATTCTTTCCTTAATTTATATAAAGACTAACATCAATTTCTGGACTCCCGTGATATACAGGGTGTCCGAAAAGTCCTTCTCTGATTACAGAAATTGATAACTCAGGCTAGAAATAAGATAGAAATATGAAACTGGTGTTGAATTGTTTACAAACTATAAAAGTTTGAGGTCAGGTGGAGTCCTCCCAAATGTTGTCTGGAACTGTCTCTGCACCGTGGTTGGTGATCGTGTCTCATGGTACCACAGGACACACTGTGCCTTCTCCTGGTTGGTTGGCATGGCTTATTGGGCTTCTTACTTACGTACTACAAACCTAAAACAAACAAAATTGAGACTTGGTAAAACAGAACAAATCTAACACAGACAAAAACTTTTATAGTTTGTAAACAATTCAACACCAGTTTCATATTTCTATATTATTTCTAGCCTGAGTTATCAATTTCTGTAATCAGGGAAGGACTTCTCGGACACCCTGTAGTTTCATGTGCAAATGATGTAAATATTTCAGTGAAAGGAAGCACAGTGTCGCAGCTAGAAAATAAATTTAAACTAACTATTGAAAGATTGACAACGTGGGCATTCATTAACAACTTAGAGAGAAATGCAGACAAATCTAAGATATTATATTTTCATCTTTAACCCAGACTGCTAAAAACGCCATCAATAAAGAAAGATTTTCTACTTTTAAGTTATTCCTCTTCAGCAACATTCTTAGGGATAATTATTCGGACAGACTTCTCTGGGAAGAACATATTTTAAGCTTAAACAATAAACTATGCATTATAAATGTTGTTATATGTAGACTACAAGGCACCGTTTCTGGACATACTTTGCTTTTATTACACTATGGTAAGATATATTCACTTCTCAGTTTTGAAGTATTTTGGAGGGAGAATCGCAGCTTACCCTATCTACCTTCCGCATACAGAAAAAAAACATACATACTATTTTTAACTTGAAACCAAGATCATCTTGCAGAGAATTATTTAAGCTCCATATAATTCTAACGCTCCCATCTCTGTACACAGGGGCGGAACTAAGGGTAATCGGGGTGATCGCCCTATCAGAATAGGAAACTTTCTTATTTTATATATGAATAAAACCCATCCCAGAGTTTGGAGCCATTAAAAGTAACTCTAAGTAGCAGTATTACAACCCATCTCTCCCCCAGAAGTCCGTCCTGAATCCGCTCCTGTCTGTACATATACAAAAGCATTATCTTTACTAAGACCAATTGGCATTCCTATACAGTTACATCTTATATACATTCACACAATACAAGGCAAGCTACGGATGTTTATGTCTCACAACAAAATTATAGCTCAACTAGAAATAGTGTGTACTCTATGTGTACAAGATTGTATAGTCACTTACCCCAGCATTTTGAAAACATTAAGAACATAAAGGTGTTTAAGAATGAGGAGTTCAAATTTCTTGTAGATAAAGCTTATTGTAGCGTTTCTGAATATCTAGTGTGCAATTATTAAACTAAGTATATATTTAGGTGTATTCTTTGCTACTATTATTTTGTTATCATATTGTAGTCTTATTTTCTTTTAGTGTTTTATCTTACTTTTTACTATTATCTTTGTAATGTGATGTATTATTTTTGACGTGTACTATGTGTTTGTTCTTTTGCAACCTCTATGAACAGAAACGATGAAAATAAACTAAACTACCTACTATGGTTGCGACATGATAAAAGATCAGGAAAGAAATAATCAAGTTGGATATTAATACTGCTACCACGCGGCCTTAGTTTGACAAGGTTCTAACTAACATTTTTGTTAAAATTGAGTTATATACAGTACGTAACACTAGAAGTTGAGCTTTATTCAAATATATGACTTTTATTGTTGTAACTTCAAAAATAAACTCCCTACTAATTTGACAAGGTTCTAACTGCTTCTGACTCTTAATACAGTATTCAGTTTGACAAGGTTCTAACTGCAGCTTGGAAAGCTGTACGTTACGGAAGTATTCCTCTTTTTTTATAATTTACGTGTGTACTTTCTATGTAGTACCAGGTTCGATTCCAGCCCCCGCCAAGTGAACTTTGTGGTGAACAAACACCGTGTGCGTGGGTTTGTTCGGAGTTCTCCCGTTTCCTCCCACATTCTTCATTCCACCATTTCCTTCATTTTTCATAATCACAGTCTCCTTTAGCCTAACCGGCATAACCGTGGGACGTAAGACTCAAATATTCCATTTCATTTCAGATTTGTAATTCCTGTGTTACTTGCCTTACATTAAAGAGATAATTAAAATGTAAGATTTATTCTTTTAAATTATCTTGAGAAGTAAATAATGATTCATTTATTCCACTATTTATTTTATATTTTTGGCACACCAATTCTGAGCGCACTATTTTGTTCAGCTTCCTGAACAGTGCTGTATAAAAATAACTAAATTGGTAAATCATACATGTTAAACCAAATTGATGAAACTTTTATATAAAATTACTTGTAGCAAGGCTCTACACTCTGCAAGGCACGTGTGAGGGTTTACTGCCATCTATTGGTGTTAAATATACAAATTTTCAAACTTGGTCTTCGTAATTCAATGTGTGTTCAGGATAATTAAGAGGAATCATGCGAAAATTGAGACGACACTAAAAATCCAAAAATAAAGAAAGTTAAATCTCGTTGGAAGTATTCTTTTCACTACTTCTTCAATGATAACGGAGAAAAGATTCAAGGGTGCAAAACATTTTATTTGTCGACTGACCACATATCCCAAAAACCTATATGTACTACACACAAAACCAAGACTATGAATACAAACACATCTATTCTAGACAACGGCGCCGACTTTCCAAAATTTATGTGGGTGCATATCAATGGCGGGACGTGTTAGCCTACATGTTTTCATTGAAGTCTTTATATTTGATTGATTTATATTTAGTTAAAATCTTTTATGAACACTGTCATAAGGGCTGTGCTGTGATAAAAAGAAATATGCTGGTGCTATAAGGATAAGTTAGGGCTGCCCTAGCTCAGTCGGTAACACGACTGACTTAAAAGTAAGAGAAACGGGTTCAAACCCTGCTAAAAACTAAAAGTCTAGTGGATGCACCGCACCCACAAGGTTATTTGTGTGGGTGCCAAAGTCCTGGAGCAAACACGTATTCGGCGAGCATGATTCTAGATCAAAGAGGGAAAAAATAGTAATTGTCGTCGGAAGCCAGAGGGTGAAGCAGATTTTTGCAAGGGAACACATCAAATCTTTCCCAACAGTGCCGAACTGATAGCAGTAGATTGTACTTAGGAAGTCATCTGAACATTGGGAAAATGTATGATCTCTACACTGAAAAGAACCAGAATCAAAACAAAACACCAATATTAAGAAATCAATCAACTACCAAATATTTGGAACACAGTTTAACTTTGATTTTAATTTGCCAAAAAGTAACAGATGTGATGTGTGCGAGGCGTACAAGGTGGTGAAACAGACTAAAACCTTAAGTGGAGAGCAAAAGCGCATACAGGGTGGCCCAAAAATAGGTATACACTTTAGTACTGATCGGCTCATGGCATTTTCTATCATTTACTTATTGTCATCCATACAGGTATTGGCTTAGTTTCTTCATTGTTTGTTCTTAATTTCTTTTCACTTGTATCTTAAGCTCGGAACAAACCAAAACAAATAAATTCATTATCTGAATAAATTAAAATATCATACATGATCGATGCCGGGCTGCATACCTACTTTTGGGCCACTCTGTATTTTGCGCAAGGTCCAAATGAGAGAACACAGAAAAAGTAAAAAATCAAACAAAGATCTTCCAGTCCTTGTCTTCGATCTTCGAAACGTTATTGCATGCCCCCACGCAGATATTGGTAGCTTATTTTATAAGAGAAAGTTAAATGTTTACAATTTGACCGCAAACTTTAACAAAAAAAGGCTATCATACTATCTGGAACGAAACAATGGTAGGATGTGCAGGGGATGGCATTGCGTGTGCTTTTATGAAGAATATTGAACGCCGTGCTCGAAGAAAATGAGATCAGGAAACTGATTACTTGGTCCGATTCCTGTGTAGCACATAACCGTAATTCCCATATATCATATACAGTTTTGGACATTTTGAGAGAAAATCCGAACATCAATTCTGTGTTAATGAAATACTCTCTTCGAAGACATTCATACGTTCAGGAAGTAGATCTCGTACACAGTGCAATTATTGAAAAAAAAAATAATGAACAAGACGGACTTTTACTCCCCTTTGTTTATCGTAAGAATATTGAAGAGTAAACCGTCACGACCCACATCGTGTTATTCAGATGAGGCCGAATGATTTTAAAAACTTTGGGACGACAGCAACAACGCCCATTTTCTAAAGTGTATGTGGGTGCATATCAATGGCGGGAAGGGTTAGCCTATATGTTTTTAGGGAAGTCTCGATATTTGATTGATTTCTTTTTAGTTAAAAACTTTTATTAACATTGTTATAAAAGGCTGTACTATGATAAAGTAAAATATACGAGGTACTATAAGTATAAGTAGGGGCTGCCCTAGCTTAGTCGGCAACACGGCTGACTTAAACGCAAGATAAACGGGTTCAAACTCGGGTCAAAACTAAAATTCTTGTGGGTGCGCTGCACCCACAAGATTATTTGTGTGGTTGCCGTTGCCCCGGAGCACCCACGTTGTCGTCGCGCATGGACGACAGCAAAACTTCTAAATTTCAAAACCATTCCATTCACTCAAGAAGCTAACTTGACGTTTACTCCATTCACTCAAGAAGCTGACTTGACGTTTACTCAAGAATTCAGTATCGTATTGCTCAAATCAAGCCATGACAGCAACGAGCCTGCTAATGCAGCAAATATCAAATTTCTAGAAACTCCAAGACGAGAGGCTAAAGTGTCATATTTCAGCAGTAGTTTGAGTGTTTTTGATATGAAACCAAAGCAAAAACATTGTTTCAGGTTTACAGAATTAATGAAAAAATATATTAAAGGGTCCCTTCTATTCATGCCCCTGGAAGACAGGGAGATTTATACTGCACTGTTAAACTTGTAACTAGATTCGACACACATTTCAATTAAAATGTGAATAGTTAATCTATTCAATTGGAGTTACACCCTTATCGCTCTAAGTCATGCCTGTTTTTCTCGTCATTTTGGTTTGACGAGGTTCTAAGTGCAGTTAGAACCTTGTGCCTCTGAAAATGATCGTTTCAGTAAGACAAGGTTCTAACTGCATTTACTGATAGTTTGAAACAGAAAAAAGTAAAGCCCCGTTTCAAACGTCAAATATTTAAATGCAAACCTTGTAGACAGTTAATCATTGTGTAAAAACATCATAATAATTAGTTTATAAATAAAAACTATAGCCTAGTAAAACTTTGAACGATTTTTTTTTTTTCAAAATATAGTCACGTGCAGTTAGAACCTGGTCAAACCAAGGCCACGATTAAGGTGATGTAATGAATTTTCATTTCGATTTACATAATCTTATTCCAAAGAGTGCTGCCAAGTTTAGCCCCAATTCCATCTCCCCATGAATTAGCCCGAACGTGATTGCAGTCGATAGCTTTTGATGCGTAGAACACGCCTGTGAGGGAACCAGAATGGTCAGATGCACCGTTCCTGATATATAGCGTTCCAAAGTGTGGGGTGTCACGAGATGGCGCCAGCGTCGAGGTTGAGAGCGAGGTGGCACTTCAGTTTTTGAACCTCAATCAGAAACACTCTCAACATCAGAAGCATTTTCAATGCGAAGAGAAAAGTTGGACATTCGATGATCGGGCACAAAAACTCATGGTTGTGGCCGTAAGAGAAGTACCAAGTAATGGTGGCTACGTATGAGTAACATCTTGCTATAAGTGCTCCAGACTCGCACGTACAGTAGTATGCAATGATTGCCGCTCTACCTGCTAGAGACCTGCACGGGCCGAATTTTTCGGCCCGAGCCCAATCCAGCCCGAACGTACCTAGGCCCGGCCCAGCCCGGGCCCGAAAAGTTTTGGAGATTTTCGGCCCGAGCCCGGCCCGGCCCGATAAGTTTTTCAAAATTCTTGGCCCAAGCCCGGCCCGGGCCCGATAAATTTTAAAAGTTTTTGGCCCGACCCCGGCCCGATAAATTTTTGAAAAAATTAGCGAACCCGAATCTTTCTCAAAATTTAGTACTAAATTTGACCTAACCCTCAGAAACATTTTCTAAACTTTGGTTCACAACCTGACGCTTGCCTTCCGAATGGTACGATTGCCTCCTAGAACTTTGCCTGTCATCGAGAGAACAAAAACTTCATTCCCTGTAACAAAAATTTAACTTAATTGATTTTTAGCATAAAGTGAAGATGGCAATATTGTTTAGCGACAGGCAAAACATTCCTACCCCTTCTTTTTAAATTTTGAGTTCAGTGAAGGTCAAGGTCAGAGAATCAATTTACCGCATAATGCCTGCAATCCTCTATAGTGAAAGGGAGCCGCTAAGCAATACAAACTGTAAATAGCTATTGCATTCTTTGTAACATTTTCACGGACACACTTCTTCAACGTTTGGCTTTATTCCAATTATCGTTTAACGAAAATCAATAATTAATAAAGAATTGCAATTGATCGGCCCCGGCCCGGCCCGACCTGAAGAGAAATCAGTATCGGCCAGCCCAAGCCCGGCCCGGCCCAAAGAAATAACAGTGTCGGCCCGCCCAAGCCCGGCCCGGCCCAAAGAAATAACAGAGTCGGCCCGCCCAAGCCCGGCCCGCGGGCCGGGCCGGGCATCGGGCCTCGGGCCAGGCTCGGCCCGTGCAGGTCTCTACTACCTGCCGTCGCCTTGTCCGTCGGCACAAATATGTAGTGCTCGGTTCGATTGCGGTATCTCGACTTCATTTTTGCCTTAACCAGACTCTGCTCCGCAAAGTCAAAGTCGCTGAAATCAATCTGAACACCAAGATAGGAACAACGAGCTTTGTCAACGAATTTAATACGACACGGAGCTAAGTCTGTGACCTCTATAACGTGTTAGCTTCACACTTTATGCAAATACCCTAGCGGCGTGAAGAGGCGATCTCGCAGCTGCGCCTCGATATTGATGCCATTTCGTAGCATCCCACATTTTTGGAACGCGATATCGAAAGAACGGTGGATCTGACCATTCTGGTTCTTTCACATGCGTGTTCTACGCATCGGAAGCTATTGTTTGCACTCAAGCTCGGGCAAGTTCATAGGGAGATGAAATTGGAGCTCCAGGCTAATGCTTTGCTGACCGCACCCTTTATGTGTATATCCAGTTGTTACTGTAATGAATACACAACAACAACCGTGATTCAACAGCAGCCACAGTTTTACTAGTAATTTTTCACTTACCAATGCTGTAGACTCAAGAAGTCTGAAATCCCCGTTTCGACGGTAATTTTCGAAACGACACAATGACATCCACTACCTCAAAATAACATAGAACTTGAAAAACTGACCGTGACTTGACTTCTTAGCTTACAAAATTGGCAACTACTAAAAGATGAAAACAAACACTCATGAGTAACTCAATAATGCCAAAACCATGGGATCCTATTAGAGGCGGCAGCTAACGCTGTGATATCATAAACCACAAAAGTGATATCAGATCTCTTTCTGTTGGGTTTCAAATTGTTATTTTTTTCTGGGCCTAAAAACTAAACTCTCTTTATTGTCAAGCCACTATACTTGTTTTCGGCTTCGTTTTGTATTGCGGGACCGACATGACTCTAAAGCTGGCATGGCCCATTCTTACTTTATAGGGGACGTGAGTCACAACAAAATTTTAATGAATCTCTCAAAGAGCTTGACATATGCAGATTGCCACAACAATTTAGTTGTAGCTCACGTTTTCTACAGTTTTTTCTTCCCCCTAACCCCCACTATTTATTAAATTTTCATTTTGCCCCCCATTCGATTTCGCCCTGTCTGGGAGGTAATCGCCGCCTAGCCACCTGGGTCAGTCCGGGCCTGCATATATATATATATATATATATATATATATATATATATATATATATATTTCAGTGGTCTCACATAAGTTTTATTAGAATGTAACGATAGTTCTTGAAACATGACCGTGAAATACTCCAACAAATGCATTGACAAACAAATCTCAAAAACAACAACAAAAAAAAAAGAAAGAAAAGAAAAGAAAGTACAAACTAATAAGCTTTTTAAAATATTTCAAATTTTGTTATAAATAATGTTTCAGATTTTTAATATTTATTACTATTATTTTGTACGTTTAGCATATTTATTTTTCAGCGCTTTTGCTGATGTCGGTTGTCTATATATTAACATACTAGGTTTACGTGTTTGTCTCCATACATTTTTTTTTTATGTTTGTCTCCAATCCTTTCGACAATGAGATCTTGAAAACTGCTAGTGCTAGAAACGTGCCGTTTTCACTGGTCGATTCCAAATTTTGTGTAGATTTTCCAGTTCTAATTGAATATTTAGAAAAAGTGGCTGTTGTTTCTTTATTGCATTTTTTTAGAGGTACACTGGAAGTGTTGAAATTTTAAAAACAGTAGAGCATCATATGCTATGAGTTATGCATTCCAACACATCATAATTATATGCAGGGGTTTGTTTGGCGTTTGTTTCATGGCCAAATGATAACGAAAAACAAAGGGTAAACATTTATCCAAACTAAGATAAAGCTTTATTCTTTGGAGTGTTTTGCCCAATGAACATCATATATATTTGCTGATTACATATGCAAGAAGAAAGAAAACGCTGATCATATATGAATTAGAAAATTCAACTGAAAGTAGATTCAATCTTGCAAACGGTGCAAGATATTGAAAAAAAAATAAATAAAATATCCCCTTTATGGTACACCTTGCCGAGTTTTATATCAAAACGTCTTTCATTCTAATTTATAAAGGGATATGTACAGATGTTGTGAGAAGTGACAGAAAGCCCCTTGGCGGGAGTTAGGATCGAACCAGATATTCCACAGGCAAAGATGAGCGCACTAGCGCTGTCGTATCTACATTATCTAAGTGTGAATCTGTTTCATAGTAATGTTCAAAGATGGCGTTTGCTGTATGATCACATGGTGAATATACGTAGCTTTTATTTTTTATTTAGTTATATCTCTTTTTCTTACATGTGGTATTTATCTGCTTTTGAACTAAATATATTCATTTCATTTTGAACTTGAATATATTCCTCAGTCAAATCAACCTCACTGTAACTTCCATAATCACTTATAAAAGCAGACATGTATCATTATAGTTGTATCTTAGATGTTATGCAACGTTTCACATCATAAGGCTGCAGACGATCAACGGGGTATTAATTTATGTAACATAATAAAAGTTGTCTGTGTAGTTTCCGAAACATATATTGTGCTATTTTAATAAAAGAGCGTGTCTTAAGGAAATAGAGGGGTACAACATGCATTAAATAATATAGTACTGACATTTTTTTTTAAGGTAAGGGATTGTGTTTAGGAAATTTCTTTAATCATCTATTTTTGTTTATTTCATCATACTTGGCTTCATATCGAACAAACTAACCCCATCCATTAGAGCTAACCCTCTCTTTGGAGTAGGTTTCAATATGTGCTGCTGGTGCTAATAGAGATTCAGTAGATGGTCTAGGGGCAATGGAAAACAACAAGAAATTGAGAAAAGGAAAAAAAAAAAACTACGTAAGATTAGTTTTGGGATACAAAATAATATATAATGTAGTGCAATACTGTATATCATACTAATAGTGCAATTATACAAATATAATTACAGGATAAATGTAACTATGTATATAATATATATAAGTAGGTATGATAATGATATGAAGTGCATTGACGTCACAAACACATTGGGAACATTAGTTGAGACACATGATGGTCATATCTTCTGGCTCGGGGCGACTCGAGACTGATGTAAAACGTAATGAAAGCCCAATGTTAGTGATGAGTGAAGAACAGTTGCTAAAATGGAAAAATATGAGGTATATGATCATAGGCGGCGCCGGGGTTTTGGTAATGTGGATGCAGGCTAGAATGTGACAACACATCCTACCATTGTTACCAGAACGTTCTGGACTATTGAGTCATAAGATCTCAAAAATAATCCCTAAGTTTCACTAAAAAAATAAAAAAAAAAACTAGAAAAACACGGTATAATAGCAAGTAACTTATGAGAGACGTAAGAAGTCACTCAAATATATCCAAACATAGGAAACGCGAAATATACAAAATAGAAAGGATTATTGTAGGAAATCTGAAAATCGAACTTAATGTGGGTGCAGCTCCGACCACTGCATCCACCTATGTATATGATCTCTCACGACGCAAATGTCAAATATTGCTCTCACTGCAGTGTCAAAATTTGTTGTCTTAACATAGAGTGAGGTGAGTATATTGAGCGGTGAGTGCTGGTATCGAGATGAAGCATCCGTAAGGGCATCAAGTCTTAAAGTGTGCAGATAGAGTGGGTGAGCATTTGTAATGTGTGAGTAAATGTATATTGTCCTGAGTGTAGCATGATGATCGAAAATGGCTGGAAAGTCTATGTGCTCGGAGGTCATGTAATTTGGATATCGCAAGCGAATCCCGTATTACAGGCGTATAACATGACATTCCATAACAGCTAACTTCTCGTAGAGTTTAGGTGAAGCATGACACCAGACAATGTGACCAAATGTGAGAAGAGGTCGAAGAAAAACTTTGTATGTACAGGGACGTAGTGTCCATGGGCTATAAGGCTATAAGGCTTAGCCTATCAATTTATTTATACATCAGCCACAAATGTTGCTTTTCGATATTCATACGATTAATTTTATTAAAATGGGCTTATTTTATAATACGCTGTTTAAACATCAAGCGAGTTGAAGCGAAGCTTCTGGAAGAATGCATTGAAGGCTATCGGCGGCTAGCCTTTTGCTTCTCTCATGGAATTAGGATAATGGGGTGGTGACAATCACTTTCCCGCCACCCTCAGCAGACGACAAATTCAATGGCGAAAGAAAAGCGACAGGGTCTTGTAAGAAAGTATAGAACAGAGACTATGAAAAATTTAGAAGCTCACATTCAGTAACGAGTTTTGACCAAGGAAAAACAGATATAAAATACATAGAGAATAAAAATCTTATGTTATTATGAATAGTATTAATACATCAGGGACCTTATTGCGTACTGGTTTGCGTTATCACAGCGTACAATTTACATTTTAGGTTTCGATAATTGATATAGCAGTTATAATTGATTGTTGTATTTTTTTATTTGTTTTTTGCGTTGCGTTGCTATCCGTTTTCGAAGATCGATACTGAAGGAGACCTTAGATGAGGTATAGTTTCTTTTTTTCATACTTTCAATCTAAAAATTGTTTTTTTCTGTAAAAAATCGTCAAGTGACTGTGAGCTACTGCTCCACTGTTTTCCATTAGTATGCTGATAAGAGTTGTTGTGGGCGAAGTGCTTAAGTTTGTCTATGATTTGGGGGAGTTACACTGAAGATCGTCCTATAGCTATCAGTTTTTATTTGTTTCTGTGAAACAGTAATAGTGTATGTGTGATATACGAGTGTCTCATATGTAAGGAAACCGTATATGTAAAGGAAACATGAAGCAGAACCACTCTTATATTTTTTCTTGCATTGTATGAAAAATATATTCCATGAATTAGCATTTTTCTATCAAGGATTACAGCGTAGTCAGTTGAGTTGAGTTGATTTTAGTTTAGCGTCCCTTTCAGCAGCGAGGCTATATGAGACGTGGACCTACTGATTAACGTGGAATCCGAACCACATGAGCTCCCGCCGGGAATCGAACCCGGGTCTCCCACGCCAAAGGCGCGTACGCTAACCGCTTAGCCACGGAGGAGCTCTACAGCGTAGTCAGAACACTAAGACGTCATCGTTTAAATAAGAGCGGGATAGTTTTTTTTTTTTGGTGGTAGCTTAAATTCACTTTACACTCATATATACATGCAACAAAAAATGCAAGTTTCAGGGGATTGGGCCACCCTCTAGCTACGAATCTAATTTCAGCCTACCCATTTCAAAACTTCACGCTACGTTACTGTGTATGTATTTAGTAAGATATCCGCACTTAGTCCTCAAGTTGTGCCCCCAAGGCGATGTAGAAGATTTAATCTAGTGGATATTTTTTGCATCAGTTTTTGAAAGTGAGGCTCCCAGGTGAGTTTGGTATCGAATAGCACACCTAGATACGTAGCAGAGGCGCTTGGTAGAAGAAAATACAAGTCAACTGATATAATAAGATTAGCAGGATATCGGCCTAATTTAGTTCTACCTTTAGGTGGAAGGAAAACAAGGGCTTGTGTTTTCCCTGAATTGACAGTTAATTGCCACTTCCTGCACCAGATGAGAAAATTGTCGAGTGTCAGTTATATGTTTCTGCTTATCTGAAGCGTAGTTTTCCCGAACAATAAAAATGCTGTGTTGTCAGCATATTGGAAAATATAGACATTAGGCGGTGGTCGAGGCATATCTGAAGCATATAACATATATAATAATGGACTAAGTGCAGATCCCTGAGGTGCGACTGTGTGTGGAAAAATAGGTCTAGATAGGACATTTGCTATTGAAACATACGCTATTCGATTACTTAAAAAGAGTAAATGAGACGAATGCAACAAGCGGTTAATCGGAGTGACTATAGTTTAGGCAGCAAACCATAGTGCCATACCTTATCAAAAACTTTTTTCCAAGTTCATAAGGACTAGACATGATGGACAAACTTTATTGTACTGATTGGTGAGAACGGTACTCAATGCTTAGCAATTGGTCTCTAATAGAAAAGGTAGGCCTGAAACCTGGTTCATGGGTTGATAACAGATCATGTTCTTTAAGATGGATATGTAGTCTGTTAACGAGATTTTTTTTTTCAAATAACTTACTGAAGACAGAATTTAACTGAATGTGGCTGTATGAACTAACATCATGAAAGGGCTTGTTTGGTTAATGAAATATGCACACCTTTGAGACTATACAATGTAACGGATAATATCCAGTGCTGAGAATGAAATTATAAATATATATTACTAAAGAAATAAAGAGAGGTGGGGATTTTTTCAGCATCCTCTAAGATATGTAATTTATTCCTGGAGCTGTGTTGTGTTTGTAATGTAATTCGGAAGCAGTAATTGGTCTGGTGAAAGGATGATTTAAGTCGATTTGGTGTGTTACGGAGTGTTGTAGAGAAGGTACACTGTAAATATCAACACGTTCGTTCTGGCATGGAGACTCAGTTGGAGTGAATACTGCTTGTAGTTGGTCTGCAATAGTATTTGATTTATCTGTGTCTGAGAGTAGTGGAACACTATTGAGATTGAGCGGATATGTTGTAACAGCATTCTTTCCCGTTAATTGATGAAATTTCTTCCAGTAGCGGGTAGGATGTGTTTCGTGTCGCAACTTATTGCAAGCACTAATCCAGTGTCTCCGTTTATATGCTATAATGTAGTTTTTCACTGCTCGTTGCCATTGTTTTTAACAATGAAGATGTGCTACGTTCCCAGTGCGATGGTATTCTCGAATGTGCTGCCGTGCACGTTTTACAATAGCCAGATATTGAGGCGGTAAATTTGGTTTATGGGAACAAATTTTGTCCACAGAAATTGATGCTTCAGCATTAGAGGTCAAGGTATTTGCAAGTCGGGAGATAGTGTTTTACAATTCAGATTCAGTAGTTGGTGCTGTAATGTCAATAATGTCTTTTTCAATGTTTTTCCTATACGTATCCAATAAGCTTTGTCGTAACGTTTGCCGGTACAGAACACTGAAGTAGTGTTGCAGTAACGACCCTTATTGAGCGCTAGTTTCACAGGGCAGTGATCGCTGCCTATTGTGTCAAGTACCTGGATATTACAATCGCCGACCAGAATAGTTACAACATCTGGTGTTGTTTGATTACTCTGTCTGGTATGACTAGAAAAGGCATGGATATGTAAATATAGCTGTTGAGTTACGTAGTTGACAAATTGTTGTTTCTTCTCGGTCGCTGTGTCTGTGAATATCGATATCAGCCATAATGATGATATTTCGAAAATTATTGGCAATGTAATTGAGAAAATCAAGTGGTATTGGCTGTTTCGGCCGGATATAGATTGTAGCAACATTGAGAACAATGGTGGAATAATGAACAATGGGGGGTAATAGTAAATGATATTCTGGATGATTGTCAGATGCCTGTGGATGATATTGTCAGAATGGTAATTTTGGTGAAAAAAAACAACTGCAACTCCACCTTGTGCTCGAGCGGCACGTCGCATATAGTCATGTCGGTGAAGGAGATAACCCTTGATGCGAGCTGTGAAATTAGGTTTGAATGCAATTTCATTGAGAGCAAAAATATCAATTTGTTCTTCCAGTAATAGATGTTCTAAGAGAAGTTTGTGTTACTTTAAAGATCGAATATTAATCAACAATAAATTCATAATTAGGATCAGAAAGGATATGTCTTTAAACTACGGTTTCAAGACGCACGATTTGAAAGTGAGCGTACTGCTGTCTTGAATATGTGCCATTCATATTGATGTTAATGAAAGACTTTGCAGTGGCAGTTATGGTGCGAAGTATATGATCGCATTGAAATGACAACACGTTCTGAAGCACTATAGCGAAGCAATGGAGAAAATCTTCGATACTGACTGGATGCGGAATAAATTAAGCTGAAAGTGTAGTTTTATCAGAACTTCGAATGGGTGCAGTGAACTCCGGGCGAGTAGGTTCTGCCGGGGGCTTTGCTTTGCAGCTTTAGCTGTATGTGGAGAGCATCTCTCCACATGTGGAACATTTTGGAGGTGGTTGTTCATTTTGGCACAACCTGGTTTCATGTAGGTTGCCACAATATCCGCATCGCGGTTGATTTGGACAGCTGTTTGTGAAATGAGAGTTGTAGACCTGATATCTCTCGCATCGAAGAGGCACTGTTTCAAGAGCTTTAGAAGGTTCTACCCAATGAATTTTCTTATAAGTAGGTGTACCGTGTGTCAGAAGATGATCGATAGCCTGCTGGTTTTGGGACAAAACACGAATCATGTATGTAGGCCCATTATTATTTTTAATGCGTATGCATTTGTCAATGTTAATTTTCTCTTGAATAAGCTCTTCGTCGTCCGTAAATTCTGGAAGAACACAACGAATAACGACAGATAGCATGGGCAGCTTTTTAGGTGGTGGGGGTCGTTTAGGCCTAGAATCAGCCTCTTCTGTTAATTTTGCGTTTTCCCGAAGATTTCGTAAGATGCCTTATTACTTAAAAATGTTCCAAAATTTGGATTTTTTGATTTCATAATGCATCCATTTCTAGTGTGGACTATTTGTTCTACATTTGTACGGAGAACGTATTTAATGATCTGGAGAAAGATCATCTTTGGATGTGTGTATTTCGGGTCAAATTTAGTTAGTACAAAATTGTAAACGCGATCTGGAGTTATGCTGAGAGCTGTGGATAATGAGTCTGAAGGTGACGATCCGGTGTCAGATGGAGATCGAGTCTATAACAGTATCGTATTAGTTTTTGGTAAAAGTTTTTGATGTCCATGAGCTCAGCTGGAAGATTGGTAAACAGAATCTCAAAAAAAAAAAAAAAGTAGGATCAACTTCCATAGCATCTCCAGAAGTAAATGGCGCAGGTTGAAGTTGGATGCTGGCTGAACTAGTTCTAGGGGGACTGTGAAAAGGATCAGCATACCTCAGTTTCTTAGGTGAGCGTAAGCGGTCTCTGCTTCTCGAGCTGGCGAGGGGCTACAGGTGGATGTTTCAGATACAGAACGTGCACGCGCCCGTGGGCGGTCTGTTGCTGGGCCCATAACAGTTTGAGATAGTTTATGCCTTTCAAATCTATGTTCCGGCGGATCAAGACCCGGTATTAGAGCGACTACTTAAGTACTACCTTGTATGATTGCTAGTATAGGTCGAAAATTGAGCAATAATAAGAGGTTAGAGATAGAGGATAAAGCGATACTCAATTCAACGAAAATATATGTTAGTAATAATTAATTGGCGTGCTCGCTAAACACAAAAGTACTGCTGCTTCGCCGTATTATGAGCGGACTTTCGAAACTGCTAGTAAGAACGAGAGACAAATAATTCACTACAATGCAAAGCACTAGGTGAATACAAAATTAAAGTTTTCCTCCGAAAGATGAAAATCTTTCATTTATCCCTTTAATAGAATGACTGCACGAGTCTCAAGAATACGCATGCTATACTCTATCACCATTCGTGCAGCGAGAACTATAAGTAGGGTTAGGAGTATATCACTATGATGATGTATATGTAAATGAGAGAGGGATTAAATATTTAATATAACATATTTGTTCCATGCTAAGAATGGGAATTCTGCTAGTATATTTATGAGGCTTTATAAACATATTAAAATGTGTATTATAGCGATAAAAATATTAATCTGATATATATTTATTAAACTTATTCTTATGTAGAAAAATGTTCCTAAGGCTAAACTCATATTCCGGATGTTTACATGAGAAATCAAAACACAATGGAAGATCATTAAATGAAATATGCATCAATACAATATGAATCTAATCTTCTGAGTCGTTTCTGAGAAAATAGTAGAAGAAGAAATTATTTCTGGAGTAAATTATCCTTTGTAGAAATATTTATTTTTATAGAGAAAATTGCATAACGCATTATAAGGATGAAAAAATGAAATTAAATCTTCGAGTTTAACGCCCCACAGTTATGCCGGCAAGGATAAAGGATATGGTGATGGTGAGAAATGAATGAAATGGTGGTATGAAGAAAGTGAGAGGAAACGGGAGAACCCCGAGAAAACCCACGCACACGGTGTTTGTCCACCACAAAGTTCACTTGACCGCGATCGAATCCGGTACCTCAAGCACGAGAGGTGAACGCTCTACCACTGAGCCACCCCGGAAAAATACATGAGAACAAAAGGTAACAGAACAGTACTCAGCGGACATTACCGAGTTCTCATCATCTTTCAGCGAACATTCATCGAAAAGTAAATATAACACCGCCTGGCGGAAAAAAACGATAACTGCCATCTAACGTTACGATGACAACAGCCACTTCGCTTCCGCTTGAAACCGAAAGCGGATGATGTCGGCAGTCATTTTTTCTTCACTTCAGCGGCTTCAAAAAGCGACAACGGACTGATGATACTTAGAGGCACTTAGAAATCAAAAATCTGCAAATTGCTCAGAAAGTATTCATTTGCGACCCCGGTTGGTTCATATAGGTGAGAATGTTCCAAAGTACTTGCAGAGCACCCCCTTGCAAGGGATACACGACTTACCAGCCACCCTATCTATCTATCTATCTATCTATCTATCTATCTATCTATCTATCTATCTATATATATATATATATATATATATATATATATATATTAGGGTGGTCCGTAATTTTTGATTTCCTAATTTCTTTGGACTCACCCCCTAAAATGGTTCCATATGGGACTAAATTAAGGAAGGAGAAAAATTAACTTCATTGAATAATATTAAATGGTGCCCCAAGCGACCTAAAATTTTGAATCCGATTACAGTACATAATATATGGGAAAAAATCTGGAATAAACTCTTGTAATTTAGAAACGGCTTACGGGAACGCAAAAATACCCTGGATAATGGCACTAGAGGAAGAAGCACATCTAATTTTGTATAGTATTGTCACAGCGGCCATCTCGAAGTCCGCCATCTTGGATTTAGATCAAAATTTTTAAATAGGAAGAGGGTCATGTGACATATCTTTTTGAGGTGGCGTTTCACCAGAAACACAAATCTGGCACTATTTTAAAGATAGTCTTAGTCGTCTAAGAATTAATACCTGTGAAAATATTTCTCTTTTTCACAAGTAATAACTCTTACACAACTAAATGTAAATACATGAGTTTGACTCGAAAAGAACAAGAGGGATATGCGCGGCTTCATTAGGAAGAGGAACGCAAAAGAAAAATGCACTTCTGAAAATGATTTGTATGAATATTACACCAAATGCACGGAGGGTAAGCATTTCAAGAAATGAAGAGGAAAACCCAGTTGAGTATGTAAGATAAAATGTAAATATGTGCCTGTGTGCGCCCGGACCCTGCAAGAGATGTAAAAGGGGAAAAACTAATTTTAAAACTCCAAGATAGGTTGCTGCTCTTGATCGATACAAGTCCACTGATAGAACGATCCGATAGTCCATGAGAATACATATTCTGACAGCGACGGCAGAAACATTAGGCCATAATGTAAAGGAACCAGTAATAAATATGCATCGATGCTGAGAGAAAATCTGTAGCGAAGTTGCATAAGACCACAAAAACAATTTTGGAGTGCATCAAGTGCGTTAGTTGTGCAATGAGACGGAAAACTACTGCCGAATTTGACTGATAGAGAGACTATCGACGGGTTATCAATATTTATTACAGGAGATGCTCATGAGAGGCTAATTGGTGTTCTCAGTTTGTCATCATGAAGAGGAGAACGAACATATTATTTCTACTAGAGTTCATTAGCTTGAAGAATGGAACTTGGTAAAGTTCGTGCAGGCAGTTTATTGTCACACTATTCCCTGCAATATGTGTCATGTGAACGGTGCTTTCATTCTGCTAGAGCAGATGCTCCAAAATGAGCTTCTATACCTTCCTTGTAGACACTACATTTATGAATTGGTTTTAAAATGTGTATTTGACAAATGTTGTGTATGGTTTGCATCTGGACCGAACGTTCCCCTATTTAAGCATTTTCAGAACGATTGGTCTAAAATAGATTGTACTAACTTTATTTCAGAATTGATGATGATAATGACGTAAGGAACAACATTTTAGATGTAAGAAATGAAGTATAGAATTTTGCTATCAAACTTGTAGAAGCAGGACACCGCAGAGAAGATTACAGTAAATTTTTAGAACTGATATTGTTGGATGGCATACCTCCTCGAAGAGTTTTCTTTCGTTTGCCTGGAGCAATTCACCATGCAAGGTAGATGGGAAAAGCAATATACTGTTTAAAAATGTTTCTCTTTCGCCAACATTTTCGTTTAACGAAACAAATAGGAACGGGTCTTCGGAGACCATGAATTTTTCTGTTTCGACTATATGTCCAAGCTTGATTTAAATGTGATCAAGTATCCCATTCATCATTACAAGACCTGCAATTTTTGAAAGCTTTGTACAATTATAGGCAAATAGATAATGAATCATCTGAAGTGGCTCTTTCTAAATTTTCTCGGCATCTCTGGTACTTGAAGGAGGAATACGTACCATTGAAGTTTTTTTGATGATGAAGTTAACATAGTGGAAAAAGAAAAATTGGTTGAAAGAATTAAAATTGTAAGGAGAAACCGTGAAGCAGCAAAGAGGCTTGACGCAAGGATAATACCATAAACATTCTTGCAAGAAGAGAAATCAGTGATTTTGATACAACAAACAATTTTTTCTCGTGAGATTTAAAATACTCAAAGGGTTTCTTGAGTGTGATCCGATTTCATGGTCAGATAACAATGACTATCTTCAAGGAAAGACAATAGTTAAATTCATTTCCGTAATAGACGATGCAGCAGAAAGGGGAGTGAAACTAACAGAAGATTACAACATCGTTTTTACGAAAAATATGTATCAAAAACAGTTTCTTTTGCACATAGTGAATTCTCATAGATAACCTTTTCCTAGATGTGACAAAAGTGAACTGTGTAGTATATAAGATTGAAAACCTATTGAAAACCTATTGAAAACTTACCCCAAAGCTACAGTACTACATAAATAAGGGATATTTAAATTTCTTCCGTGTTATATTTTTTTCTTTTTCCTCATAATGGTCAATGAATCATCTTGATGGAAAAACTTATTGGTAGTTCATGGGGAAACAAAGATTTAACTTTCTCTAGCAGTTTGTTTCCAGTTTATGTAAAATACTTCCAAAATTCTTACAAATCTGTGGTCCATAACTAATATAAAATAACATTACATCGAAGCATTTCGTTTTTCACACGTAATAACTCTTACAAGGTTATTGGTAGCTTGAAAATAATACAAGATTTGTACTTCTGGGAAAACGTCACCTCAAAATGATATGTAACATGACCCTCTTCCTATTTGAAAATTTTGACCTGAATTCAAGATGGCGGTCTTCAAGATGGCCGAGATAATAATGCTATACAAAAATTAGGTTGTTCGTTTCCTCTAGTTCCATTATCCAATATATCTTTCTATTCCCTTAAGCCGTTTGTAAATTACAGGAGTTTATTCCAGCTTTTCCCATATGCTATGTATTGTAAACGCATTCAAAATTTTAGGTCGTTTGGGGCATCATTTAAAATTGTTCAATGGATCTAACTTTTCTCCTGGCTTAATTTTGTCCCATATGGAACAATTTTAGGGGGGAGGAGTCCAAGGAAATTCCTAAATTTATTTTTTCCATATAAATAAGGACCACCCTAATATATATATATATATATATATATATATATATATATTCTTGACTAACATTTGGATTTTAGTATTTTGCGTAGTAATTTTAACGAAACTACGAGTGGATATTTTATGGTTTAAGGCAAGTCCTTTAGAACCAAGTTACTGAAGTATCATTAGATGATTTGATTGCATAATCGCAAGTTAAATGCAAAGTACTCGCTAAAACAAGTATGAGTTTACGAAGGGCTTCCTCTTTCATATAGCGTCTGCTGAGTGTCCCTTTCGCACATAAGGTTCTGGGTTGGATTCCCGTTGTGAAAGCATTGAACGTTCTATAAAGGGTCAGATTCCATTCTAAACTTTTGGTTTCGTACTGTAAAGCTTTTTTTTTTTTTTTTCACGAACGGCGTAAATACAATTCAACTCAACAATCAACAGTTATTTCAGTTGTTATCATATCAATATACCAAAGTACTGTTGAAAATCAGACTCAGTCGAGGTTTCACATTTTAACATTTCTCGTAAGAAAAGAAGAAAAAAAGTTGAAAACAACTTGAAGGCAAATTAGCAATACCAAGAAAAGAAGTATACGGCTAACTCTGATTGTAATTTTCGATATACAATTGAAACACATTTGTACAGCCAGAAGTATCATGATTAATTTTTTTGGAAAATATCAACAACACGCAACTCATACATTTCAAGTGTAAATCTACATTTAACACTGTTTATTCCTTCCGTAAGAGAGTATTACACTTTCTTTTGAACGACCTTTGGTAATAAGTCACCGTGAGGAAACAAAGGACCTCCACAAAAGAAAACATAGCAGGTTATAGAACACACTCAACTTCGTTTGTGGAAAGTTAAACGAAAGAGAATAACTTCACAAATCTGTCAATGTTATTTCAGATCTACACAAGGAACCAAATAAAATTTGACTCTAAGAAGTAAGTACTTGCAGCTGGTGTAAGTGAGAAGTTCTCCAAAACCCAAGTTTCTACGACGACTTGGCACTCAGCTTCAACTTAGTTTGTGAGTTTCCGTCTCTCTTTGTTTTGTTTCGTTTTCCTTAAAACAACACCTAAAGTTAGTTTCAATCTAGTTTTATTTCCGTTTCTTTTTTTCCTCTGTATTTAGGAAGCATGCCTTGGATTTGATTTTACTCTCCAGCCATCCTCCACGCACTTATAGTGGACAAGGTTAATCGAAGACGAAAAAAAGTATGTCTTCAAATTTAATATGTTTTTTTGTTCGGTTTACATGTAGTCTCCAAGACGTGAAAAAAGTCATTTTTATGTTCATTTTTCACATGTATACTTCGATAAATTTAAAACAAGAAACATGACCTAGGAATTTAATTCATAGAATACAAATATATGCATTTACTCTTATAATATATACATCACACGTGTAATGAAGGATTCGGACAATTTTGTAGTTTCTTATGTCTGCGATTTTATGTAATTGAAGATTGAAAATAATTGTTTTCAGATTTTGATTCTGTCAAATACGTCTGCTAATTTAAGTGTGACTTAATTTGACATAATCGATCACTTACCAGTTTATTTATATTAACAATTAAAAATAGGTTCATCTTGAAGTTTAATGTCTCACGATTATGACCTTTAGGCTAAGAAAGACGATGTTGAAAGCAAGTGAATGAGAATAGAATAATTTGTGGAATGAGGATGTAAGATGGAACGGGAATATCCCGAGAAAATCCACGTACACGATTTTGTCCATCACAAACTCACCTGGTAGGGTATTGAACCAGAGACCTAACACACCAGCTATATATAATCTACCTCTGAGCTACCTTGCCATCCCTTTGGTTCACATCGACGTCTCATAGCTCTGCAAACGGGATCCTACATATTTATTATGTTTTGTTTTGTCTCCTTACTTTTTGTGGAGACATTTCACACTATAAAACATGTGTAAATAAATCAATTATTTTAAGTGGCCTAACAAAGATAAATTACAAAGATTGAAATAGGGTGAGTATGCTATCAGGATAATCGATTTACTTCTTCCTATCCAACGATAAGGAAATCAAAGATTATGCTGGCTGTGGACACTTCTGCATAAATGAGTGTCATTATGGATGCAGTACGCTTACATTGAACTACTCAGCAGTAGTGTATACATAGTTTAATCAAGGGAGTGTTCAGTCTCCTAAATTTCATGCTTTGTTAGGATTTTCGTACGCGTGTCTTAGTATGATAAACGCTTATTTTTCATGCTATATTGTTTAACCGTGGTTAAAACACGGAAGCAGACTCAACATTCAGTTTCTGAATATTTTACTGTTCTTACAATATTTCGTGAGAAAACACGTTCGAACTTAGTCCAAATTGCTGTTTGTAACTCTGTCCTAATTTCTAGTGGGTGTGACACATACTTTTCAATATCAATGCAAAAGTGCGTATGTGACATCCAAATATAATCACTATACAGTGTGTAGATCCAAACTGGAAACAGATAATGAAATGGAATACTTACAAGAAACTGATCTCTCACACAAAGATTAATATTTCGTACGAAATCCTTTATTCTTTATTAAATATTTTATTCTTTCTGGAGTGCTATGTACGAGTTTAGCACACTTTGTCTTCAACTCAACATCATGATACCACAAATTGTTGATCTCCTCTATAAATTGATGTTTGTTTCTAATGTGCTTCTTCTTTAGATATTTCTTCATGAAGCTCTAAAGGTTTTCAGTCGGGTTCATAGCAGAACTACTGTCCGGCTACGGAAGAATACTAAGTGCGTTGTCCTCGAAGAATTTTGTCACAGCTTTGGCCCGGTGGCATGGGGCTCCATCATGCATCAAGATGAAGTGTGCATCAACAAATTAGACTGCAGTCAGGGGAAGAATTTCTTTTGAAGATCTTGTAGGTATTGGTGGTGCTTCATTGTTCCCTCTACTATATACTGTCTTTCAGGTCTGAAGACAGACATCATACCTCAAATCATGACTGAGGTAGGATGCTTCACAGTTTGTTTGAGACATTTCGACTCAAATTCATTTTCAGGTCGACGTCGCACATATTGTAAACATTCATCAGACACGAAGACATATGATTCATCACTGAAACACACTATTCTCCAATCATCAGCAGTCCAATGTTTTAGGCTCAGGCCCATTCGAGGCCTTTATTTGCAATGATTGGAATATTTTTTTTTTAAATTTCTTTCTTGGCCTGCGTGCTTTAATTCCCTCAGCACAAAAAATCTTTCAACATTTTCAGACAAAAGGTCTGCACCATACTCAGCCATTTTCTTTTTTAAGTCCCTGGAAGTTACGTTTCTGTTTCCCAAAGCAGGCTTTTTAGTTTCCTGATACCTCTTAGCGATAGCCTTGGTTTTTGCCACACTTCTAAACCCTATTTTGCTGGTATATTTGTCCCATACTCATTGCAACAGAGATCCTACTCACAGATTTTTACCCTACTCCAATTCTACTTGCAATTTGTCATTATGTATATCTTCCTCCCACCAGAAGTGTTTTGATAACTTCCACTTTACGCGGAGAAAGGTCTCTGGCTTTTCCCATTGTGCTGTGATTACAGGACTTTACAGAATAAAATATTAGTACACAAAACACATCACGATCACTTTAAATTGGCCCTCGAACTGTTGAACGCTTTGAATGTCGTAACTGCTTACGACTGTAACCACATTACTTCAGACTGTAATTTGTTGATAGAAACTACAATAGTTGTCGACAATTGAAACTCCACTTTCAGAACTCTCCCCCCACGAATGCCATCTGCAGTTCAACGGTGATATCACCACTCAACTGCATAATAAACAAATGAAGGATCCTATATTGGTGGTTTAACCATTAAAATACATTCTAGAATTCCAAAATTAGGACTGCACATCAAATTTGCATTTCTCGAGCATGAGTCTAATAACACTGTTCAACAAATTTTGATCGAAGGTATGTAAATTCTTTGAAATTGCGATTTTTACATTCATTTAAGCATAATATGAGAGGAAATGATAATAGAAAAATTTTCTTAGCTCAGGTTGTGAAAAAAAAAAACGTCCTTGTACAACAGTAGCTGCATATATACAAATGTATTAATATTTATAAACATTTAAGCAAAATCTTTGCAAAAAACTACATTTTACTTTTTTTTTATCTATTTCACTGTGATGTGATAAGCTGGGGAGTTAAGAAGTACCCTAACCTATAGCTTTCTATACCCTTGCACTTCCTTTTTCAAAATTGCGCAAATACCAGTTTCACAGCGATACAGAAAATAAAGTAACCGTGGTCAAGTTAAACATTAACAATTCCGTAATAAAAATCAGTATTAACATCAAAACATGAAAAATATGTACAAATACCTTTTTGTGCAAGAACTACACTGCAATGTAGACAAAAGTTTCAAGTGATCCCTTGTACAGGATTATGTTTATTTTATTTTGAACGCCTTCGCTTGGCTTGCCTTTTGTAGGTTTCATCTGGAGCATCCCTTGCAATAGTCCAACAGTAGTCGGTCAATATGTTAGAACTCCACTTTCCCTCATATCTCTTCTCCATGGCTGCAATATCTTGATGGAAACGCTCACCATTTTCGTCACTTACTGCTCCACAATCTTCGGGAAAGAAGTCTAGATGTGAATGAAAAGAGTGGAATTTCAGAGACATATTGCAACCAAGATTTTCGTAGCACAATAACAACTTTGCTACCAGTTGTTTGTAATTTGTTGCTCGGTGTCTTTTCAAGAACTGTGAACAAACACTCTTCAAGCTTTCCCACGCATCTTTCTCCTCACCTTGGAGAATTTCGTCGAACTTGTGATCTTTGAATAGTTGCCTAATCTGTGGCCCTATGAAAACACCCTCTTTATCTTTGGCACCACTTAATCGAGGGAATTGTCCTCTTAGGTACTTATAGGCCCCATCCTCGTGGTTCATATTCTTAACAAAACATTTCATAAGACCTAATTTAATATGTAGAAGGGGAAGCAAAATTCGGTTACGATCTACCAGTGGTTCATGCTGCACATGTTTCACTCCCGGCTGAAGAGTTTCTCTGGTACTCCAATCACTTTTGCGGTAATGAGATCCACGATCTCTACTGCCCCATTTACATATAAAGCAACACTACTTTGTATACCCTAACTGCATACCTAGCAACAGTGCTATTACTTTAAGGTCACCACAAATGAGCCACTGAAAATCGTAATATTTAATGGCTTGAAGTAAACGTTTCAAGTTTTCATAAGATTCCTTCATATGAACTGCGTAACCTACAGAAATTGAAGGAAGTTCATTTCCAATATGTAAAAGCACTGTCTTTAAACTCACCTTGGACGAATCTATAAAGAGCCTCCACTCCGTAGGTTCGTAATTAATTTTAAGTGCCCTCATGAGACCATTTACATCTGTACATGCCACAAGTGTGTCTTCCATAGTAAAAAATGAAGTGAACATCTTCTCCCTATTCCTATACACTGATACATTTACTTTTTCCTGCAATAAATTCCATTGCTTTAAGCGTGACGCTAAAATTTCGGCTTTGCTTTTCGAGAGGTCCAAGTCTCTGATTAGATCACTTAGTTCCTCTTGAGTAAATCTATGTGGTTCACATGGAGGTTCTTCTACAACAAACGTAGGGTCCTTCGAAGTACTTGATTCAGGAGCTTCAACTTCTTGATCATCATCAGAAAAAAGATCGTATTCTTTAGGTGGGTCAGAACAGGTAGTCCTTCTCCATGTGGAACAGGGCGCATTGCAGAAGGAATTAGGATAGATCAAGGCCCGCTTCTTCTTCGTGGAAATTCCCTTCTTGACGGAAGGAACCATACAAAAAATAACAGTCTCTGATGTGGCCGCTTGGCTCCCTCCAAATCATGGACACTGCAAAAGGCATTGAGCGCCCCTTCCCATTAATCCAATTTCTTAGATTGCTGGCACAAGTGTTACACACAATGTGGGGTGCCCAAGATTTATCTTGGTCTCCAATTTTACAACCAAAGTAATATTGATGGGCTTTTCTTATTAGTGGTGTTATAGTCTGCTTTTGTGAGGAAAATGTCACTTCCCCACACACGTAGCAGAAGCTATCCGCACTGTTTACACAATTTCGCGGCATTTTTGTTTATTGCAATCCTCAAAATGTCACTTGAAATAGTTCCGACAACTATTTAAAATATACATTCGAAATACCAGTATTTTTGCGTACTTGTAGTTGTATTTTTATGCCCTGCACTACACAAACGTCACACCCAAAACGCTGATAACTGCACTAAACCTGTATTTTCTAACAATAGCAGAACACTATTGAGATAAGAAACACAATGAAACAAAGCATTCATATAGTTTCTCCAGTGTTGCCGGATCAGTGTAACATTTTACCCCAAACGAAGCGAATGTATTTATTTTTAAAGCGTTATTATTATACATGCCTGTAAAACGAAAAGTAGAGCTAATATTCGAAAATAACTTTCAAATTCGTGATCAGTACCACAAAATCAATAAGAATTAGCTGATTTTGTTCAATTTACATTTTCGTTGTTGAACAGTGTAATTTGAACACGTCTGTATATGCCACAACTGGTAATAAGCATATCATTGACTAACTGAAATTAGTTTTATTCCTGGAATTATGCGAAATATTTTTAGCTTTTGTAATGTAGTTTGGAGAAACACTACCCTTTTTATTGTACACCACCATCGCAGATGATGATGTGACAGAATAGGACATGCAGATGTACTCTAGCATTGCTGCTTTGGAATATTAACTGCACAACATCATCTGAGCTCTCATTCATTCGCGAAAATCACTAACGCGCATAAGGTCGAGCTTTTATCACGATGCTGCAAGAATCACCAATAGAATAATAGTATACAGTTGGAAAGTTTTAAACGTGTTGGAGGTGGTACGGGTACATCTTGTGTAAGCACAACATCTTCTACACAGTCACAACGTTGCTATATTGTGTATGCTCATTGCAGGCTTCTAATGTAAAAGATTTAGCATCTCGTCTAATTCGGGCATTTTGTAGCGTGATAGTCTTGTTTTGATACTGTAAATGGACAGTGAGGACTCAGGAGCAGTTATTGAGTTACATTCTCAATATCATTTGGAATGCACAACAGTATTTCATAAGTCAATCATACGATACTGTGTATGCATTAGCTCCTTATTTGAGTTGTTGATCGCAATATTCAATCAGTACAACTTAATGTTCTTCTTTTGGCATAATACAGGATGGTCCAAAAGTGTGGAAGCATCGAAATAAAAGGTAGAATTTTGAAATAATTGCGAAAATAACAATGCAGGTTAGCAACGCAGATGTGAAGAATATTTTAGGACATGTGTTGTCGATGGCTGCCATCTTAAAATCTGCCAGTTTGAATTCACTTTCATTTCCTTAAAAGAAAATGATATGTTGTGATACCTTCTTCACATCTAAGTATTTTTTTTAAATTCAATGTTTTTTTTTTGTTGTTGTTGTTGTTTTTGTTTTTTGCTTTAACACTTACAATAACGAAGTTATGACCTTTTTAAAATCATTTTCTTGGCATCATTTCGGGTACAAGCATACTACGGGGTTGTTCAAAAATGTAGTAACCTCTAAATAAAAGGTAGAATTTTGAAAGAATTTTGAGAGTAACAATGTAGATTAGTAGTGCAAGTGGAGAGAATCTTTTGATGCAAATAAATCATTGAGATAACTTTGGTGTCAGGAAGGCGAAGGTTGTTACTGATGATCTTAACAACCAGGATTCCTGCACTGTTCACCTTTTCCCGTTTCGCCTTATGATCTTTAGCGATGAAATTTGCACGTGAAACATGTTATCACTTTCCATTTTGATGTAAGGCGGAACGGGTAATCTCAATGTGCAATTTCCCGTTTCGTCTTACGAACTTTATGTTGGTAGATTTGCAAATACATTCATAGATACAGTTTGATTTGTTTATTCATATACAGGAAAAAGTACAGCAACTACAAAAAGTACATAACATCTATACACAATGCTATTTATCTTCCATATGCATACAATGTGCAACAGCACCTAAGTATTGCATTAGAGAAATCTGTTCACATTTCACCTTCTATATTTCAAAGCCAGCTCGCGCCGTGTGGACTTTGTGGTGGACAAACACTGTGCTCGTGGGTTTCCTTGGGGGTTCTCCCGTTTCCTCTCACTTTCTTCATTCCACCATTTCATTCATTTCTCATCATCACCGTCTCCTTTAGCCTAACCGGCATAACCGTGGGACGTACACCTAAATATTTCATTTCATTTTTCATTTCTACATTTCAAACTATGCAGGCGAATGTTTAATTGTCTCCACTCATACTTCTAGTGTCTTGCAGCATGTCCTGCTAAAAGCATGGCCATCGAAGCTTCATTTTCTGATTGTTTCTGCTTCAGTAACTGAATTAGCCTATATCTATTGAGGTTAGAATTCCCAGCACTTCTATTTAACTTTTAGTGCCAATCCTCTGCTCAGTTTGTGATCCTGTCCTCTTCATTATCAAAATGGTTCCGAATATATCTGAAATTAAAGTGGAAAGTTGTCTTCATCAACAATAACACGGATACAGCAAAAGTTATATTACCCCTGCTTTCATTTGTGGAAATTAAGCATTGTACTGACTGAAGTGGTCTGGAAGTTCGTTAGTCTTTTTTTTAACTCAGTAGAGTTGAGTTGATTTTAGTTTAGCGTCCCTTTCAGCAGCGAGGCTATATGAGACGTGGACCTACTGATTAACGTGGAATCCGAACCACATGAGCTCCCGCTGGGAATAAAACTTAGTAGAAATCTAAGAATTATTTGTATTATATTCAATATAACCTAATAAAACATTGTAAATAAGAGAAGAGAGAAAAAGAGATAGCTTATTTTTCCTGCACAACGATTCAATACATGAGTATTACTCTATAGTAATCAGGAACCATTTTTTAATCCACCGTTATCTTAACGCTTATAAAATTATATTATTTTGAAAACCGAGATGTTATATTTGTGGAAATTTAAGAACTGCAAAAACTATCTTATATAAAAGAATAAATGTACAACAAATAGATACGGAGGAAATTGTGTTGCGCTGTCGTCAAGCAGCAATATTTTCCACCATATAGTCATGAAATGGTTCTACTGCAATGACATCAGGCGCGCTTTCCATAATATTAATGAAGGCATCGTGTACATTTTATTCTGGAAACAGTGGAAGGGCAGCAGCTCTTCTTATCCATTTCCTTACTCCAGAGTCATTTTTGGATGCCTGTGTTAGTTCTCTGTTGAACTTTTCTTCATATGCATTGTGAATAATGAAATAAACAACTTTAAATCTCTGCGTGGGGAAACATAGAATGTACACTACTTATCACCGTTTTATAAAAATCAAGAGTCATTTTTTTTTCGGAGAAAATGCCAACTTATTCTATTCAGCTTTGTTGAATGATCTCAAACATACAGGTATATGCAGTTTATTTATTCGAATGAAGTAGACAGAAAATAAGGGGATAATACTGTTCTATGTACTTGTCATGAATAGTGTGCAATTGCTTAAACAATTGAGGTAACACTTTAGAGTTTCCATCCATCAATATTTCTTCAGAAGAACATATTTTCAGTAGGTTTGGAATCGTAGCAAATATCCGAAAGAAAAAAAAAATAACGTTAGTATGTTTGTTTTAAATATATAAGATATGTCACATTTTTGTCACTATGTAATGTTCTTAAAGAAGACGAGAAAAAAATGTGGGAGATTTACTAATTGTTCATCAGATATAGTGAAATGTAGGGATTTGTATTTATACAGAAGAAAATTCGTTTTGTAATAAACTATTAAAAAGATGCGACCATTCATGGTTATCTGAGGAAAATAAAATAAAATAATACTTGTGGACTTGTGAAGCTAATACGTTCAATTCAATTTTGTATAAATCCATCTCAGTTGTTTCTTTCCAGTTTCTCAGTATCCTTCTGTTGAACATTTGAATTACATCCTATATTTTCTCAATCAGGGCTACTAATATATGAACATTATTATAAGGCGAAACGGGAATTCCCGTTTTGCCTTACGATAACTAATCATTAAGTATCAATTTTTGATTGACGTTTCCTGGGATAAGAATCATAAGGCGAAACGGGAAAAGGTGAACAGTGAAGACACTGTCAACCAGATAGAGCTTCCATTAACCTTACCAGTAAGAAAGTGTATGTACAAATTCATGGAAACAGGATATGTGACAAACAAACCAAAATCAGTCACGTCATGCTCGCCGACTGACAAAACAACTTCAATAGCAGTGTTGACTGCATTTAGCGAGAGTTCGAATAAACTCACTCGTTGTTTGTCCGAGGAAAGTGGTGTTAGTCGCACATCCACCATGCGCGTTTTGTCCCTGCATAAGTGGCACTCCTACAAATAACAAGTGCGTCATCACTTATTAGTGGATGTCTTCGATTGCTATTTGTAATACGCGGAATGGGCAATAGAGCAAACACTCCAAAATCCCCGTTTCGCCTACGACGCATTCGTCACAGATGAGGCCAACTTTTACGTTTCTGCTATGGTGAACAAACAGAATGTTTGCTAGTATTTGGGCGCCAATCCTCATTGGTGTGAAGCATCTGCTGGCATTCCTGGAAAAGTGATGGTTAGCTGTGGTGCGTGGGGACCGTGTGTAGGGTCATTTGTTTATCAATGGTACGTTAATAGGAACATAGATCGTTTCCAAATTTTCACATGTACCATTTCACATCTTCCAGTGCTAATAGTGATAAAGAAATAAATGACATTAGAAATGCCACTATTTATCTAAGGGACCCCGAAAATTATGAATTAGACATTATTATTGGGCGTTTTCGATCATAAACATATGCTTGCCCCTCTCCTCTACTCTACCTATGTTAGGGAGTATTACCCCAACTGCAATTGATTTTGAACTTAAACGACATCAAAATTGTCACGAACCAACTTAGATACTCCGAAAACTAAGAATTCAACACGAATATTGGTAATTTTCCATTCTTGTTACATGTCAACACTCCACTCTGGAGTACTAACGGGGGCTGAATTTGGTTTTAAACGACGCTAGATGCGTCACTGTTTATCTCAGTGACACCAAAAACTATGGATTTAACACTAATAACGCCCGTTTTCTGTCACTTTTATGTCGTCTCTCCTACTTCCCCAAGGTGTGCCAGGGGTCTTACCCTTTAGTTCAGGCATTTAAGGAAAAAGTTGAGAAAAAAATTCCCATAAAGCTGAATTTTTCAAAATTTTTTTTTAATGTACCTTGACTTATCAAAAGTCCTCTACTCTCCGACGCGTGATTTCTCTCAAAATGGCGGACAAAGATGACGGCCATGAAATTTCAACTTAACTACTTTGGACGACAATAACTTTCTTCTTTACGACATTTTGGATACATATCAAGCATACATGCATACAAAAAAGACTGAAATTAAATTTTTATGATATTTATCGTGTCAAACCTCGATCTTGATAAGCTTAAATTTGTTATATGTATTAAAAAAGTCAAACTATTTATCACTTTATTATGTTTTGCGGCAATTATATTGGTAGACATATCACAAGTGAGGAAAATTGAATAAAAGTTGAAGATAATTTTATGAGCTTTAAAATGAGGAATTTATTTTGCCTTTATGTAACTTGATGTAGATTCTACATGAGATTTATTATGTATTATGTACCTTATGTATGAATTATTAAGAAACGAAAATATTTTCTATATCTTCAATTTCGCTTTTACAAACTCACAAACAGCTTCTGTATTTTCACACTCATTCCCAAGACAATTTTTACACATTCCAGAACATTGCAGACCAGCTGAACGACATTCACACTTATTTGAACAGTTGGTGTTTGCAGTAATCTTGCAGGATCAAATAAGAAGTTCAGGTGGTGCATCTTCTAAATTAGTTAGAATGGACTAATTGTCCTCGTTTTAGAGTATATCCTCAGTCAAATGAATCAAGACAATTCCCTAGCCACTGCTGTGCTTGGTAGTAGACCCTCAGCGAGTGCTGACAAGCGGCAGCCTCTGTTGGGGGTAGTGTTGCTAGCTGGGAAATTCGCTGAAATCGATTACCGAGACACTAGATCTGGAAAGAAAACACGATGAAGTTTGTTTAGGCCGTCAAAAGAGTTTCGTCCATATAAGCTTACAATAAATTTTCCCCAACTTTGATTATGGTTTCAGACTTGCGTTGGGTTCATTGAACGCTTTTTCCGAATCACAGAATGAATGTCAGTATGCGCTGAATGAACTTCTAAAAATCAATCTTTTGGAGAGGATGTTGAAGGTTACAACAAGGAAACGGTTTTGACAAAACTGAAAGATCATTATGGTCAGCAGATCAACATCACTTTAATCAGAGGCTCAAAAACTGTTGTTACTTTTAATGGGGTAGCTGGAAAACTTTTGTACAATGCTTTGAAGCAAATCGCTCTGAAATGAAAATGATGAACGTCTACCCATAGTCACCATGGCTGCTAGCATCACATATAAAGACTTGCGCTCCAAAGCAAAGAATTGCGATGTCTTTCTGGCATCCAGCTCCGTTTGCCTAAGATGATTTAGTCCTTGAAACGTTGAGAAATTTTTATATATGAAATAACAAGAATGAAGAAAGCCAACAATGCTTCAAGCATTCAGCGTAAACGTAAAATTATCTCTCATTAAATCATATCTGCATGTCGACCACGTTTCTTCTTGAGTCCTGTTCAGTTAGGAACTAGAATATACTGCTAAAGCCAATATGCATCTCGAAATTTAATAAATCTGATCTCAAATGTTGGTGTATCGGTGACGTACTTAGAATTACAGAGATTTGAATATTCTAAAATGAAGGTTGAACCTGCTTACAATGCAGATATATTTATCCAGTTTGCATTTGATAATGCGGATTTTAATACTAGGACTCTAGATGGTAAAAACACATTTCCTAGCATAAGGGGAATGAAATTTTGTACTCCACCTGAGAGTGAGGGAAATATTCCCCAATACCACGACTACGAAAGATGAGGTTCCGACAGTACGTTCCGCAGCACAAGATGACCCTGAAGACCTCATATGTGTAGCTACTACTCTTGAATCAAATTAAACAACAAACTGTGACCGAGCAAAGGAATTAGGAACTAGCATAATAAATAAAATGTGTCTCAAGAATTTTGGTGGTTTAAAGTTGCGACGAAAAGATCGTGTCACTCCAATTTCGGCATCGAGAAATACCCTTAAAGTGGCTGAAGATGTGCTGAAGATCAACCCTCTTCAGTTGTTCAGTCGCGTAGGATTTGTTCTGTTTTCAAGCTGATCTTTCAAAGTATCTGTTGCATGAATTAGCACCTTTTCTGCCAGCTCTCTTCCATTAATTCTCAATGAGAAAAATCAAATTCAAAGTTATTCGACGTAATTGAAGGTTTCGTGCACTCTGTAGATTGTCCTACTAACTCAAAGTTTGTCATTTGTAGTGTATTTTTACTGCATCGTATGCTTTGGCCTAAACAACATCAGCAGTTGCTGTTACGTACGGCGACCTTTGTGAGAGTTACATCGAATATGTGACAAAGCACTTCTCTTCATCAGCAACAATTATTGATTTTGATGGACATGATTCCATAAGCACAAAGACACTAGAAAGAAAACGTCGGTCAATGAAAAAGAGATCGGCTTCTATTGCTTGTATGTTTTCCAGAATGGAAAGTAACTGTGAAACAGGATAACATTTCTAAGAATCTCCGAAAACAAGAACTTATTTTTATTGCTATGTTGACAGACTATATGATCAAGACAGGAATTGAAGTAAAACAAGCAGAATGTGATGCCGATCCCTTAATAGTGTCAGCTGCATGAGAGATTTCCATAAATAACAGAAAGTTGTCATTGTTGTAGGCACAGACGTAGATTTACTTATTATCTTGCTCGCCAGGGCAGTACCTGAAACTCCATTTTTTTCTTTTATGCCAAACTCCAGCTCCAGACCAAATAAAAAGAAATTCCACATTTCAGCGATTCAGAATAAACTTGGGACAAGGAAGAACGGCATTATTTTCCTCCACCCATGGCAAGGTGTGATGCAACGTCAGCTCTGTACAAGAAAGGAAAGAAACGTTCTTTTAAATTACTTCAGGTCTCTGAACTTTTGAAATCGGTAAAACCGTTAAATGAACCCAGCGCAAGTCTGAAATCATAATCAAATTCGGGGAAAAGTTTCTTGTGACGGCCTAAACAAACTTCATCATGTTCTCTTTTGAGAACGAGTGCCTCGGTAATCGATTTCAGCGAATTTTCCAGCAGTGGCTAGGGAATCGTCTTGATTCACTCGACTGGGAGTGGACTCTAAAACGAGGACAATTTGTCCATTCTAACTAATTTAGAAGCTGTACCACCTGAACTTCTTACTTTGGTCAGATGTACTTGCAAGACTACTGCAAACAACTGTTCAAAAATGTAATTTCAGTATTTTCTGTATGCACATATACTTGATACGTTTCCAAAATGCCATAAAGAAGAAAGTTATTGTCGTCCAAAGTAGTTAAGTTGAAACTTCATGGCCGCCATCTTTGCCCGTCATTTTGAGAGAAAGAACGCTTCGGAGAGTAAGGGACTTTTGATATGTCAAAGTACATTAACAAAGGAAACTATTCTGAAAAATTCAACTTTATGGGATTTTTTCCAACTTTAAGGTATGTTAGCTACAAAATGCCTGGACTACTCATTGAGGTGATGAACTAGTCTTAAACGACATCGAAACTGTCATTAATTAGCTCGTGGACCCCGAAAACTATGTATTTTACAATATCATGATGTGCTTTTAATTTGTTTCTTGTACCTCCCCCTCCCACTTATATCTGTGTGTGCTAGGGTGTCTTACTCCAAAAGTGATCGTTTACAGACTACAAGCAATATGCGTACCAAGTTTAATTAAAATTACTCTCTTCGTTCCAGAGTTATGCTGGAAGATACACACACACAAACACACACGCACATTAGGGTAGGCCGAATTTCATTTTTTTTTTCGAAAATCGGTTCAGCGAAGCAGTTGTAGGGTGTCTTTTAGTGGGCAAAGCGTGCAAGATTGTTTTTCAGAATTTTTAGTCAACTCCTTTATGTGCCGCATCGAGGTTTTATGGAAAATGTATGCAACCCACACTACATAGTACAATATTTCACGTTTTTGGCTATGTAAAACACATATATTCCCTTGTTTTAAATGTTCAGCCTTAGAGGCAGCTCGAATTATACCTAATGCATCTTTCCGAAGCCAACTTATGTGCAGTTCTTCGCTTAAATTGGGCAAATTTCAATGCTTAAGACAAGAAGATTGCGTTTTTTATTTGTATGTAAAAAATTTGATTTATTTTTTTTAGCCTACAAGTAGAGTTTATTTACTTATTTATTTCTCTTTTGCTGTAATGCAATTCATTATCATCATTCTCGATCATTTATTCTTTGTCTAACATAACCCAGAGCCAGAACTCACCACGAGGAGGTGACTGCACTTCGAGTTCCACCCACTTTTAGTTCCGCCCTGTCTAATTTTCTGCCATGGCCTTACTTGCTTGCGTCCTCACTTACTTGCTTTGCTTTCCTAGATGGTATAGTCTTTTTCTCGATAAGAGTGTTGACATTTCCTTGCTAAAAATCATGACACAGCATATGAATCCGTCGCGCCTTGCCGGCCCACACGCGGATTGAGAAGCTTGCGTCACCAAACGCACAATTCGCTCTACTGCTTGAGTGTGGCATGAAAAGCATGTTTTTCTTCTCTGGGCAGTTTCACTAATCGCTAGTGCAGCAACTCAAGATGGAGGAGAGATTTAAACGGAGCGCAAAACCTTGATATTGATAAAAATATGATTAGGTGGGGAAAAAAGTAAATCCAGCGCAGCTGTTCAAGAAAGTAATGACATAGCCGGAAAATATGTTAGAAGAGTCTTCTTCGGTGGAAGAAAAGACCAGACTCTAACGCAAGAGAAAAAAGGAAAACATTGATATCGATGGCAGGTCGAAGAAGAACACTCAACAATAGCGGAAGAACCAGGTTCAACGTTTTTGGGCAACACCGAGCCGAAGTCTGGTAGTGGAGAGGATATAGCCGCATCTGCGTATGAATTCCTGGAGGAAAACGGAACTCATCTGTCAACGGTGGTAGCAGCTGGCTATGACGGTACACCAATCAACAGGAGATGATTTAAAGGGGCTCTACATTGTTAAAAAAAACTAAATCGAGAAATTCAATGGACCGTTTGTCTTCTTCACGGAAATGAACTACCGCTTCGTTACTTAATATGACATCTCGGCGGGAGAGTATCGGGTCCAAGAAAACTTTCGTGACCCATTAGAAGAAAGTCGACAAGTGAGAGGAAGCGCCCTTGGTAAAATACCAAGCAATAAATCTTGATTGGTTGGATGAATTCACAAAAGTTGAATGATTGATATTGAGATATTGAGAGATTGAGACGATATTGAAGAAAGTATTTACCCAGTTGCAATGCTCAGAGAAGAAATAACTACGAACATCAATAAATGGAGGTTTGAGCCATAAGAAATAATGGCTTCAGCCTCCATTTATTAATGTTCATGACTGTACAATACATCCCCGGGTCCCCGGGTCTGGTTTGCCATCCAGCAAAAGCCATCATGATGTGAGGGACCGCGGCATTTATGGAATTTGGGAATCTAGCCCAATTTCTACCCACGGAATCTAAGCAGATAGTATTCTCTGTATTTTCCAATAATTCGCAGTTCCTAAAACTAAATTTTGACGCGGACGATTACTACGACACAGTGGAGTGGATGACCTTGTCCCCCGCAGAACCTCCGCTCACCAAGATGCTCTCCTACGACGATATTGAAGAAAGTATTTACCCAGCTGCAATGCTCAGAGAAGAAATAACTACGTTACCGTGCCATACCCAAGCAGTAGAGTGAATGGTGGTCTTGGTGACGCAAGCTTCTCAATCCGTGTGTGGGTCGGCAGGTTGTGACGGATTCATACGCTGTGCCTTGGTTTCTAGCAAGAAATTGCCAACACTCGGACCGAGAAAAAGACTATGCCATCTAGAAAAGTAAAGCAAGTAAGTGAGGACGCAAGCAATTAAGATCATGGCAGAAAATTAGACAGGGCATAACTAAAATTGGGTGGAACTCGAAGTGCAGTTACCTCCTCGTGGTGAGTTCTGGGCTATTTTGGACAAAAAAATAAATGATCGAGAATGTTGATAATGAATTGCATTATAGGAAAAGATAAATAAATACATAAATCCTTTTGCCGTGCAACAAGCACCGCAGCATGTTTAGCATAGGAGAAGGATTTGGGATTAGTAATTAGATTTCTGGGCTTTCGACATCTATAGCCCGTCGACATTTCGCCCGTCACATTTGAGAGATGACGTCTCTCGGAGAGCACACTATCCGGGGAGGGGGAAGGAAGGAAGCGACCTAGGATCTATGTTAAGTGCCACCCCTGCATTTCGGCATTTGCCTGGTGTGAATGAGGAAAACCTAGGAAAACCTCATTCAGAGTAGCTGGCCTGAAAAAGCGTTTCACACTTTTCCGACCATTGGGAATTGAATACGGGACCGCTCTCACCGAAGACAAGAACGTTAGTGAGTACGCTACGCGGGCCACTAGCATAGCAGAAGTAATGAACGAGAGAGAAAACTAACTAACTAACTAACTCTATGGCCTATGGAACCCGGAGGTTCAATGCCGCGTTCACAAAAGCTCTCCAACGACTTCTATACTTAGCCAATTGGATCAAGTTTCTACTTTGTATTCCTATCTCTGCGAGATCCATCTTAATATTCTCCTCCCATCTGCGCCTAGATCTTCCTAATGGTAATTTTCCGATTGGTCTTCTAGTCAAGACTTTGAAAGCGTTCCTACTTTCTTCCATCTTAGCTACATGACCTGCCCACCTAAGCCTCCTAGACTTGACGACCCTAACAATGTTGGGTAAACCGTATAAATTATGTAGTTCCTCGTTATGAAGTTTCAGGCATTCCTCATTCCCAAGAACGAAAAATAAGCGTAATATTGTTTCATGGCACACAGTGGTGACAACATACTTTTGTTCGTCATGTTAACCGTGGAAAATAATAATAATAAAAAAATACATTTATAACATACGTTCTGCGATAGTAGAGCTATAGGTGGAATGCCTATTAACTGCAAATGTATGTGTTTCTGAACCATATCTATCACTGTCGAACTCGCTTTGAATTTTACGCATACTTTCCCTGCACTCTTTGACCTTGAAAAGCTTGAATAACGTGTTTTGTGAGTTCGCAATCAGAAACTAGTTCTGTAAGAGCAATGCCCCTGGATCTTGGAAGGACTTCGAAATTGAAATGAAATGAAATCCTTCAGTTTTACGTCCCACGCTTATGCCGGTGAGGCTAAAGGAGACGGTGATGATGAGAGATGAGTGAAATGGTGGAATGAAGAAAGTGGGGTGAAACGGGAGAAACCCGAGAAAAACCACGAGCACGGTGTTTGTCCACCACAAAGTCCACTCGGCGCGAGCTGGAATCAAACCAGGGACCCCAATACCGGAAGTGAACGCTCTATTACTGAGCCACCGCGTCCCCTCGAAGGACTTCGAGAGCAGTCAAAATACGCTGTGTCAATATCAATCTATATGTATTGAAAGAAGAGAGTTATTCTCTTTGAAAAACCGCTCAGTGATCGGGCGGGGTAGTAATCTTGATATATATATATATATATATATATATATATATATATATATATATATATATATATATATATATATATATATATATATATATATATATAAGTGTGTAAATATTACATGGAGAAGTTGATTGTCCAAAAACAATTTTTAGTAACGACAAGTTCATTAAAAAAAAAAAAAAAGAAACCGGCAAGTAGCTTAGCAGCTCTGGATGAACCAATAGAATTATGGAAGAGTCATTTCGAATCAGTATTAACTGGGTTCGGTGGCCCTGCATTTTCAGATTTATTGTCTTTAGGGTAGAATTGCGGTAAAGGAATAATTCCTTCAAACATGAAGTATTGCGAAACTCTACTCTTGGGAAGAAATATAATAAAATGAAGACTGGAACGGTGAACAACGGAAGAGGGCACTCTGTAACGACGAATCCATCTAAATTCCATCTTTTCGCCTTCCAGTGCTCGAAGCTAGTGCATCGTCGATCCGAGGACTGTTTTTATCTCGACCGTGTAATACCTACATGAATCCACGGACGAGGTAGTCTCCCAACTTTGGGCTGCTTTAGAGGCTACCGAGTTGGTAATTTAGTTATATTTAAGTGAATAATTGACAAAAACATGTTTGACAACGTTTAAGTGAGGCATAGAATTCCGTCAGGAATGTGAATTTGCCTATCTAACTTTGTACTACAACAATATTATCGTCTCAAACATTATTTTAAGCTATGCAGTAATTATCTACAATGTAAAGAAGACGTTTACATTACCAATAAATAGAAGAATTACCACAGCCACCGAATCTGTTATCGACCGAGCTCTTGTAAGATGAACTTGACAGAACAGTCTGTAAATAGATACCAACGAATACTTCAGGTCTTTGGAAGGCACTTACAGCGCTATTGGAGCCTCATAGCTTCGCAAAGTTGGATACATTAGTGAAACAAATGACTGGAATTTGTAAATCTCTTATCAAGGCTAAGTGTGGGTATTGCATTAAATGCAAACATACTCAATAAATCTGTCTCAGTGGAAACATGACTATATGTTTTAATTGCTTTATAAGAGCAGCGATCTTGACAAGGAAGGTCCAACAAACTAGGTTTTGAATGAATACGTTACTTTTTCTTTTTTTCTTTTTTTTTCTTTTGCGGGAAGCGAGAAATTCTAATATTCATTTCCTTTCAGGAATATGCACTAAAAAGATTACTTTATCTGGTCTTAACCTATTCCACTCTACTTCGAATAAATGATGTTGTGGTTTGTTTCCAGGTAATATTGTTTATATATATATATATATAATTGACTCTCCTAATTCTGTCCAGCTAGTGGTCAATGATCAACGCAGGAAAATAACTTGAATATAAGTCACCTAAATAAGACAGGAAGTTTATTATACAGAAACAATCCCTTCAAACATGTATTACTTTGAGAAAACTGAAATTATTTCCAGTAACAAATTAAGAAACTACTTTTATTGCATTTCCTTACATTTTCTTATCTACTTCCATCACTGACAAATCAATATTATCTAATAGTTTGTATAGTACTATGGACAACGAAGAATGTATAATGTTGATTATTTTAATTGTATTACTTCATTTTTTGGTTTAGATAAAATACTTTACTACTTTAAAAAAATAAATAAAAATAAACGGTATTTTTGTCATGATTCACCCATGTATTCAGATCATATTTTGCTTTTGTCTTTCAACAACTTTGTGTTTTGTTTTCTAAAGATAGTTTCTTAATGAATATTAAAATATTGTATGTATTTTTGACATAACCGTTTTGAAAATGAGGCAGAAAGTTTGCAAAGAAATCACTTTGAGAGTTTATGTTTGTTGTTCTTGTTAAAATTTTGTGGTGTTAATATCAAAATGTCAGTTAAAAATTGGAACCGTGACAGGATTACAATTGTATGTTAGGTACCTAATACACTCGTTACTCTCAAGTGCTTTGAACTTTTATCTAGAAGGGTTGTTCGTGATAGTTATATCTTTGTGGAAGGTGACAGATGAAGTTTAACGTATCCAATAAACAAATATTGACACAATCAACTAACTTGGAGAGAATTACGTGTCTACCATTCTTGGAGACGTGTGATGTTCATAAAGCAGAAACTGAGTTGATTGGGAAAGTTTAAAACTTCCTGAAGAACAATTCTAAACTTTTCATCTTTTTCCCTTATACAAAGCTTCCCGTTTACGATTTATCAGCGAGCATCACGAACAGTTTCTATTTCCTCACATTTTTTATTTTTTTTTCTTTCACTGTGTGATATTAACAATTTAACTAAGACAATAACATGAACAATGAATTTCATTTTATGTGTTATGTACAGAAATATTTCAATTACTTTCACTTAAGTTTCTTTAACAGGTCTAAGCACCTAACTTCTTATTATTCTTTATCATAAATAGAACAACGTGAAACATTACATTTTCAATAACGTTTATTGAAGTATGCGAATATTAATAGTTTAGTTTATTATGTTTTATGCATGTCCCACTAGACACCTTACGGTACATTTAGAATTAAAATATCTGTGCAAATACAAAATGCTTTAGTCTATAGGCTACGTTTAGAAAATGTCCATCTTTTGTAAACAAAATAAATATTACGTTCTTTTTTATACATTTAATTAGTATACATATATTTTACACTAAATAATCCTAAATATACAATATTATTATGATAAATAATAATAATAACAACAAAAATAAACTGACCAACACCACCAATAAGTAAGCTAAGAACTTAAACATATCGAAGAATAAAGACTATATTTTCACCTGAGTCAAACATACGCACGTCAGTATTATCTTTCAACTAGCATGCATCTTTGTTTTCAGTCACTGTGATTAACATACCATACACAAAGTCGTAGCTAGAGATTTTGACGCACGGACCAAAGTAGAATTCGGTGCCCCTATACCCATCTCAACAACTTTTTTTTTCATATAATAGAAGTAGTTTGTATTGTTATGCTACGTTGATTTTTTATCAAGCTGCTAGGACAGACCATTGCAACAACAAAAAGTTATAATTATGTATTCTTTTTTAGAAATAAGAACTGTTTCCAAGATGTTTAGTTAGAACTTTTTGTTAAACTAGACAAAATTACTTTTGGTTGGTATACAGATCCACTTGGAGCCTATGTCGAACCAACAAAATGCACCCTACACAACTAAACTAAAACCACCAAATTTCACTGTTGGCACAAACCAGTCTAGTAAGAAGCGTTTCCCCGGTTGTCGCCACACCCACATCCGATCATCTGACATGAAACACATGTAGCGTGATTCATCAGTCTATAACACATGTCTCCATTGGTCTACGAATCAACCCCGATGAGCTTCACACAATGCCAACCTCCCGGCTCTGTTCTTTGGAGTGATGTGTGGCTAGTGGGTAGCTGTTCTTCCATGGAAACCAAGTACATGCAGTTCTGTCCTGGCAGTGTTCAGTGAAACTAATGTGCTAAATGCAGTGTGGAACTCGTGCTGGATGGCAGGTGCAGTTTGACGGCGATTGCTGGATACCACTCGTTTCAGCACTCTCCGGTCCCTATGCTTTAATTTCTTGGGTCGTTCGGGCCGTTTAAGAACACTGTGAGGTTTTCATTTCAGGATCACATCACCCACCGTTGATTTTGGGTGGCGTAATTGGCACGATTCGACAAACCCACAATATGACAGCCGATGATGACTCCCCTATCGAACTCACTAAGTTCCCGTCTTGCGCCATTGTCAGTCAAACTGACTCCTAGCCTGACGCACGATCACTGATAACACTGGTCAACAAATTTTCACTTTTTATTTTTATTTACAGAAACGAAAGTAGCCAATCTTTATAGATTTCGAGGCGCTGAACACGAATGTCACACTTAAAATTATCTGGTACCTCAGGGTTGTCAGTAAATGTGGAATTTACCTTTAAAAATCATGTTTTTCACATTTAGTTTGTTAGGTTTTCCTCAGGAACGTATAATTACGTCCCTATTTATCGTTGCGGAATGTGCTATACCTCTTTCTATTCATCGATGACCGTACTTTCTGAAAATTTAACAATCGTTCCGGTAATCGATACCGTTGGGAAATTATATACCCATATATTCGAAAATATATCTTTTTTTAGAGGAAAATCCGTTTTTTTATTTTTTACTGGCAACTCTGCAATAGTAAAATTATAATTTATATTTGAAAAGTAACCTGTAACCTGTCAACATTGGAAATGTTTTCTGTAAATGTCGTCATGATCGAAGCGAACCGAACTGTGAAAAAAAATAGCCCTTCTACCGAAATGCCGAAATTTTCCCTACCTTTACATGGACATTAAAAATGTAATATTGACTTCTGTATGTCGAACAGAACTATAGGACAATACATTCAGACAACGTAACTATCATTTCAGTTGTTTGTACTGGGGTGGGGGATTTTATGTACTGAAATATTGCACGAAAAATTCCCTTTCTGCAAAATTCCGAATTTTTCTGCCTACAGCTGGCAATCCTGCAATAAATAACTGCACTGGCAGTCCTCGAATAAATATAATCATAAAGTATACGTTGACACCAACAATTTATATTCTAATTACATCCACACACACAAAAAAATATTTTTCCCATGGGATGACCGAATTGTCAAGAAATTTCGAAGTGATAAATGTCGCACGTACTTAGGGTACAAATGAATTGCGTTGTTGTTATAATAGCAGTATACAAATAAGTGTAACAACGGTTTTGCTGCTGTCGTTAAGCAAGTTGTACTTGTCGGATCTGGCAACAATGCGTAAAGCTCACTCATGTGCCCACGATCCAATCACGTGATCACTCGACAGGCTGAAAGTTGTTGCCGACGTGCTTGTGTGTTTGTCCGCGCTCTCTTTTACTGTACTGTAATGTGTGTTGGTTGAGAGGTTGTTAATGGTGAATGTATATACAATAAAATATTTGAATTAAACTGTGAGTGTTTGCGTTATTTGAACGAGTGACGGTTTTCATGAAAATGCCCCGCACTTCAAGAACAATCCTGATAACTTGTGTTACATTTGTGCAGACGCTATTTGTGTTAATATGAGGCGACCACTTACTGATGCAGTAAGGATAGCTTATTCATTCTATTTCGGTTGTCGAGTAGGAGACCAAGACAAATCTTGGGCTCCAAACGTGTGTTGTACGTGGTGTTCTTCCGTACTAAATGATTGGATGCATAGGAAAAACGTCTCCATGAAGTTTGGCGTGCCTGCTATTTGGCATGAACCCATAAATCATGTGTCTGATTGCTACTTTTGTATAACTCCGCCCTTGAAGAAAGGAATCAATACCAAAAGGAAGAGAAATATCGAATACCATGACATCCCATCTGTAATTCACCCTGTGCCTCATGGACAAGGACTCCCAGTTTCAGTTCCCCCAAACGCAACAACATCAAGCAGTGATAGCGAGAATGCTGATCCTACACATCCAGCCGAAGAAGTGTATCCATCCGCCAGTGTTGTTGATCCTTCATTTACGCCATCTTCATCCAGCGAACACACAAAATCACACAACGTGAACTCAGTGATCTAATCAGGGATTTAGACCTCCCGAAATGTAAAGCTGAAGTGTTAGCCTCACGACTGCAGCAGTGGAACCTTCTATCTGAAACAGTGCGAGTGTCTGTTTTTTTCGGGATCGTCAGATAGAATTGAGAACCATTTCAGTACTGAAGGTGACATTACATTCTGCAGTGATGTTGAAGGTTTGTTTCATGACCTACATATTTTATACAAACCGGACGAGTGGAGACTATTCATAGATGGTTCCAAAACAAGCCTGAAGGGTGTACTGCTACATAATAATAACGAAAGACCATCCATCCCTGTCGCATATGCTGCTTTAGCGAAAGAAACGTACACTACGTTGAAATCTGTTCTACGCATCATTAGTTACAATCAGCATGAATGGCTAGTATGTGTAGATTTCAAAGTAATTTCGATTTTGTTGGGTTTGCAAGGAGGTTATACTAATTATTGCTGTTATATATGTGAGTGGGACAGTCGCGCAAGATATAAACACTATACACAAAAGGTGTGGCCTTTAAGAAGAACTCTGATTCCTGGCTCAAAAAATATCGTCAATGAACCTCTAGTAAACCCTCAGAAAACTGTTCTCCCACCACTGCATATTAAGTTGGGACTTACGACAGCGTTTGTAAAGGCAGTGAACACGAATGAAGCAGCATTCCGATATTTGTACATGAAGTTTCCACGATTAAGTACAGAGAAGATCAAACAAGGAATATTCATTGGTCCACAGATACGCCAGCTCCTAAATGACCCTGACTTTGAGGCCACTCTAACCCCTGATCAGCTGCATGCGTGGCGTTGTTTCCGTAATTTGACCACATTGTTCTTGGGAAACAAGAGAACATACAATTGCAGGGACCTTATGGATGAATTAATTCATGCTTGTCAAAACATTGGCTGCAACATGACACTGAAAATGCACTTTCTTCACTCACACCTCGATGTCTTCGCAGAGAGCTGTGGTGCTTTCAGTGATAAACACGGCGAGAGATTTCACAGGAATATTTCTCTCATGGAACATCGATACACGGGTCGGTGGACAGCTGCAATGTTGGCTGACTTCTGCTGGACGCTACAGAGGGATGCTCCAGACAAAACCTACAAGAGGAAGGCAAAGAAACGGCGCATTCATTGAAGGTGAGTGCATTCATTTATCCTAGGCAATAAATTTGTCTACAATTTACTTTTGTGCAGCAATAACGAAAATCCGAGGACCAATTTATTTTATTTATTTATTTATTTATTTTTTGGCCAAAAATGTAGTAGACAGAGGAAATTCGCGGTATTTCAGTTCAAAGGATAATATTTATTCTCAGTTCGGTCTTCGTGATGGCACATAATGTTACCAGTCTTAGAATAACTTTTCCAGCATTCTTTCCGGTTATTTATTGCAGGATTGCCAGCTGTGGGCAGAAAAGAGTCGGAATTTTGAAGAAAGGGAATTTTTCGTGCAATATTTCAGTACATAAAATCCCCCACCCCAGTACAGACTGCCGAAGTGATAATTACATTGTCTGAATGTATTGTCATATAGTTCTGTTCGGCATAGGGAAGTCAATATTACATTTTTAATGTCCATGTTGTAAAGGTAGGGGAAATTTCGGCATTTCGGTAGAAGGGATAATATTTTTTTTTTCACAGTTCGGTTCGCTTCGATCATGACGAAATTTACAGAAAACATTTCCAATACTAAAAGGTTACTTTTCTGATATAAATTATAATTTTACTATTGCAGAGTTGGCAGTAAAAAAAAATAACATAATCGGATTTTCCTCTAAAAATAAGGGATATTTTCGAATATATGGGTATATAATTTCCCAACGGTATCGATTACCGGAACGATTCCAAAAGTTTCAGAAAGTACGGTCATCGACGAATAGAAAGAGGTATAACACATTTCGCAACGATAAACAGGGACGTAATTAAACGTTCCTGAGTAAAACTTAACAAAATAAATGTGAAAAACATGAATTTTTAAGGTAAATTCCACATTTACTGGCAACCCTGAGCTAGCAGCTTTTTTAAGTGTGATATTCGTGTTCAGCGCCTTGAAATCTATAAAGATTGGCTATTTTCGTTTCTGTAAAAAATCCACTGTAGACCAGTGTAGTGAGTTACGCACCGAAACAAAAGATTGGGGTCGTGAAGATTGCTCTGTATTCATTATGGCTATGTCCTAGCAGACTGACCGGTGACTTTTTGGTAGATAGTGTATACATATTAGCAAGACTGACCCCATACGTAGATGGAATTATTGGAGATTATTGGGTACGAAAATTTTTGTCCATGAGCTTTCACGTCGAAAATGGCATGAAACAATGATATGCGTTGTCGCCATTATTATTTTACTTCGTTCTGGAATACGCTATAAGGAAAATCAAAGATAGCAACTAGGGCCTAGAGTTGAAAAGGTTATGGCATATGCTGATGATGTAAATTTAATAGGGGATGATAGGAGAACAATAGAAATAAATGCAGAGATCTTATTAAACGCTTGCAGGGACATGGGTTTAGAAGTAAATGCAGATAAAACTAAATACATGGAAGTGCGTCGGGACCGGAATCCGCAAATTGCGGATGCGTTAAAATATTAAATATTACTTTTGATAAAGTGGATAGTTTCAAATATCTAGGATCAATATTAACAGAGGAAAATCATATTCACGAAGAAATTAAATGTAGACTAAAAGCAGGGAATTCGTGTTACTATTCGGTTCAAAATCTCTTGTCGTCGCGAATTCTCTCGAGGAATTTGAAGCTTAAAATATACAAAACGGTAATCATGCATGTTGTTTTGTATGGCTGCGAAACATGGTCACTTACTCTGAGGAAAGAACATAGACTGAAAGTATTTGAGAACAAGATCCTGAGACGAATATTCGGACCCAAGAGGTACGGGAATGGGGAATGGCGGGAACTTCATAACGAGGAACTACATAGATTATATGGTTTATCCAACATTGTTAGGGTCGTCAAGTCTAGGAGGCTTAGGTGGGCGGGCCATGTAGCTAGAATGGAAGAAAGTAGAAACGCTTTCAAAGTCTTGACTGGAAGACCAATCGGGAAACGACCATTAGGAAGACCTAGGCGCAGATGGGAGGACAATATTAAGATGGATCTCGCAGAGATTCGAATACAAAATAGAAACTGGATGCAGTTAGCTAAGGATAGAAGTCAGTGGAGAGCTTTTGTGAACGCGGCATTGAACCTCCGGGTTCCATAGGCCATAGAGTTAGTTAGTTCGTTAGTGTATATATAAAGTTATCTTCTACTAATCTTGTTCTTATGGCTACAAAGGTTGAAATCAAAAATCGTTTATTTCAACGACTTCTAGTGTAAATAAAGGACCAAGGAAGAAGATGAAACCTATTCATGGGACGGTTAATTAATTTCGAAAAAAAAATCTGATAGCCCTTATCGTTTATTCTCTATGGGAATAAATAATGAAGTAATAGTAAATTTGTATCTTTTCGGTTGAATGTTGTGGATAGTCACTGTATGTTGCCTTGAGACGCTGAATCGTCTACAAGGAACAGCTTATTGCTATATGTTATAGTTTGCGTTCTATAGCATAAACTTTGAAATTGGAAGTAATAATAAATTTGAACCACTTCTGCCTTTAGTAGAGAGTTGTGGTTTCCCGTGGTACGTCGTGTTAAGACGCTGAACCCTTCATTAAAAAAAAGAAAAAAAAAACTTTCGTCCTGTGGCGATAAACTTTAATAACCGGAAATGAATAATTTGAACCCTTTCGTTTTCAAAAGAGAGCTAGCTAAGGAGGCGGAACTATCCTTGGGATTCCGAATGGATTGCAACAAACCTCATCTCGATATCTCAACGTTTTTGTTCAGATGACAGTCGATTGATTGGCGGAAATACAAAGCAATGCGCAGTTTGGAAGTCGAACAATAATAAACGTGTTTAATAATTAACCAATCTTCTGTCCCGGGAGAAAAGTGTTTGAAATATATTTGAGTATACCCCCCCCCCACACATATATATATATATATATATATATATATATATATATATATATATATATATATATATATATATATATATATATATATATATACAGACTGTCCCATAATTCCTGTAATTTTCTAGACCACTTTTTGGGGCCGTAAACACAAAAGTTCATTTTCCTTATGGGAGATGCAAAGTTAAATTTTAGAACCAGTTTTCTCCAATAACTATTGCTAAGGATTTTGGTATAAATGAGTGTTGTTTGATACAAAATGCAAGGACACTCATCTACAATGCTAGAGGAGTCGTTCTAAACATTATTTTGGGTAAGACTCCCCCTTTCGGGGACAAGGGCCGTAGAAAGTGGTGGGTGAAGTGTTACCAAAATCAAAAACTTTATTTTAGGAACGCCAGTAAGTGTAAGATTAATCACAAATGCCACAGAACTAATATTCTGATGCTCCTTGCATGTGCCAGTAATGTATATGTGGCTAAAGCCCCCATCCAAAAGTCACATTAAAAATTCAGCGTAATTATTTTTTTGCACGGACATACGGAAAAAAAATATTTTGTTTTTGTCAATTAATGTGAAATTTGTTGTTATTGTAGTAGAAAAGTAAGGTTTTGAAATCTTTATTTTGGCAACGCACCACCTGAGGGGGACACAGGGGGCGTAGCGTAAGATGGTGGATCTTCATAAAAATTCTAAATTTTGTTTTGGAAATGCCAGTGAACATCAGATGAATCACAAATGCCGCAGAATTTGTATTCCGATGTTCCTTGCATGTACCAGTGACTGATAAGGGGGTGTAGCCCCTCTACGAAAATTACATAAAAAGGACGATAAATATCCTTAGCAGGAACATACGATAATACATTTGTTTGGTAAATTAATGTGAAATTTTGTTTTATTGTAGTAAATGGATATGCACTCTGAAATCTGGAATGTTAGTTTGGTAATACACTGCCTTACGGGGGGCACAGAGGGCGTAGCATAAGCATTTGAAAACTTATAAATAATAAATTTTATTCTGGAAGTGACAGTGAGCGTTAGATTAATCGCAAAGGTTGCAGAATTAATTTCCGACGCTCCTTGCATGTGTTAGTTATTGATATGGGCTACAACTCCTTTCAAAAATCACAAAAGATTGCCATTATTGCTTTAGCAGGACACACTGGAAGAAACATTTTTATTTGTCACGTAATGTGAAATCTGGCTTTATTCTAGTAAAAAGATACACGTTTTTCAATTCTGTTATGCTATTTTGGTAACAGGGATCAAGGGTGTGGACAGTAATTTGGTGGTTCTGCAGAGTATAGGGGATGGGGCATTAAAATTCCAAGTTTTATTTTGGGTGTGCATATGAGCGTAAAATTAATCTCATGACGCACAGAATTAATCATCCAATGCTATTTCCATGTAGCAGTGAGTGATATAGAGCTATAGCCCCATTTGAAAAAAAGTTATATAAATTCATAATGAATGCCCTTACCCAAGGACCTACTGGCAGAACCTAAACATGTTTCATAATTAATGTAAAATTTGGCATTATTGTCGAAAAATGTTTGCTTAGAAAAAAAAAGAAGGTGAAGCGTCAATAGGATATTATTCATGTATGGATCTCTTTTAGGGAGGTGAACTCAAAATTTCATTTATTTAATTGGAGTTTTAATGTAAAATGTGGGAAGCAGTTTTTTTCTAATTATTGATTTGGCTGGAAAATTAGAAGTTTTGGTTGGAAAACACAAGAACATTCCTCCTTTTGTTCCTCCCCTTGCATCTATGATGGTACGTGCGTCTTTAATTTTATTATAGCTTTTCCTTCTCATTGCGAAACAAAGCCGGCAAGAAAAGTTAAATCTTTTCTTTATTCGCTATGAGCGTCAAAATAATCGGAAATATAAAATTAATGCCCAGAAGCTACTTCCATGTGCCAGTGGTCATTTTGGTACTTCAATTCCCCCTCCTCAGTCGCAAAATCACTTTTAAAAACCGCACCGCATTCTTTCATTATCTTCCATGCTCCTTTTGACCCATTCAGAATTCAAATCTTTTCTTATCTCAATACACCAACGATTTACGACCTGCAGAGTTCAATAGGAGTTCATGTCTGTAATCAACATCTGGGTTAGATCGATTTCTTCGGAAATCCACATTACATAGACGTGAATATAAGGGGTAGACTGGCTTAATCGTTTGTGAACTGCTTATCCTTTCCATTACATTTTAAGAGTACATTCATGCTGTGGTGTTTTTCTATCATGCAATCTTTAACTCAGGATTAGCATGCTAATATAATTGAATGATATATTTTATCATAAAAATCTGCAAAGGAAACAAGATCCCATATAGTTAAAGAGTTCGGACTAAAAGTGTGCGACGTGCAAATTGACCGTTTGTACAAACAGTTCCGCGGCAACTGCTTTCACACTGTCCATCTTGCATCTAGAAAAGTGCAAGATTTCCAAGCGTATCTACAGAAGAAACAAAAAGACTTGTGTTGTTATCTGTTACTAGTTCACCGCGTAAATCCCTTGCCCGTCGAAGCTTAGGTTCAAATATTAAGTAAACTACGCTACAAAGAAATTTAAGAAACTTGAAGATAAAACATGCAAAATCCGAATGGTTTCTGAGTTGTGTGCAAGTGATGGTGATGGTCAAGTTTATTTATGTATCTGGTTCATTGAAAAGGTAAATAAAAACCCTATGTTCTTGTTTCAAGTTATGTCTTCTGACATCTTTCTGACGTCTTTCAAGTTATGTTAATTCTTCTTAAATGGTTCAGCGTCCTCATCACATGCAAGATATTGATCATCATGGAACCGAACGTGAGATCAGAAGTATCAATGGACAAAGAAGGAACAGTGGTTTGGTGTGGCATAACTGCTACTGACGTGACAGGACCTTTCTCTTTTCATGAAAATGTGACAACGGAATCATACCAAAAACCACTAAGAGGGAAGATATTTGCCGAGCTTGATCGTTTAAATTTAGGTCAAAGTGATGAATTATTGTTCATGCAAGATAGAGCACCACAGCATTGTTCAAGTACGGCTATAAATCCTTTTGGATAACGACTTATTTCTATGGAGTCAAGTGTCGAATGGCCATCGAGAAGTACAGATCTTACGCCATACATTTTTTTTCTTGTGGAGATTCCTAAATCAAATTGTCTATCAAAAATCATGTAACAATGTACATAACTTGAAACAAAGAATTCTTCAGAGTGTAGAGATGATTACTCCAGATATGTTGGAGAAGATGTTCACAGTGGCCTTAGTAAATATTATTAATTTATGTCTTGCTCGTTCAGGAGGGTACGCTGAATAAAAGTAAGTTGATTTTATCTGTCTTACGTTAGATTAATGATATTTTTAAAAACTTAAAGCTAGACTTTTCATTTTTAAAATCTTACTTTTCATTATTTTTTTTTCTGTGGTTTCTGCGAATGCAACATATTTTACTGCCATATATCTGTTCTATTTCGAACTTTTTTTTTTTTTTTTGCTTAAGTGTGCAGAAAATACGTAAGAATCATAATTCATTTTAAAAAAGGCAAAATTCTTTGATTATATTCCAGTTATCCCATAACAACAAAGCTGTTACACTGACAGAAGATATTCATTTACAGTACATTTGAAATAAAAAAAAAATCTGCAATAATGACAAATTACATATTAATTATAAAATGCATCTATCTTCTTCTCGTACGGCTGTGCTAAGAATGTTTCTCGTAAATTTTTCTGTGACTTTTGTAAGAGGGTTGCTTCCTGATATCAATCACTGGAGCATGCAAGGGGCATCGGAACACTAATTACGTGCAATTTGTTATGAACCTGACACTCATTGGCATTTTCAGAATAAAATTTGGATATTCTTAATAAAGATCCACCATCTTATCCTTTGCCCCAAGTGCCCCCCTAAGGCAGTGCGTTAATAAAATAACATTCCAGATTTGACAAACTTATACTTTTTACAACGATAGTCTCAAATTTCAGACTGCTTGATTAAAAAGAATAGTTTCTTCCGGTATGTCGCTGCTAAGGATATATACCGTGAATCCTTTATGTGATTTCTAGGAGGGGGCAGTTCAATATCAGTCACTGGTACATGCAAGGAGCGTCGGAGCATTAATTCTGTGAATTTGTGATTAATATGTCCTCACTGGCATTTCCACAACAAAATTTTGAATTTTTGTAAAGATCCACCATCTTATGCTACGACTCCTGTGACCCCCTCTCAGGTGGTGCATTATCAAAATAACATTGCAGATTTTAAAACCCTCCAAAAAATATTTATGGGGAATTTTTAATATGACTTTTGGAAGGGGGGCTGTAGCCCAATATCAATCACTGACACATGAAAGGAGCGTCGGAAATTAATTCTGCAACACTTGTGATTAATCTGACATTCACTGGAGTTTACAGAAAAGAATGTAACTTTTGTAAAGTCCCAAATGCTTATGCTATGCCCCCTGTGCCCCCGTCAGATGGTGCGTTACCAAACTAACATTCCAGATCTCAGAAAACATACTTTTTTTTCTATTACAGTAAATTTCACATTAATTTACCAAAACAAATGCATTCAGCCCAATATCAGTCACTGGCACATGCAAGGAGCATCGAAATATAACTTCTGAGGGCATTTGCGATTAATCTGACGCTCACTGTCATTTCCACAACAAAATTTAGAATTTTTATAAAGATCCACCATCTTACGCTACGCCCCCTGTGTCCCCCTCAGGTGGTGCGTTGAAAAAATAAAGATTTCAAAACCCTAGTTTTCTACTACAATAACAACAAATTTCACATTAATTGACAAAAACAAAATAGATTTTTTTCGTATGTGTGTGCAAAAAATAATTACGCTGAATTTTTAATGTGACTTTTGGATGGGAGCTCTAGCCACATATAAATTACTGGCACATGCAAAAAGCATCAGAATATTAGTTCTGTAGCATTTGTGATTAATCTTACACTTACTAGCGTTCCTTTTTTTTTGGTAACACTTCACCCACCACTTTTTATGGCCCTTGCCCCCCCAAAGGGTGAGCCTTACCCAAAATAATGTATAGGACGAATTCACTAGCATTGCGTATGAGTGTCCTTGCATTTTGTATCAAATAACACTCATTTGTACCTAAATCCTTTACAATAGTTATTGGAGAAAACTGGTTCTAAAATTTAACATTGAATCTCCCATAAGGAAAATGAACTTTTATGTTTACGGCCCCAAAAGAGGGGCTAAACAGTGATTGTCTTTTATTTTCTTTTGAAATTAAAAAAAAAAATCGTACATTTTCCAATAAGAATGCAAAATTTCACATTATTAGTGTGAAAACTTCATCTTCTGCGTGTGCTCTAATAATTACTCGAATTATGGAACAGTCTGTATTTACAGTATATGTATATAGGGTGTTTCAGATAAAACGTCCAGTGCTTATAAATCCGAAACGGCTGAGAATAAAAAGATGAAACAAAAACTGAGATAGGAAAATGTCATAGGGCGCATCACATGGTGTTGTTGTGGTGACCTCCAGGGCCCTCCTTCAAGGGGTCCCAGGGGCCAAATTCAAATTTTCAAATAGAAGCATGTATCGAATCATACCTCATTCAATAGTACTTGAAAAACGAAACAACTTTTGTAGGAAACAATTTTCGATTTGGGCCACCGTTTTTAAATGGCCGCAAAAAGTGGGTCCTATATCAGATAAAACGTCCAGTGCTTATAAATCTGAAATGGCTGAGAATAAAAAGATGAAACAAAAACTGAGATAGGAAAATATCATAGGGCGCATCACACGGTGTTGTTGTGGTGACCCATAGGGCCCTCCTTCAAGGGGGCCCAGGGGCCAACTTCAAATTTTCAAATGGGAACATGTATTGAATCATACCTCATTCAATAGTCCTTGAAATACGAAACAACTTTTGTAGGAAACAATTTTCGATTTGGGGCACCGTTTTCAAAATGGCCGCAAAAAGTCCTGTATCAGTTTGAAGTTTACACCTGGGCCCCCTTCACGGAGTTTCCTGAGGGTCACCACAACAACACCACTTGATATGCTTTATCGTCGTTTCTATCTCAGTTTTTGTTTCATCTCTCTATTCTCAGTCGTTTCTGATTTAGTCCTATAAGCACTGGACGTTTTATCTGATACAGGACCCACTTTTTGCGGCCATTTTGAAAACGGTGGCCCAAATCGAAAATTGTTTCCTACAAAAGTCGTTTCGTTTTTCAAGTGCTATTGAGTGAGGTATGATTCAATAGGTGTTTCCGTTTGAAAATTTGAAGTTGGCCCCTGGGCCCCTTTGAAGGAGGGCCCTGGAGGTCACCACAACAACACCATGTGATTGGCCCTATGACATTTTCCTATCTCAGTTTTTGTTTCATCTGATTATTCTCAGCCATTTCGGATTTATAAGCACTGGACGTTTTATCTGATACAGGACCCACTTTTTGCGGCCATTTTGGAAACGGTGGCCCAAATCGAAAATTGTTTCCTACAAAAGTTGTTTCGTTTTTCAAGTATTATTGAATGAGGTATGATTCAATACGTGTTCCCATTTGGAAATTTGAAGTTGGCCCCTGGGCCCCCTTGAAGGAGGGCCCTGGGGGTCACCACAACAACACCATGTGATACGCCCTATGACATTTTCCTATCTCAGTTTTTGTTTCATCTTTTTATTCTCAGCCGTTTCGGATTTATAAGCACTGGACCTTTTATCTGAAACCCCCTGTATATATTGTATATATATATATAGATAGATAGATATAGATAGATAGATATATAGATAGATAGATAGATAGATAGATAGATAGATAGATAGATCACTATGCATGCATAAATAGTCGCAGAGAGGTATAGTATAATAAGCGGCTAGTCTGGTCTGGTTTCTACTTAAACTGCTGTGTTTCCGCCAGTGCGAAGGGCAATTTTAATGAAACAGATCGTAATAAAGGCTTAAAGCAAACAGGAAACATGCTTATATCATGGTAACCTGCACACAGATAAAAGTACAGATTTAAAAGGAAAGGTCGGCTGCTACTTAAAAAAAAGGAAAAAAAAAAGAAAAAAAGAAACAAAAGAAAATGAAATATACAAGCGAAACAAAGTTTTAATTAAATTACTTCCTTCATATCTTGTTATTTCTAAATAGTGTAATACTGTGTAATTAGTGAAATACGTTTTAGTTCAGCACGCACGAAAAACAGGAGAAAAATGTAAAGTAAATAAAAAAAAAAACTGATATTTAAAATTTCATATCACTTCAGACATTGATATACAGTTGTGTATTAAAAGGAAAACATCCAGGAGCTATCTAGAATATGAACGTAGGTTGAGTTATTTGGTTTAGAAGCGTAGAATTTCAACGTGGAAGAACTATGTTTCATAACATCCAGTATCAATTTAACTAGGTATGCATTATATATATATATATATATATATATATATATATATATATATATGTGTGTGTGTGTGTGTGTGTGTGTGTGTGTGTGGCTTCGAAATCCAATATTCCGCACTTTTGTCTGTCTGCAATAATAAGATGATAATGAATTGTGGGTGGAGCTTCAATATTAGCCTCATTCAAAATTGAAACATCTGGTATCAATATTTTTCTTCGCGTTGTATTTATGAACACAAACATGTTAATAGTTTATGTTTAGAATATATATATATATATATATATATATATATATATATATATATATATATATATATTAGCGTGGTCCAAAATCAAATGCAAATAATCAACTAGTTCAAAATAATCCCTAAAAGTGCTAAGTATCTGCCATTTAGGTGTCCCAGGTACTTTTTGGTACCAAACATTTGGTACACATGATATTCATGTCCTAAGTATGTACTTCAGCTACCTACAGTTTTATGTACTTGTTGTACCAAATTGATATTTGTAACTATATACCGCAAATATAGCTTTTTTATACCTGGCTCAGTTTCGCTATCAGTCATTTGTTATATGTCGTCACTTGGGACATATATCTGTCATATTCTAGGTACGTCCTTTAAGTATATACTGTTTCAGATACCTTAACAGCACAAGATTTGCTAGGCATGCCCCACTTAGATGTTCTAAATTCATCTCCTACATTTGATGCACTTGTTGCTTCTTTTTCTAAGTGATTATGTACTTCAAGCAACAAACGCATCAATTTTATTAGATGGCAATTGTCGCCAATCATTTGAAAGTGGATATGAAAGAACTATGAGATAAAGTAAATAGACACTCGTCATTTTGTAATAAAATTACATGGTAACTAGATTTTATCTTATCTCAAACTGTTATAGTCGATTACACGCGGTTAAAGGAACACTTTGATTAGCCAAATTCAAAATACTTCAATAATTTATCTCCCTACAAGGGAGATTGTCTCCATTGCCTCCGTGGCGAAGTCGGTAGAGCACGTGGCTAGTAATCCAGAGGTTGGTGGTCCGCTCCCACACTGGGGAACATTTTTTTTTATTTTTCTAAAGTGCTTTTAGACTCACCTTAATGAAAACACATTACGCATATAGGCCATTTAACTTATTTTTGGGGAGTGATTTTGTGATTCCCTGATGCTTACGGCATGTGGAACATAATAGGCACGTTTCCCAGGTACATGTCGGGCATGCGCCTTGCTGCGGACATAGTCTGTGACTATCACTTGCCATCCATGTGATTTCTCTCTCAGAGGTACATAAGGCACATAATGGACCCATCCTCATGTACCTGAGGGAACATTATAGGCATATGCCTGCTATGTGATTGTGCTGTTAGGGATCCTCCACTTGGCTTATTTTGTTTCTGTAGTCATAAGTTACTTACCTGCTAAATTTCAGTCATATTGCTTAATATTTACAGGTCGCTCCACTTTAAACTTTTTTTGTTCATGTAGTATTACGAATGATCTAATATTAAAATTTTTGGGAAGTATATGCCGGGCCGTTTTCAAAAATTTAGCGTATGTCCACCTCCATATATACTCGTCCATTCGTAAATTTAAGGTAAATATATGCTGCACTATGAAAATATTAGTTGGGTAATCGGAATACTCCCTATTATATTCATGCATACTATATTATAGGTATCAATACTACAATGTAATTTAACATAGTCACTGTGCTAATAGCTAGATAGATATATGTTCGTACCTTTCAATATGATCACTGGATGGCGACACGAGAAGTAATAGTTCATGAAGCTCCAGTTGCCAACTAAGCTCCTCTCAAGTGCATTTTTTTTTTTTGTCAGTTCTGAAAACTTACCTAGACAAATCTATTTCCAGTAATGTATATGCATAATTTTCAAGACATCTCTCCTTTTTGTCTGAACATTTAGCAGGGTTAGCACTTCCTGATGACAGAGTTATCAGAGGAAACAACGGAAAATATGGTTCAAAGCCTGCAGCTGCCAACGTTACCGAACATTCCACGACGATTTAACCTAACAAAGAAACCCAAAGAACTTAATCTGGAGAATCTAGTAACAGAGAGAATACTGTCGATATGTGATGTCCTAAAGCAACAGACAAATAGAAGTATCAGTCTGTTCTCAAACAAATTCCCCAACATTGGCAAGCTAATCTTTTTTTTTTTTTTTTCAAGAATTTTGCAAATTATCTAAACAAATTTCCGTGGTGAATGATGTAGCAGAAAAATGTACAAGACTCATTCAAACGCATAATGAAGCCTTGACAAAAGATGAGAAACAGAAGCATTTTACTCTTCGATTGGTTGAAAACAATCATACAAATTTTCCCGCTCCACTGGAGAAAGCGTTTTGTAAATTGAGAATACAAATAGTGACACTTTTTCTAAAGTTTTGACAATTGGAAAAAAGAGAGGGAGAGAGAGAGAAAATGGAGCGACCTGAAAATATGACTTAATTGTACTAAAATTTTGTTCGTTCTTTGTATACATAAGAGGAACCAAATAAGCCTTGTGGGTGCCCGAACACTGTTAGTTGTCTGTTTTGGACCACCCTAATATATATATATATATATAAAGTATAAAGGGTGTCCACAAAGTCCGTTTCCCCCCCTGTATCTTCAAAATGACTGCGAAAATGATAAAACGCAAAAACACATACATCATTATTTTAAGGGGCTAGAATTTTGAGCTATAAAAGGTCTACCCCAGACACCCCATATAGGGGTATCTGGGGTCAACTTGAAAATTTTAAATGGCAAATGGGATCGTGTAATATATCGATGGAAAGGCCTTGTCAAAAGAAATATTTTCCCGAAAGTTCCAAGTCTCTATGTTGTCCCCATAAAAATGGCGGCGGTTCCCATTTCGTGTCAATATAATCCACTGTCACCCCATGTATCTTCGAAACGACTGTGAATATGAGAAAACGGAAAAACATGTCCATCATTTTTTTAAGAGGCTTAAGTTTTGAGCTATAGAAAGTGGACCCCAGACACCTGCATATAGGGATACGTAGAGTCAACTTGAAAATTTTAAATAGGAAAGGGAATTGAGTAATATATCGTTGGAAAGGTCTCGGGAAGAGAAATATTTTCTAGACCGTTTCAAGTTCCTATATTGAACCCATCCAAAATGGCGGAGTTCACATTTCGTGTCCATAAAGTCCATTGCCACCCCGTGTATCTTCGAAACGACTGCGAATATGAGAAAACGCAAAAACTGGCTTTAATTTTGAGCTATAGAAGGTCTACCCCCCACACACCCATACCCTAACAGCACAAGATATGCTAGGCACGTGTCATTTAGGTGCCCAAGCTACTTTTTAGGTACCCAACACTTGGCACATATAATATTCATGTCCTAAGTATGTACTTGAGCTACCTACACTTTTATGTACTTGTTACACCTAATTAATATTTGCAACTATGTGCCACAAATGTAGCACTTATATACCTGGCTCAGTTTTGCACTCTAACAGTCATTTGTTTTATGTCGTCACTTGGGACATATATCTGTCATGTTCTAGGTACGTTCTTTAGGTACATACTGTTTCAGATATGCTAACAACACATATACCTTAATGTGATTGGCAGGCGCCATTTAGGTGTTCTAAATTCATCTCCCGAATTTTATGCATTTGTTGCTTCTTTTTCTAAGCGATTGTGTGCTAGAAGCAACAAACGCATCAACTTCATTAGATGGCAAATGTTGTCGATCATTTGAAAGTTAATATGGAAGAACCGTGAAATAAAGTAAATAGATACTCGTCATTTTGTTATACAATTAGAGGGCGAGTAGGTTTTTGTGTGATCCCAAACGGTTATTGTCGAATACACGCGGTTAAAAGAACACTCTGATTAGCCAAATTTAAAAGACCTCAATAGTTTATCTCTCTACAAGCGATATTGTCTTCATCGTCTCCGTGGCCAAGTCGGAAGAGCACGCGGCTAGTAATCCAAAGGTTGGTGATTCGCGCATACCCCCTGATACATTTTTTACTTGTTTAAAATGTTTTAGACTCACCTTAATATAAACACATTACGCATATAGTCGTTTTAACATATTTTGGGGGAGTAATTTTGTGGTTCATTACGGCATGAAGAACATACCTATATAATATTAGCCACGTTCCTCAGTACATGTCAGGCATGTGCCTAGGGGCGGGTATAGTCCGTGACTATCACTTGCCATCCATGTGATTTCTCTCTCAGACGTACATAAGGCACATACTGGACACATTCTTATGTACCTGAGAGAATATTATAAGCATATGCCTGCTATGTAATTGTGCTGTTAGGGTATAGGAGTACGTGGTTTCAACTTGACAATTTTAAATGATTAAGGGGGTTAATATATCATTGGAAAGTTCTCGACAAGAGAAAAATATTTTGCCGAAAGTCTCAAGTCCCTATTTTGACCGCATCCAAGATGGCAGGATTCGCATTTCGTATCCATTTAAAATAATTAAGTTGACCCCACGTACTCCTACGTGGGAGTGTCTGGGGTAAACCTTTTATATCTCAATATGGAAGCCCCTTAAAATAATGATCGACGCGTTTTTGCGTTCTCTCATATCCGCAGTTGTTTCGAAGATACACGGAGCGGGGACATACTTCATGCACAAGACATGTGAACCCCCGCCATTTTGCACAGGGTCAACATAGGAACTTGAAACGGTCTAGAAAATATTTCTCTTGTCGAGGCCTTTCTAACGATATATTACTCGACAACCTTTGCAATTAAAACTTTTAAAGTTGACACTCATGTACCCCTGTATGGGTGTGCCTGGGGTGGACCTTCTATAGCTCAAAATTCAAGCCCGACTTTGCGTTTTCTCCTATTCGCAGTCGTTTCGAAGATACAGGGGGTGGTAACAGACTTTATGGACACCCTGTATACATATATATATATATATATATATATATATATATATATATATATATATATATATATATATATATATATTAGGGTGGTCCTTAATTTTTGATTTCCGAATTTCTTTGCTCCCAACCCCTAAATTCAAATTAATCTGTGAAAAAAATGGGCTCAATCGAAGGATATTTAACCGACCCCCAAGCGACCTAAACATCTGAATACATTTACTATGTATAGTATATGGCAAGAATTTGTAATAAATTATTGTAACTTGAAAATGGCTGAAGGAAAGGAACCATACCTTGGATAGAGGTTGTAGAAGTAGATCCATACCTGATACTCAGTAGTGACCGAGATGAGGCATATCTTTAAGTCCACCATCTTGGATTCGGGCACAAAATTTTAAATAGAAATGACCTCGTATAATATATCATTTTGAGGTAGCTTTTGAAGACAAACAGACGTCTGCCTTTATTTTCCACGTATCTCTGAACATGTAATAATTGTCAACTATGGAAAATAAAAGCTCTAAGTAATAAAATTTAATATTCTGTGAGTTTGTATCTCTGTACGGGCTGCAGATTTATAAGATTGCTGAATAGTTTCCCTTATTTGAATTAAACCATAAAGTAAAGAAAGAAATGCACGTACCCGTCTACTTGGAAAGAAGATGTGAACTTTCAACGTAGGTTGAATACATTGAAAAACATTATGTTGGTAAATGATGTTGCAGAGAGAGATGTGAAACTGATACAAGAATACGGGAACATTTTAACAAAGGAAGAAAAAGATAAACAATACATATTGCAGATAGTCAGTGAACACAGAAAAACGTATTCAGATGCTACAAAAATTGGCTTAATGATGCAGTAGAATTTGGCTAGTTATTCACAGCTTTCAGCTTTCTGTTATTATCATTTTGAACATTCATTATATTATTTATGTAATCTCATTACGTATAAATAATTTAAATATAGGCTGGTGTGTATTTCGACGGGATGTAATTATATAACAACATATACAATTATTTCTTTGTTACAGGTATGTAATAGTTTATTAATATTTCAGTAACCTATAAAGAAATAAACAATATTGAAAGATAATGAACTATTATTTCAAATCTAAAAATAATTAAATGACCAGAGATAAGATGAAAACATAGGAAGATATGTTTTTATAATGAAAGGTTACCCAAAAACGATGTCACAAAACATCATTTCCATTTAAAATTTTGGGTCCGAATACAAAATTGCGGACTTCAAAATGGCCGCGATTATGCTATTTCTCAGAGTCAGATGTGGATTATTTCCAATCCCTGTATCCAAGATTTGATCCCTTTCCCTTTAGCCGCTTTAAAGTACGAAGGGTTTATTCCAGACTTTTCCTATATATTAACATATTGGATATGCATTCAAACTTTAGGTCCCTTGGGGGTCGGTTAAATATTCTTATATTGAGCCCATTTTTGTCATGGATAAATTGGGTTCGACATTGAACCAATTTAGGGGTTGAGAGCAAAGAAATTCGGAAAAAAAAATTCGCCATGTAATTAAGGACCACTCTAATATATATATATATATATATATATATATATATATATATATATCAATAAACGCTTGTATACCAATACATGCTTTCCCCTTGTACCTATTCTGCCTATCAATACAGAACGTGGTACACACATTTCTTATCCCTTATAGTATTTTTCGAAATACATTTCGATTGTGTGCTTTTACCAGAGACCACGCCAGATGGGTTCAAAATTGATGGGAGGGATTCCTGGAGGGAATTTTCCCGATATTCTCCAAATTTTCCCTGTTCAAGTATGTTGGGAGCCCGAAGACATGGCACCTAGAGAATCTGGAAAGCTTGTTTCATGCTGAAGAGAATGAATTATAAACCATGACTTTCCAATGAACAGTGTTGGTGCAATAGCTATTTCACAGCGAGTCTACGATTTTCTTTATGCTAACAGGGTTAATTAGCCCCGTTATTTACTCCATTGTCCACGACGCCTATTCTTTTGTGCATGAACATGTCTTTGTTATGTTTATCGAATGGACTAGGGTGGAATCGAATGTCCGGGTGACAGGTTCATGTCCGTTTCTTGTAAGCATGTGGGTCTAGGAAGCAGGAGATAATTAAGTAATTTGACTTTCCAGAGTGTTATATATATATGCAATGTATTTCATCATGGTATAATTCACGTTTTCTCCACTTATATGCGTGAAAGAAAAACATCCCAGCATGAGTTCTCCCGAGTACGAGAGACCGTTCTGCTGACGATCCTTTACACTTGCGACATTGCTACAAATGATTTCATGTTCACAGCTATCTAGGTTTATCATTTGCCTACTTTTGACCAAATTCGACTAAACTGAAAGGCAGTAAAAAAAATCTGATGGGATTCCAACCTTATACCTTCTGTGTAGAGGAGCCATTGCTCAGTTTCTGTTTTAATGCATTTACTTAGTTGTTCTTATTTATTATTCTGAAGAACATTATGTGAACAATGTATTGCATACGTGTTATTGAAATTAGATATTTGTGGAACCCTTGATGAGTTTTGAAAACAAACAATGGCAGCTTACATTTGCCCGTTTACAAAAAGAGAAAAGGCAAGAAACAAGTCACTGGTTCATATATACACAGCAAATTCGTTGTACAAAGGCAGAGGAGTGATTCCTGAAAATAAAACAAACAAAAACAAAGTTCCAATAAACATAGGGCGAAAACCACAACATTCACGTGTTATAGGCTGCCGAAAGCGTGGGAAAACAAATTTTAGAGTTATATATTTTACAAACTATTGAGAGTAGACGTGATGTGGCATGGTATCGTCAAAGGATCCTTGCCTGCTCTATCAAAATTTTGCAGTTTTCAGATTTGTGCAATGGCGGCGCAAATGATTCCCCAAAGGACATCTTATAACGTAAATTGAGTGGACAAGAACATGTAAAAGACGTTTCATTGGCTAGAAATAATACTAGGTGGCAGATCAGTACTCATCACTCAGATTAAAAGATGGCGGATAAGGTAATAATCACTGTGCGTGGTTGCATACCTCCTCAAAAAAGTAGGGAGGGTGCGCCATATATGGAATACGTTCCTAATATGAAATACCAGACTATTTTGTCTGCTATGTGCTGCCACCGAATAGACTTTACGTAAACTTGTGCACTTTGTCAGCCTCGGTCTGCGCATGAGTGGTTTGCTGCCGTACGATAACATAACATTTCCTTTTGTTGCAGAATAGTTTTTTGAAGAACTTGAGTTTTTTGGACGTACATTTTCAGGCTGCTGAATATACGCAAAGAGGCATATATTATTGTTGAGTTTGTGATATTTATATAACATATATAGTGCACCATAAGGGCATAAAGATTCAGTACACAGAGAATCACGTCTTCGTAAGCGTATGCAGGAAGATAACTATCCAAAATGGTGATTTTCCTAATATGGAATACCAGCAGGATTCTAATATGGAATATTCCTAAATAGGTTTATACGTTTGTGAACTAGAAGTGAAGAAGAATAACTAAATAGTAAGTTATATTAGACCTGACGTTTCGCATTTGTGTTGTCTGTCTACAGGGTGTCCATAAAGTCTGGATACATGGGGAAAAGCATAATTTAGTCAATTTAATGCTAATGAATAATATTTTCTACATTATTTCCGTGCTGTTCAATGCATAATTTGATGCGCTTTGCAAGATTAAGGTGAACTCAATGTAATAGGTCTGAATTGCCGTCGATTTCAGCACACCGATTGGTAATACGTTCTGTCAGGTGATTTAAATTTCTAATCTTCATCGAATAAACTTTCTCTTTCAGCATATCCCAGAAAAGAAAACAAGTGAAGAAAGGTCTGGCGAACGAGGGGACCACTTCACATGACCTCTTCTCCCAATCCAGTGAGGGAAATTGTCATTCAACCAATCTCTAACAGCTGCAGCAAAATGGGCAGGGGCCCCATCCTACTGAAACCAGTCTGGATGTCTCTCACTCAAACGCTCAATTTGAGACATCAGTTTGTCTCTCATCATGTTTAGATAAGTCTCACTACTCTCTGTCCCACCCTAGGAAGATTATAAAACGGAAATGACGTTCAACTAGCGCGATGTTGCCACTTATGAGTAGGAGGAAGCCGATTTGAGAAAATAAAAAAGAACACAAACCAAACTGCGCAGTGGTAAGCGACTCAATAATAATAATAATAATAATAATAATAATAATAATAATAATAATAATAATAATAATAATAATAATAATAATAATAATAATAATAATAATAATAATAGTAGTAGTAGTAGTAGTAGTAGAAGAGGAATTGTAATTACTTACCTCACGTAATCTATTCCTGGAGGCAAGAAGCACCCAAATCTTTACTCCACACAAGTTCAGTGGGAGGGAGTTCGCAATGATAAGGGGGAGACGAAGAACTTAATGCCTTCTATTCTGTAGGAGACTTCTGTGTTAGAAGCAACTTTATTTAACATTTGTATTACTTCAAATTTGTTGCAGTTTGAATCACATTCAACACTTTTCTTTTTAACCACTCTACAATTTCTTTTTTGGAACATGATTTCGTAAGGATTTTTTCGTCTTTTATTGAGTATGTGCGGTCATTATCTATAACAATCACGGAATTTGGTGGTACATTCGGAAAGAGTATTTCTTGGAAATATTCATATTCTGCTGCTCAAATTCTTTGTGATAATCAGCTGTTTTTGTGCCGCGAAAAACGAGGTCAGCTCCAGGAATTTACCCACTCTCAGTCATGGTATGAATCACACTATTACTCCCCCTCTTTTTTTTCAGAGATGCCTTGACGCCTAAGGACAAACCCTCTCTCCAGCTTCACTGCCTGGTTTCGAAAATATGAATAAACGTTTAATAACATGATTTTTTCACCAGTAGAAAGAGGTTTCCCTTCTTTCTTTGCTTCTTATAACAATGTGGGAATTTTTAGCCACTGTCTCCAAAAATACCACTATAGCAGTTAAACACAAAATTAACTACTAACAGCACTAATAATAACACAGATAACACGGAATAACTATAACAAGAAAATAACAAAATAAAACAAAACAGAAGAAATTTGCACAACAAAATTCACTGAACTATCACAGAACACAATGAATCAAAACTGTCATCCCGCTTCCGCCGACGTGGCAACAACTGAGCTCATGTTGCCAAACTTACCTTATCGTAAGAAGTTTAACTGATAAAGAATGAGTTTGCATACCTCTATTATTATTCTAACAGTCAGTCTTACTTTCTTCGTGTATCTACTGCAAAAGTAGCTCCATTTTAAAAAAGTTTTTCGATACACTAATATTTGAGTGAGAGTAAATCTGACAATCTTACTTGTGTCATGCTTCTGCTGTTGTTGTCGGCTACCGTTAGGGTTGCAAGCACTTATATTAATATGCTAGATGAACTTACCAGCTACGCTGGACACACGAACAATTATAAACTGCCGCGCAAGTCAACTCTGAAGTTTAATTTGTTTTTACCACAATCTTCAAAAACATTTTAAATTCTGTCACTAATCGAATTCACCAAACTGTTTTTGGTCTTAAACCGGCTCGTTTTTCTACTAAAAAACGGTTCGGTTTTCTATTAAAATCGGCATCAGTTACAAACGCAACAGTTTTTAAATTCGAAAGAATTTTCTCTGAAAATCGGAATTTTCATAATCTTCCCAGTTTTTGAAAAAATCTGTCGGTTCTTTTAAAAACCGTTATTTCTTTACGCACCAGTAGTATGGAATACCACACAGGATAGTGGGTGGTCCGGAACCCTCCCCCGCAAAAGTTGTTTTAGGCTTCATTTTTTACAAATTTATATTCCCCCACCGCTTCAATGACTTGTTCAAGCGAATTTAGTTTTGCTTAAATACTTTCAATAGAGAAAAGGCAAGCGCATTTAAACAGGTTCTACATCGTAAATAACAATAAAATACATAAAAAATACAGTGCACTGAAAATAAGAATAGCATAGGCTATTAACTTTGACAGTTTTAAAATTGGCTACCTATAACTTTGACAAAAATAATAATGCAGGAATAAAAAAAAAAAAAACTTTTAGGGGTGTATAGCCCCGGATCGTCCTCCCTGGCCACACTACTGCTACAAAAGTTAACATAGTTTAAATTTTTGTTACCTTTCGTAAACCTTTCGTGATGAGGAGGGAATCTCATAATTTGTGGATGAAATTAAGAAAACTCAGGGCATAAATAAATTTACAAAACAATCCGAATAAATTTTGAGATAAGACGAGAACTAATCCTTCGATAATTGACACGAGAAGTAAGTCTTCCATGATCGAGACGAGACGAGAAAACCTTACTTCTCGTCTCGTGAGCAACACTATTTGCACAAATTGGAGATTGTCACTATTCATCTAGCGACCACGAAAACTATGAGTTCTACACTAATCTTAATGAGTTTGGACATTTTAATTTTCATCCCCACCATGTGGATGGGGCTAAGCTTAGACTTGAACAGCTTCGGGAGAGTTACTATTTATCTCAGTGACCCCTAAACTATGAATTCGACACTAATATCAATCGTTTTCGATTATTTTTACATATCAACCCACTACCAACTCGTAATATACTAAAAGCGCGACCTCCCACTAAAAAGGGAGTCAATACGTACGCCAGGAACTTTTTCTTACAGGGATGTTCAAAACAAAAAGGGGTGTATTCACAAAGCAATATATTCTGTAACTCAACTATTAGTGATAACTGGTTTAATGGTCTCTTCCCTTTCAACCTTCATTTTTCCTTAAAAAAAAAAAAAAAAAAAAAAGCGTAATTATTTCTCGGAAGGAACTGCGGCGCCCAAAAGAGAAGGATTAAGCATGTCTATTTTGTTGATTGTCTTGATCGAAACTCCGAAACAATGAAATCATGTGCTTTACAAAACCAGACATGAGCATGTGTTTACTTCATATTTTGAAAGGAAAGAAAATTTTTTTTAATTGATGCAATAAACATACAACACTAATTGATGGAATTGGATTTGAAGAAAGAATTGGATTCCTTTTCTATCCAGGGGGGGGTGTAAAAAAAATTGAATGTTAGAAGGGTTTAGAATCTGAAGGGAATTCTCAAAAACGCTAAAATTCCTGTGCTGTCTGCTTATTTTTTAAAAAATGTCAAATTTCAGCTTTCTAAGTTGAGCGGCTAGTGAGATACTTAATTTTTTTTTTGCAAAAATTCGGACTCCTCCCCACTCCTCCTTGGTATGCTATTATAATTAATGTGATATGATAACATCTTAATTGGGATTGGGGTCTAATATAAACCGAAAATCTTTTCATTCTGCTTTGCCGTTTGGCCATACATAAAATTGGATTACACACGCTATTAAGTTATTTTAAGTAAAGATATAAATAACTACATAAAGTGACTTGTGTTGTTCACTTCCCACTTGTTCTACGAATAGAGGCAACCGTAAGGTCTGTAACCTTGTTGTATGAGACTAACATGTTATATGCACATGTATAAAGGGACAACAGTCTTTCATCCTTTCTGACAGAAAAGTGCACTTTTTGCTACTGGCTACACTGGTTTGACGCGTTTGACGTATTTCCGTTTTATATTCTTCCTAGGGTGAAACAAAGATTAGTTATATGTTCATCAAAGAAGAAAGGTCCTAGCACGGAACGGGGTTTGTCCAACATACTGCCTGCTTCTTTAAACTTGGTGATTAATTTCCCGACGGCAGTAAAACAAATAGGTTGACAATGAGAGTGTCGAAGGTTAAATTCTTGCGAATTTTTGCGATACGATCATCCTTTTCGTCCACTTAAGAGTACCAACTCGACTCGTTCTTCTTTAGTCAGTCATCATTCAATTTGGAAAAATAAAAACAAATTACTAGAATTCCCTATTTGCCCAGACTTTATAGACACTCTGTTATGTGGGTATCTGTTTGTGTGTGTCTGTGTGTTTCGCGATAACTCCAGAGCACATCAACCAATTCGAATAAAACTTTCACAGACTAATTATTTGTTCAAATGTCTCAACTGCTGTGTCGTAAGTGAAGAGTACAGCACGACAGTACCGATTGAAGTAGTGAGTCCGCTACCACAACTACAGCCGCAGCATCGCAGCACACATAGTCGAAAGCAAGGTGGGCAAAAGTACTTACGAGTACTCCGCACAAAAACGATTAAGAAGCTGCCTCTACTTCATCACAACGGGCCTTTACCTTATCATTGCAAGTAATTAAAAAAGATGTTTAGCTTTCTAAGCCCCACCCAACAAAATCCAATCGAAACAGCCAAATAAAAGGACTTCACACTACTACAACTTAGATAGTTAATCCGAAGAATCAGTGAATGACTTGAACGAAAGTAGTGACAGTTTAAGTGATCCTACTGATGATGTTGATGATGATGAGGAAAGCGGACATTGTGGTAAATTGTAGTCGCTCAGTGAAGGGGAGGGAGATTGGGTAAAATGCCCAGTTTGTAAAAGATAATCCCACGAAATGTCTCCCGTGAAAGGTGGAGAAAAATATGTTTGTGGCCATTGTTCTGCAAAGTAAAATTGGAATCAAAATTTAGACGCCATAAGACACGCTAATTCAGTATGTTTGAACTTTTTATTTTATATAGTTTTTCTTTTACTCAATTTGTCGCACGTAATTTGATTCCCATTTTATTATTTTTATTGTTGGTTGTAGCTAGTAAACATACATACTTATTCCAAGTTAAAAGAAATTATAGCTACTCCAAAAGTTAAAATGATTAGATATTATAGCCTATTACCGTAATTACAAACATAGACCTAATAATGAAGAAGTCAAGTCAAGTTCGATAAGTATCTTTGTACTACGTAAAATTCTGGTATTTCTGCTGTTTTATATTTTAATTATCTTAAGAATGTTATATAATTTTATGTGCGCCTGTCTTATAGACGTACCAAATATGAGATATAGGCTACAATGCCTACAACGCGACATTTGGATAATTCGATCATGGGCACGATCCCTGCTCAGATCACCCATCCTGAGTGAAGTTTTTGTGGTTTTCCTCAGTCCTATCAGGCGTATGTCGGGATGGTTCTTTCCCTGAGGTCAGGATCGAGTCCTTTCCAATTCGTAGACTTATCTTAAGGGCCGATGTGATCTCGGAGTTGGACCTTTGCTCCTTTTCTTGAACTAATAGATAAATTTATTTCTTAAATAAGCAAATAAATTGCTCGAATGCATTGCTCATGCTCTAATTATCCAAACGTCGCATTGTAGACAGATGTGCATATTTTGTTCAGGTATTCCATTTTAAGAAGAGGTAGTGTTCCATATTAGGAGCGGGGTGTGTCTAATATGGGAAATTGAGTTTCTTTCAATTTCGTAATATTGTAAAAAATCAATAATGTGGAACAAACGTTCATACCTGTATTTTGTTTTACAAAGGTACCATAAGTATTATCATGCATAATATTTTTATTCTGGAATACACGTTTCTGAGAAATAAAGAAGAAACAAAAAGTATTTCATATTCGGTACCTTTACCCTACTAGTAAAAACGTTGTACAATAATTCACTGCAAACGTCATGTCGCTACAATGTAAAAATATGTACAACATAAGCCGATAAGTAACAAAAAAGAAACTCCGATTGCTGATCTGCTCATATTAATGACATTACATCGCTTTTAATGACGATCTATTACTAATGCTACTGTCGTTTAGTTTATTTGTGTTTCGAATATACATGCTCGTCTGTCATTCTCTCCAGTTTCTTTTTCAGCCCCTTCGTGCCTACGCGGTTAGCGTATGCCACTTTTGGATGGGACACCAGGGTTCGACTCCCGGCGGGAACTCATATGGTTCTAATTCGAGGTTAATCAGTTTGTCCAGCGGCTACGCGAACGGCGTGCTAATACTCCCCGCTTCATGTCTCGTGTCCTCTTCACAGATAAAGCTACGTTTTCCTTTGATGGAGTGTTCAATACTCACAATCAGCATTTGTGATCTGAGGCAAACTCACACGGAATGTCAACTCTTGCTACAAGTAACTTTATTCTCTGAATGTGTGGGCAGGAATCGTTGATAATTATCTCCTCGGACTGTACGTACTATCACAAGGCCTGACAGGGTGGGAGTATAGCATATTTTTGGAAGAGGTTCTGCCTGAACTATTTGAGATTGTGTCACTGGCTGTTCGTCGAAACATATGGTTTATGCATGATGGTGATAAAGCGCATTTCGCTGCGGTAATGCGAACTTTTCTCAACGCATTCTTTCCGAACAAATTAATTGAAGGAGGACATTGTCTTGGCCACCTCGCTCACCAGATCTTAACCCCTTAGATCTATTTTTCTGGGCGGGGGCCGCGGTGGCTCAGTGGTAGAGCGTTCATCTCTGGTGTTTGGGGTCCCGGGTTCGATCCCAGCTTCCGCCAACTGGACTTTGTGGTGGACAAACACCGTGTGCGTGGTTTTTTTGGGGTTCTCCCGTTTCCTCCCACTTTCTTCATTCCACCATTTCATTCATTACTCATAATCACCGTCTCCTTTAGCCTAGCCGGCATAACCGTGGGACGTAAAACTCAAAGATTTCATTTCATTTTTTTTATTTTTCTGGGGTCATATGAAACAACTAGTCTATGAGACGCCGGTACAATCAGAGGAGGATTTGATTGATCGAATTTTGGGTGCTGCCTGGAGCATTAGGGAAACGCCAGGAGTGTGTCAACCCGTCCGCCGGTCCCTTCGCCGCTGCTGTAACCTTTGAATTGAAGTGGCGGTCGAAACTTTGAACACCTATTGTAGTGACAGTTCTGACAACCATCCTCTTTTAATTTCAACAAAGACTCTTGTCTGTACCTTGCTCCCTACAACTCTCTCCGGTATGCAGTCCCGTTATACGATTTGGGAGCAGAAACCTCAGCCTCTGTTACAACAAATATCGCAAGTGGAACGAATGCTTTGTTTCACGTCCGTCAGCTTAGAACATTGATTGAAAAAAAAAAATGTACATATGGTAGTCGCATTTATGTCACATACTGATCAAAATTAATGTGCTCAAACACTTATGTATATTATTATTATTATTATTATTATTATTATTATTATTATTATTATTATTATTATTATTATTATTATTATTATTATTATTATTATTACGTGTTCTTTAGTTGTTTTATAATAGTTGTTCAATTCATGTAGTAGCAAAATTGGAAGCGTTCTCAAAAGCGTTGCTATATCATTAATATGAGCAAATCAGCAATAGGAATTTCTTTATTTTCTATTACCTATCGGCTTGTGTTGTACGTACTATTTACATTGTACTGACGTGACGTTTCTCTGTGAATTCTTGTAAAACGTTTTTACTAGTACTTTTTGAGAAGGTATGCAACCACGCATGGTAATTATTACCTCATCCGCCATCTTTTAATATGCGTGTATGAGTACTGATCTGCCACGTCGTATTATTTCTAGGCAGTGAAACGTCTTTTACATGTTTTTGTCGACTCAATTTACGTTATAAAATGTCCGGGAATCCCTATTGTCCTTTGAGGAATCCCTTGCGCCGCCATTTCATAAATCTGAAAACTGCAAAATTTGGATAGAGCAGGTAAGGATCCTTTGACGATACCATGCCGCATCACGTCTACGCTGATGTGAAATATTTAGCTTTAAAATTTGTTTTCCCGCGCTTTCGGCAGCCTATAACACATAAACGACGCGGTTTTCGCCCTATGTTTATTGGAACTTCTTTGTTTGTTTTATTCTCAGGAATCACTTCTCTGCTTTTGTACAACGAACTTAGCTCCATACTGTATATATATAAGTGATTTTAGTTAGAAGACTGCAGGATATTCTACTGGATATTATTACTACTACCGTTAATAATAATCATAATAAAGCCTTTAAAGGTATGCAAATTTTTAAGCATTATGAACCAGGCCTGTTTTGTTTAAAACAAAATCTTTAAAACAAATGATTTTGTCTAAAACAAATTTTGTATATGGTTTAAACATTTTGTTTTAAACACCTGTATTTTTAAGACTTGTTTTAAAAATATGCTTATTTTTTATTTTATTTTATTATTGTAAGAAAAGCTGCCAGAGAAAGAAAATTGTCAAAAGTGCTCACCATTTAGAAGACTATTTTCTTCCTATGCGAATGTTTTGATTTATCGCGACTACAGCAGGTCAATGTGGTGATTCACAATTTATTTTCTTTTTTTTTTTCTTACGTATATCGTATTGTTTAAATGCTTCCCAGTTTGCTTGCGAGAAAGTGTCGTAGTCAAAGGTTGGACTACTTGACGAACTGATATTAGAAAAAAATAAAAATAAACAACATAATTATCATGGGAACAAATTTTTGTGTTGTATTCAGAAAACAAACAAATGATTATTTGCTAAATTGTGGTTCTGAAATTAAAATATCACATGCGTTCGTTGATAAATTACATGTTGGTTCTCAGTCTCCGTATAGATTGGAATCGTTTAACATAAGTTTTATGGGACGAAACAAGGACATCATTTGGAACAAATTTATTAAAGTAACTCAAACTACATCAGATAAGAAAATGACCATGTGTGCTCGTTGCAAATCGTGGATCTTGCATCGTTTGGCCTAATCCTCGTTTCGCCTAACCAATTATCTGACACTTTTATGACAGATAAAAGATAAGCTTCATTCCCGCCATTTTAGGCGAAATAAGGATACTCGTTTGGCCTAATCCTCGTTTTGCCTAAAATGGTGGACTATAGAAAAAATCGCGGAGATAAAACTGGAGGGAAATTTTTCGGGAAAAAATCCCTACTATGTGAAGAACTGAGAAATACAAATTAGTTTTCCCATAACTAATTTGTAATAGGACTATTTGCTTTCGGAAAAGTATTTCGACAATTGTACCAGATTTCATTCCAGTTTCAACGCATTTTTGTAACTGTTGATGCATTACAAGGGATCCTATTGTGATTCTATTGTAATTACAATTCGTATGAAATTTGTAGCTATTTCGAGCTACATCTGACAAAAGATCCGTAAATTTGCTCATAACTTAACAATGGACAACTGTGATCGAAATGAGTGATTTGTGACAAATCGCTCTGCTGACAAATTGCTCTTTGGATAATTCCACAATTCAAACATCTCAATGTGTTACTGACAAAGAAAGAAGAAAAATATATTTCATTTCTTATTATTACTTTTGAAATTACAACTTTTGAGTTGAATTTCCACTCGTTTGACACACTACCGGGAATGTCCATAGCATAAGTCTCTGAGACTGAAATCCGGGCTTCTCAGTGGTTGTTTCAGCAGGAAGAAGTTGAATGCTCCTCCAAACAGATGGTGGCCAACCGGGATCTGTTACGAGGGTGGTTGTCCTGCTGGTACACTCCATTTCCACTCGTATGACAGAAATAAAGATAGGCCTATAGTTGACTCTGGTGATCTTCGTACTTCGATACAATACGGGTGAATAGTAGGTACCAAAGGTCCAAAACATTACTGACAGAAAAACACTATAAATCAACATGGTCTCCGTTATTTTGTACAATTCCAACCTGACATGATTTCGTTGGGCTGGCACCAAATTATTGATCACTATCGGCGTGATGAGATTGAAAACGAGACTCATCGCACCAGGATTTGCTGGTTTAAACCAGCTGTTAAAAATAAATAAATAAATAAATAAATAAATAAATAAATAAAACTGGTTTAAAGCAAAACACGAAAAATGTTCGTAAAAGTGTAAGTGTTCGTAAAATCTTGATGAACACACACTTATGGGTTATTACGTTTCACTCCCGTATATTATTAGTATTATATTCAGACCTAAAAAGTGCCATTCATTACTCAAAAAGATTATACTTCAAAAGCAATTTTTGAATTTTTTTATAAGTTTATGAATGCTTCTTTTGTGATTTTTTAATAGTTTGTTATTATTGTTATGCAATTTCAATCAAAGAAAAATTCTAAATATTGTTTTGTTCTAATAATGTTTACTATTGATAAAATACATCGAAATGCTGTAGTTTTGGGGGGAGGAGGGTTCATACAAATCCCACGAGAGTCATTTATTGAAATCAGAAGTATCTTTGGTATTTATTTATGTATAAATAGGTCAGAGCCAAAGTGGACTCAAATAATTCGTATCTTTATTCACTTTTCTTACTGATATGCAAATTAAGTCTATTTCTTCTTCTTCTCGTTGTATTTCTTTAACTTGGACTAATAAGAGTCGTAATAAACTAACTTGGACTAAATTAGTTCTTCTGTACTCTGCAGCATTTTGAAATTGTCCATATGTAATTCTGTATAATGGTTTCACTTGTGCAACTGGTTAACTTTTTGTCCTTCTGAAATGACTCTTGACAGTTACTTTTACAAGTACCTAAAGAACAGCACAACGTATTTTTACCAGGAGTCGTTCATGAGTGAGTCGGCAGACATATCGCATTTGTGGTCAATTAGTCCCGGTTTCGAGTTCAAATGGAGGACAATTTCATTCGGATGTAAGCCGAGAAGCGGTTTGATTCCGCTTTAAGCTTATGTGACCTTTTCCAGCATAACCCGGTTGTTGCACAATAACCCAAGACGAAACAAACTTATTTCTCTATATATGTGATATAAATACATACAGCAAATTATTTAAACAAAAAACCTAGTTCAAACCCAAAAAATACCGGGTTTAAACAACAACAACAACAAAAAAAACAGGTTTATTGTTTTGTTTTTTTAAAACATGGTTTTTGCCAACCCTGTTTAACCATGTTACTGGTTTACCATGGTCCAGTCACAGCATTCTGTTGCCAGTGTAAAACATTAACGGTAGTGACATATAATGACAAGTAGTAACCTCGTGGGTTATCGGCTTCTGAAGTCCATACGATGAAGCGAACGTTGTCTACTAACTATCCGGCTGAACCCCTTATTCAGTTGGGCGTCCAGTAGTGGTTTCTCGTAAAGGTAGTTCTTTGTTATGCAAATTAGGGTGAGTCTTGGCAATAGGTCTTTTGTTAAGAGGAATGTTGTTTATCCTTGAGGGTTTACGTACGCAGGTGGGAACAATAGATGTCGCAGATTTGTGTACATGTAATCTTTTAAACGATTTATTGTTGACAGGAATGTTATTTAACCTTGACGATGTTTGTATACAATAGATGTTTTATTTTTATTATATTTTATTGATTGTTTATATTATTTGTATTGTTGACAGGAATGTTGTTTATCCTTGAGTATACACGTACGCAGGTGGGAACAATGGATGTCGCAGATGTGTGTATATGTAATCTTTTAAACGATTTATTGTATTCAGAGAAGTAGTTTAACCTTGAATAGTCACGTACGCAGAGGTTTGTTTTGGAATTTCTAAGAAAAGCTTATATTGTTTGGGGGAGAGGTAGAACACAGGTGTGCGTTAAAAGTTTTCTATTGTGACAGAAAAGTAGTTTGACCTTGATTAGTCACGTAGGCACAAGTTTGTTTTGGAATTTCTAAGAAAAGCTTATATTGTTTGGGGGAGAGGTAGAACACAGGTGTGCGTTAAAAGTTTTCTATTGTGACAGAGAAGTAGTTCGACCTTGATTAGTCACGTAGGCACAAGTTTGTTTTGGAATTTCTAAGAAAAGCTTATATTGTTTGGGGGAGAGGTAGAACACAGGTGTGCGTTAAAAGTTTTCTATTGTATTCAGAGAAGTAGTTTGACCTTGATTAGTCACGTAGGCACAAGATTGTTTTGGAATTTCTAAGAAAAGCTTATATTGTTTGGGGGAGAGGTAGAACACAGGTGTGCGTTAAAAGTTTTCTATTGTATTCAGAGAAGTAGTTTGACCTTGATTAGTCACGTAGGCACAAGATTGTTTTGGAATTTCTAAGAAAAGCCTGTTTGTTTGGGGAAGAGGTATAACACAGGTATGCGTTAAAAGTTTTTATTGTGGACAGGATTTGCGTTAACCTTGACCATATGCTTGAACAATAGATGTTTTTGGAATTTGTAAGAAAAGCCTGTTTGTTTGGGGAAGAGGTATAACACAGGTGTGCGTTAAAAGTTTTCTATTGTATTCAGGAATGTCGCTTGCCTTTGATTAGTTACGTACGCATATTGAAGAATGTTTGGAGATTTCTGGAAAAGTGATTAAAAGGTAAATGACCGTGAATTTCATAGAATTTTAATTAATTCCAAGAATTTTACCTAATTCCAAGAATTTTATGTAATTCCAAGAATTTTATACGAAGATTACCGAAGATTGCCGAAGTTTTCCGAACGATGTTAAAATTTCCAGAACTTTCTTGAACTTTTACGAAGATACACGAACGATTTAGTTTGGGTGTTATAAAAATTATTTAGTTTGCTGTTTGAATAGCATTAGTTAACATAAAAAAGTAAAGTAACTATGGAAAGTTTAGTACAGTTACGTGAAATTGTTTTTGAGTGTTTGAAAATTAATTTAAAAATTTATAAGATGATATTATCATATATGGATGATACTGAAATATTTTCGGAGAATGATATAAGATGTAAATGTAGTGTAAATAAAGTAGACACGAACTGTATAAAGAAAGCAATACATGAGTGGAAAACAAAAGATATTTTGCTATGTGCTGCTTGTAGTTATGGATATTTTAATGAAATGGAACATGAATGTTTATTTTTGGATGAAAACGTTATGAAATCACGAGTAAAGGATATTATGGAAAACATAGATGTGGAAGAAAATATATTTTATACGTATGCGAAATCACATTTTATCGGTTTGCTAACAAGAGAATCGTTTTATAACACATACTTTAAATTATTGAAAAGTGAAGTGTTTTTAAGTGATCTTGTGGATATTCTTCTTGATAAAGATAAAAGTAAAAGTGCTGAATAAAAACAAATATTTTATGTACATAAGTATTGCAAATATTTCATAAAAGAAGAAGAAACTTTAAATTCCTAGTAACTATATTTGTATTACGGAAGAAATTAATTTTGTGTGTGTGTGTGTGTGTGTGTGTGTGTGTGTGGTGTGAAGTTTATACGAAACAATTTTTACAACACTTGATGTCAGGCAATGTTATTATCAAATATTTTAAGAAGAAATGTTGGAAACTAATACATGTTTAATACTTATCTTTATATTTATTTTCTTATATTATTTGATACACAGTTTTATTTCATATATTTGTATTATATTAATTTTTCATTTTAGTTTACTTCATCTTAAGAAAACATTTAAAGAATAAAATTATTACGAACTAATTATTATTGCAGACAAGAACATATTTGAAGAAATGTATAATTAAAAACTTTGCGAGTGTTATAATATATAACACGAAAGAATAAATAATTAAAATTTTCGGAACATTTTTTAATACGCTCACACAAAGTGTTTCAATCATTTTATTAACTATTTTTAAAACGTTTACTCATTTTTTTATATATGTTTGAACTTTTAGTACGCTCACATGAAGTGTTCGAAACATTTTAACAACTATTTTTATAACTTTTACACATTTTTTATATTTTCGAACATTTTAGTATGCTCACACGAAGTGTTCGAGTAATTTATTAAAAGAGGTTAAATAAATAAGGAGATTTCACTGAAATCGATACATCAAAATACAAGTTGCAAAAGCAAATACTTTATTTACAGGTTCACAGAATAGCTGTTCTACCGAGTATGCTTTGACATACGAATCAACTAAAGTTAATAATACGAATTAATAAATATTTAATATTTCGAAACATTTTTCCAAGACTATTGTTCGTAAAACTTCTACAAGAAGCATAGCAATTAAAATAGCACAGCAAACGATCTAACTAAAGTTATATAGGAAAGGAAACATGGAAAAATTACATTAAGATTTATATGTAGTTAAAAATTATTTTGTGTAGAGTTTATATAGAGTTAGTAACACTGTTTTACAACTTAAGATTTTTCCGCTAGAGTGCACTAGTTGTAAAGAAAGAACAAACGATTTTCATACTTTGTTTT